>NC_138772.1:104033028-104408028 GCF_965119305.1 Pelophylax lessonae
TCATTTCTATGGACTTTTTAAAAACATGTCTGACTTAGCCGCCTCCGGGGTGGCCCACCCTGCAGGGTCTGCAGCCACGCTCCTTGATTTATCAGATAGTAAGGATGATTTCTCCACACCTGTAGCTGCGCATGAGAAGGTGCTAATTGGCGCACTAATTGCATCTGTTCGGGAGACTTTAAAAATGGAGGATGCAGTGGAGGTGCCAGTCCCCTTTGGCACCCACGAGCCTTCTCGCATGGCAAAAGTGTTTCCTTATCCCTCCTATTGTGACAAATTTGTCTCTAAAGAGTGGGAGCGTCTGAAACATCCCTGTGTGGTTCCTAAACGCTTTGCGGTGAGGTACCCCTTTGAGGAGTCTCTTCTCAAGAAGTAGACTGTTCCAACAGTGGTGGACCCCCGTTTCCAGGTTGAACAAGGCAACCATGAATCCTGTAGAGAAATCTCCGGCTTTTAAAGATCCAGCCAACAGGAAGGCGGAGTCTGTGGCCCTCCATATGTTCACTGTTGCTGGTTTGGCACGTAGGTCAGTCCTGACCATTGCCCTGGCGTTGCAAACTCTAACTAAGTGGGCTAAACCATAGTGCCGTGACGTAGAGGGTGAGCAGCCTCCCCTTGCCTTTGCTGAATTGGCAGAACAGCTGGTCCAGGGGCTGCAGTTTGTCTGCAATGCCTCTCTAGATGCAGCTCTCCTGATTTCTAGGCTGTCTGTTTTGGCAGTGGTGCTTAGGCATGTATTTTGGCTTAAGTGTTGGTCTGCTGACCAGACTTCTAAAAAAGCTCTGATTTACCCTTTCAGGGCGATCGTCTGTTTGGGGCTACTCTGGATGACATAATTAAGAGTCTCACAAGGGGGAAGAGTACCTTTCTTCCATAGCCTGGGACGGTAAAATAAACTTTTCGCAGACGCAGCTCTTTTTTCTCAGCTCACAAGAATTTTTTTCATCTTTTAGCGTTCACTGACAAGGGTTCAAAACCTTTCAAGTCCTCTTTGAGAGGTTCCAAGCCCTGATCTGGCAAACCGAGAGCAGGATTCTCTTGACCTGCGGACAAGGCTCCTTCAGCATGAAGGTGCTCCCTCACCTGTGCCTGGGGTGGGGGGGAAGTCTTGGCTGGTTTCAAAGCCCATAGACCTCTTTGGTAAATTACAAGTGGGTCCACAAAGTGATCCTGTCTGGTTACAAGATAGTTTCGTTCTTGCCCTCCGGAAAGGTTCTCCCCTTTCAATGTGCGTCTGTCCCTAGGACCGATTGCAAGCTCTTTTTGGGGCAGTACAAGACCTGTTGCTTCACGGTGTGATTGGTGGTGTGAGTCGATTTGGAGTTTTACCCCTCATTCTTTTTAGTTGACTCTGATTTTGACCTTCCTTCAAAGCAGTGTCGAACAGAAATTGGCCTTGAGTACCATCAAAGGCCAGGCGTCAGCCTTGGCGGTCTTCTTTCACAGACCCCTGGCCACACAGATGTCGAACCCCTTTAATAAAAGTATGCACTAGGGACTGACACCACCTGTGTAGTTTCCTCTACCACCTTGGGACCTGAACTTGGTGCTTTCAGTTCTCCAGAAGTCTCCCTGAGGATATTCGGGAGGTTCCTCTGCTTACGCTGTCCCAGAAGGTGGCATCTTTGGTGAATATCACCTCTGCTCTCAGGGTGTCGGATGTGGTTTGGGCGATTTGGGTGTATTTGGCAGCCGCAAAGTCTTTTTGGAGGTCAGACTCAGTGTTTGTGATCAGACGGGCTAAGAAAAGGGCTGTCTGCTTCTTCTGTGACCATTTCCAGATGGATCGGACATATGGTAACTCACGCCTTTTCTATCCGGGGTCAGGTTCCTCCTTTCCCTGTAAAGGTGCACTCTACTCGGAAGCTTAGTGCTTCTTGGGCTTTCCGTCATCAGGCGTCAGTGGCGCAGGTTATCAAGGTCGTCAGTGCACACTTTCACTAAATTCTACAAAGTGGATTTGTTGGCATCTGCGGATGCTTCCTTTGGCCGCAAAGTTTTGCAGGCTGCTGTTTAGAGGGTCTGTTCTCTCTTTGGGTGTGTATAGTTCAGGTTGGGCTCCAGTTATTTTTTGTTTTTGAGCTCCTGGTTGGCTGTTGTGTTTAACCTTGGGATTTTTTGTTGTCCCACCCCACATATTTGGCACTGCTTGGGGACGTCCCTGTGGTTCTGAATAATGGAGAGCTGTGTCCATCAATAAACGAAAGAGAAAATGGGATTTTAGACTTACTGTAAAATTCACTGACGGACACAGCACCCACCCCTCTATGGAGTTGTGGTTGTAATACTTCTGACACGGCTTGTTACTAAATTGAAGGCCTATAGCAGAGAGGGGGAGCATACCACCTAGGACTGCCCATAGGCGTAGCCAAGTCTTTTGTCTGCCTAGTGCCCTACTCCTGTAGGGGGGCGACATAACCCTGTAGTGAAATCGATTTTACGGTAAGTCCAAAACCCCAAAAGCAGGTTACCACAGAGCTGGCCTGACGTCACTTTTGGCTCTGGCAGATGTAAACACTGCAACTTCTTGTGATAGGAATAAAAGTGCTAAAAATAGTGAAAAAACATTTTTAAAGCGCCCCTGTCCCCTTGTACTTGCACGGCAGAAGCGAATGCATATGTAGGTCGTGCCGCATATGTAAACACACATGTGAGGTATCTACGCAAACATTATAGTGAGCACAGTAATTCTAGCGGCTAGACCTCCTCTGTAGCACTAAACTGGTAACCTTTAAAAAGCACAATTTTAAAGCATGACATGTTGGGTATCAATTTACCTGATGTAACAGCATCTTTTATAGTTTACCAAAAATGTGGTTCTATATTGTGTTTTTTGCAATAAAATTCATTAAAGTGTATTTTTTCCAGAAAGATTGCGTTTGAAAAATGCTCAAATACCGTGTGACATAAAAAATTGCAATGACCACCTTTTTATTCTCTAGGAAGGGATCCTTAAACTATGACCCTCCAGCTGTTACGGAACTACACATCCCATGAGGCATTGTAAAACTATGCCATTCACAGACATGACTAGGAATGATGGAAATTGTAGTCCCTGAACAACTGGAGGGCTGCAGTTTGAAGACCCCTGGGGGTTTTGAGTAATTTTCTAGCAAAAAAAAAAAATGATGATTTTTACATGTAGGAGAGAAATGCCAGAATTGGCCTGGGTTGGAAGTGGTAAAAAAAGCCCACCAAAAATGCACCCTCCCAACTGAAATGAATTGAAATCACATAAAAAAAAAAAAAAGTACCATGGTTGTGTTTTTGGTACGCTTTTTGAGTTACATGTCCATGTTTCACAGGTGCATGCTTGGAGTCGGGCAACCAGAAAATACACCAAAACACATTGAAAATGGCATATGCATTTTTACTGCGTTTTTTTTTTTTTTTTTTTCATCAGAGCAGTGTGAAAGGACCTTTATTAGACACAGGCAGCGATTTGATTCCATACTTTCCTCTTTATGTTAGAAATGTTGTTTTTATTTTTCCTCACTTTAATCCCTGATTGGCTACACAGGCACTTGACAGAGGTCCTAACCTTTTCACATTCTGTCAAAAGACAAATGTCAGAACTTTGGCTTTAACAGGTTCCATCAAAAGTATAACATAATGCATCTGTAACACATGATTAATATGTTCACTGGTTAGGTTAAAAAAATCTATATAAAAACAGGGCCAAGGAGTAGTAATTTTCCATCAAGGCCTAACAGGAAAATAATTTTTTCTGGTATGGAGATCGGCACAAAGGACAAAAGTGGCATTTCCCAATTGAGAAGTCCTCAAAGGCCTGAAGACAAGCTTGATGAAAGACATGTGAGCAGGACAGAAGGACGATGGGTCGGGATGAGGACAGTCCTCTATGGTCTTCATTGTAATTCAATGCTGTGATACATATTGGACAGTCGGATATTTCCTGATGAACAGCCTACAGGATAAAATGTCATTTGGGCATGTCAATAATACTGTGTATTAAACAAAAGCACCATTTTTTTTTCATAGTTTATGTACCCCTTTGAAAACAGAAACCTGGTCATCTCAAGATAAGGTTACCTTAGCTTGGCTTACAAAAGAGAACCTGTCACAATAGAAATATTGGATCTACAGCTGCTGAATTTCAAGGCCCACAATCATTATTTTTCCACTTAATCAATGCACAGGGAGCAGCATACTGCTAGACAAGTGACAGGATGTCTGACCTACAAGCTGTACAGCACTAGCTGGCAGTATTGTGGACAGTGTATTTTTGTCACCTTGGTTTCTAACCTACGTATGGTAAGGGGTTCCAGGTTTTGTGTCTGAAAAAAATTTTTTTTTTGCCCTGAAAAGTCACAGGGCAGTATTTAGGCACATATGGTTAGACTGCTGCCCTTAGAAAATTTGTCACTGGCAAAGTAAAAATCTGCAAGGACAGACAAATATAACCACCCCACCACCAGCAAGCTTCAGTTTTGGAGCAAGCAATAGGAGTAGTTCAAAAGAACAGAGGTGGTGTCCTGTATTGTATTCCAAAAAGGGAATTTACAGGTAATCGCACATTACAGGACAATATTTAGGGACATTGGAATGGCCAGAAACAGTCCGACTGAGGGCTGGGCAACACAGCAAAAAAAAAGAAGGTAAGAGGCCCATAGAAAAAATAAGAAAATAAAAAACAGGTTAATAGAGGTGGCTGAACACAATTGCCTGAAGAAATTTACATTAGCAAAAGCCTGAATGTCCATCTGATAAAACTTAAACGTGAACAAAAGGCCAGATGGCAGCCTTGAAAATCTGAGAAGCAAAGGCCTGATGCCGGAAAACCCACAAAGCATCACCCAATCTATTTGAATGGGCATTCACAAGGAAAGTAGGATCTCTGTCCTTGAAGTACTAAAACAGATAAAGAAGTTGTTGAATCCACATGGCCACAACCAGGAATGACTTAAGCTGACCATACATTATACAAATTTCTTGTTCAATTTCCTTTAGATTTACCTTCAATTATGTAGTGCAAGGGCCTGTCTGATTGCATACAAATTGAAAAGGTTTAGGTTTGACCTCTTATATGGTTTAAGTAGTAAAAAAATGACCATTCCTTTAGGCAGCAGAGAGCAAACGTCCCGATGGTGCTGTGGAGCAACGGGAAGGATTACCCATGTACTGCACCTGCTGGGGAAAGGTGCATGCATGTGAAGTATGCTCATCTAAATGGAGGTCATGCAGGCTCAGCATGGTGCCCAACACAAATTTTAAAAATGGTTGCAGCCCTCAGCAAATGATCTTGATAAAAGAAAAACAGTGGGTAGCCTCTCTCAGAGCAAAAAGATGTCCTCTCTTCTAATACACTAGCAAAAAAACTAGTGTGGAAATGGTTACACTGGGATCTCCTTAGAGGCTTTCTTTTTCCCAGGGTACAATATTTTAAGGGCAGCAGCATAACCCTATGTCCCTGAATATTGTCCTGTGTTCTGTTATGTACAATTAAGAAAACAAACTTTTTGTTTTCTCAAAATGTTAAGGCCTGAAGGCTTTGTACATTATGTGGCAAAAGCCTACAATACCTGGTCCATAAGAAGCTCAGCAATGGCAGTAACCATTTCACTCTTTAGACAAATTCAAATGCACATGGCAAGTTCCAGGGTTGGTTTTTGGGTTAGGGGGCAAACTAAGTGTTCAGTTTAAAAGTCCAATTACGTCTTAGGGTTCACCTTAGGAGCCATATGAAACACTTTCTTTAAATGCTCAGTTTAATGTATTAACGGAAACTAAAATATACTTGAAATCACACCAAAAATTGCATCTACATATTTAAGCCAAATGTCTAAGGCTACTTTTATACAGATAATGAAATTACCCATATCTTTTCATTAAATATAACTTCAACACCTCTGGCCCACCATGAATTTACAAAGGTAAAAAACATTAAAGTGTTACTAAACCCAGGACCCTGCATTCACTATTTCTGGTCTCCCACAGAACATGGAAATGCAATTATTGTACTAAATTTAAACTACTAAATACCTTTTCTCATCAGCAGTATATAGCAGTCTTGTGACTTCTATCAATGTCCAGTCAAGCACTGGTTAAAGCTGGTAGGAGGAGTTTTCATTCTCCTCTCAGTGTCCTATGAGGCTGCATGACCCCTGACTTACTGATTGGTCCTGTGCTGATCACATGCACCCTCCCAAAACAAAACTCTCTAGCAATACACACCAAACTGAGCATGTGCAGAGTGCCTCCAAGGCTCTGTACTATTAGCAGATGGATTTGAGACAGTAAAAGATGGGGAGGATCAGAGAAGACAGGATCAAACTGCCTTTTTACACAATGTAGAGGATTAACCCCTTAGGTTCCACAGTGAGTATAACAAGCATGCTTTACAGCATATACAGACTGATTTTACTGTTGTGGGTTTAGTAAAACGTTAATGATGCAATCAGTGAATTAGTCTTTATGATAAACTTGCAGATATGGTGGAAAGTGAATACAGCTCACCTGTACTTGTATCCTCTCCCAGTCTGCATCACTGATGCCTATGTTGAAGTTTTCTTCTAACTGACAGAAGACACTACGACTTGCAGCAACTGACTGGTCAATCTCGCTGAAGAGCACATCAATATCTGTGCTGCAGGATCTTAACAAGCGGTCAGATATTTCGGTGAACTGTAACAAAAAATAAAATAATTTAAATATAGCATGTATTGGCAAAATTGTTTGCTATGGGGAATATACTATATAAAAGAAACTGTCCCAGCTACTGAACATTATATTTGGTTTTTACATCCTGAGAGTTCATTGGATACATACATGCCTGACCCTGCAGCCAGAGTACAATAATTGAGGTACTCGCTCTACAAAGTGAATGCTTTTATCTTATAAATCAATAGAATACCGCAAAGGTAAAACCCTAACTTGGTGCACCCTGATTTTTGAAAACACTGTACCTGATTCAAGCATCATGTTCATGCCTCTCCATCAGTGGCCAGCCATGTCTAGACCCACTGGCGTATCATCCATGTGTGCAGGGTTTTCACTGCATAGGGGCCCGAAGAAAGGGGGGGGGACACTGTGACCCACCCTGCACACATGGATGGTCCCCTGGTTCACAGCCTGTGCAGCAGGAGGGACAGCTGTGAGCACCGATCTCCCTGCATGACTCTCCCTGGCACGTCTCCTCCTCTCCCTCCTGCGGCTGTTAGCTGCAAAGCCATGCAGGGAGATCGGTGCTCACAGCTGTCCCTCCTGCAGCACTAATTCTCTGGCCCCCTGTCCTCCTCCTCCTCTGCCCCCCTCATCCCCCACAGCCAGCTTCTCTCCTCTCCCGCCAGCTGCGGGGGGATCTGTCAGGATGGAGAGCAGAGGAAGAGGCCGGTAAACATGTAATTTACTGGCCCCTTCCTTTTCTCAAGTTGACACAGTGCGTGTTTGCTACCGATCCTGCCCGATGCACAGAGCAGTCTCCATTCTCCTCTTCATGGGTCCCCTGCCAGCACTCTGGGCCGCTTCCCTTTGCAGAGTGCCCCTGTAGCAAGCTGCTTGTTATGGGGCACTCATTTGTGCCCGCTCCAAAACCCTGCTCTATGTGTCCATAAGGCACACAGAGTGTGGCTCAGCCCCGACTCCTTTCTCCCTCATCACTGGCTGTGATTGACAACAGTGGGAGCCAATGGCTCCTGCTGCTGCATCTCTGCTAATGAGGAGGGAGAGACCCAGGAGAGCCATTGCTCTCATGCACATATAACACTCTGACAGTACAAATTAACTGCTTGCAAACCGTATACTGTATATATACGGCGGCAAGGCGGCTCTGCTGCGCAGGGTCACATACCTAGTACGTGATCCTGCCATTCCGGATCTGGGGCGTGCACTGCTGGCTACCTGCTCCCCCTGTGATTAAACACAGCAGGAGCTGATCGGCGGGTACGGCAGACTCGATGTCTGCTGGTGCCTGCCAATGCTTTGGTACACAGACACAACGGCGGTCTGCCTATGTAAACAAGGCAGATCGCTGTTCTGTCAGTACAGAAGCCATAGATCCTGTGTCTCTGCTGGGGCATCCTTCCATGCCTTCCCCTTGTACAAACACCTCTCCTACAGTAGTAAAGCACTGGTCATGCACAAATTTAACGCTTGGATCACCCCTGATGTTAACCCTTTCCCAGCCAGTGTCATTAGTACAGTGACTGTGCATATGTTTTAGCACTGATCACTGTATCAGTGTCTGACAGGAGCTACATTATCACGCTGACACAGAACGGGAACACAGGGCGGCTCATCCCTCCCTTTATCACCAGCCGATTTACCACCCTAGGATGACACAACTACCCTTTACAGACGTTATACACCGCATAACTAATGGCAATATGCATGTTGGCATTTAAGCCTTGATGGTCTATGGATGAGCCCGTTTTTGAACTACCCCATCAACCAAGGGAGTTGGCAACAGCTGGTCGTAGGATGAATAATGTTTGATAAGTTTATGCTGATGTTGACGTATACTGAGAGCTTAACTGTAATTTGCTTTCCTGAAAAAGCGGGCAGTGACCAGTGAAACGCAACTACGTTGGAAATCGCAGCAAGCTATTCATCACCTGATCCCATAAGGGTTGATGATTTCTGCTGTAGCTTTACTTTCACATACAGGTCTCTTCACTGGATTAATTGGTGGAACTGGACAGTGAAATGAGAAGCAGCAAACAAATTAGCTCATCACTCTACCCTCTTCTATTATCACCATGATCCTTGCACTGCCACACACCTGATTGGCCTACTTGTGCTGCTTCCCCTCCTCCTCTCTGAGCTCCACTGTATAGTACATTGGAATAGGCTGATAAGTCAATTTCAGGTACTTACACTTCTTGCTATTAAAAATAGTAAAATATTTATTAATGATTACAGAGCTACATAATTTTCTTTTTCTTTTTTAATATATACACCTGGACTTTAGCTTTAAATAAACCTAAATATGTTAAAAAACAATGAAACAAATACTATTACACTGATTTAGCGCTTTTGTGCAGTAAATTGATAACACCGAAAAGCCCACGACTATAACAAATGATCCTCTAAACCTGGAGTTAGACAAAAGGTCAGCAAGGCAAAATGCTGACCATCGCACCTATGTGAGCTTGTTGGACATCCCATTCCAAAACCATGGGCATTAATATGGAGTTGAAATGTAAACAAATCCGCGCTTAGGATAATTCTAGATTCCTGGTATTTAATATTGGCTGCAGCCCACCTTTATACTATATTACTAAGAATATAGTGAGAATGAAGAGAAAGGAGGGGGAAGGTGTATGGCGCTGCCAAAAACTGCTGATGTTTCTATATGTCCAAAATTTAGGCGTTATAGATACATACAATATAAATCACCACTATGAATAAAGTGTCCAGTGCATCCTATGTGTCTTCCTATTGAATGTGCAATACTAAAAGATAATACAAATAAATAATAAATATTTGTGCTGAAAAGTGGATATAGAATAAGTGAGAATTGGTATGATGAGAAAATTAGATGAAATGTATGAATTAAAAAATAGATAAAGGGGTGAATTGTACAGAATAAAAATAAATATATAAAAAATAAAAAATATATAAAAAATATAAAAATGGATCCACTTAAAGTATGACTTAAATAAGGTGCACAATAGGTAGATAAATATTATAGCAGCAATGATACAAGAATAAATAAGTCCGTTACACCTAAGAAAGAACAAATAGTCCCACAATGCAAGAAAATTCCTAAAAAACTTGGCAAAAAAAGGTGACTTGAGTGCAGGTGTTCTGATGAAATATTAAAGGTGCTCAGGTATATGGTGACCGTTCAGTGCTCCCCGCACCCCTTGGACCGCACTCACCAGAACTATGTACCCCTGCAGGGGTATCAGGCCTTGTCTATAATCCTGGATCTCCTCCACTGACCATCAAAGTGGTTGGGTGGTCCGATTATCTACCCGAATCTTGTGAACCAGGTTCCTTGATGTTAGGGTCCGAAGGTGTATCGATATATGGGGGAAGAAGGCTCACATAGAGTAGTACTGCTAAGTTTTAAAATACTTTATTGTATATAAAAATTAGGTACTCACAAAGGGAATAGAGGGTAATGGCATAGAAAGCAATAATAGCGCACTTCCGGGACGCCGTGCGTTCCACAGGGCGGATGTGCGTTCCACTTAGGCGGATGTGACGCGATGACGAGCTGTCATCGCGTCACATCCGCCTAAGTGGAACGCACATCCGCCCTGTGGAACGCACGGCGTCCCGGAAGTGCGCTATTATTGCTTTCTATGCCATTACCCTCTATTCCCTTTGTGAGTACCTAATTTTTATATACAATAAAGTATTTTAAAACTTAGCAGTACTACTCTATGTGAGCCTTCTTCCCCCATATATCGATACACCTTCGGACCCTAACATCAAGGAACCTGGTTCACAAGATTCGGGTAGATAATCGGACCACCCAACCACTTTGATGGTCAGTGGAGGAGATCCAGGATTATAGACAAGGCCTGATACCCCTGCAGGGGTACATAGTTCTGGTGAGTGCGGTCCAAGGGGTGCGGGGAGCACTGAACGGTCACCATATACCTGAGCACCTTTAATATTTCATCAGAACACCTGCACTCAAGTCACCTTTTTTTGCCAAGTTTTTTAGGAATTTTCTTGCATTGTGGGACTATTTGTTCTTTCTTAGGTGTAACGGACTTATTTATTCTTGTATCATTGCTGCTATAATATTTATCTACCTATTGTGCACCTTATTTAAGTCATACTTTAAGTGGATCCATTTTTATATTTTTTATATATTTTTTATTTTTTATATATTTATTTTTATTCTGTACAATTCACCCCTTTATCTATTTTTTAATTCATACATTTCATCTAATTTTCTCATCATACCAATTCTCACTTATTCTATATCCACTTTTCAGCACAAATATTTATTATTTATTTGTATTATCTTTTAGTATTGCACATTCAATAGGAAGACACATAGGATGCACTGGACACTTTATTCATAGTGGTGATTTATATTGTATGTATCTATAACGCCTAAATTTTGGACATATAGAAACATCAGCAGTTTTTGGCAGCGCCATACACCTTCCCCCTCCTTTCTCTTCATTAATATGGAGTTGCCACCTTCTCCCCCCTCCTTGACAGCCTCCACTCTTCTAGGTAGACTTGCCACAAGATTTTAGAGACTGCTGTGCTTTTTATTATTCACCTAAAAAACATTTGTGTGAACCTGCTACTGTTGATGGAAGAGGAGCCCTGGCTCACAATGTGTTCCAAATCATCTGAAAGGTGTTCAGCAGGGTTAAGGTCAAGGTTCTGTGAAGGGCACTTGAGTTCCTCCAAACCAAACTCATCAAACTATGGGGGAGATTTACTAAAATTGTGCATAGTAGCTAATCAGCTTTTAACTTCAGCTTGCTTAGTTACACTTTGACAATAAAACCTGGAAGCTAAATTAGTTACTATGCAAAGCTGCACCAGATTCTGTGTGTCCCATCTTTAGTAAATTTCCCCCATGTCTCTATGGAGCTGGCCTTGCGCACAGGAGCACAGTCATGCTGGAAAAGAAAGGAGCCATCCTCAAACAGCTGCCTTGAGGAGAGGGTAGAACGGTACAGTTGTCCAAATGTCCTTGTTAGCTGTAACATTAAAGTCAAGCAACAAAGAATAATTGCCAGCTATAATTACCAGCCAGTCTGTAACAAACCAAATTATCCTGTCTAACAGTTCACATTAAAAAGATGGGTTTATGCCTCGTACGCATGCAACGATTGTTGGCCGTGAATTTTTGGCCATCGGCCGATTGTTGGCTTGTTAGTATGATGCTTCCGACAACCGACTGCGACTTTTCGGCCGAACAAAATCTGGTGTGCAGGCTATAAAATTTTTGTTGGCCGTCAACAGAAAGGCCGATTGTTCGTCAGTCAGTACAGATTTCGGCAGACAAAAATCTGATGAGCAAGACTGAGCATGCTCAGAGAAGAAAAAACACACGGAAAGTAAACCAGAACATGACATCACTTCTGAAGTTGGTTGTTGTTGGCCGAAAAAATTTGTGTGCAGTCTAGAGCACATTTCAACCAACACAACAACACTGGACAAAAGACGGCCGATCGGTCGGCCGATAATCGTTGCGTGTGTACGAGGCATTAGTTTGCACACATTTATAAATACGTGTGTAAGCTGCAGAGGCTGCGACAAGGCACCCCAGTATTATCTGCCCTGTTTTTAACGTGAACTACTAGATCGGACAATTCAGTTTGTTGCAGGCTGACTGGTAAGTTGAGCTAGGAATTTATATTTGTTGTTGTTTGACTTGCGTCACCCTTTCGTGTGCTCCTTGCCGTTAAGGCCAGTTATACGTTGGGGCAGTTGCTCTTTGTTTGTAACATTAAAGTGCCTTTCCGTGGAAACATCTGAACTCTAAAATTTGGAGTGTCCACTTACATTTGGCAATACAGGTAGGCGTGATGGTCTAGTGCCCCCAAAAGTTTGGCAACACTTTATATTTACTTTCAAACAGAAAGAAAAGTACATTACAATACAATAAAATAATACAATAAGCAGCTGATCTCCTTTACATGTATGTCTTAAAAAAATAATAAAATAAAAACACTACAGTTCCCCTTTAAGCTTGGGTGACCACTGATTAATCATTTACGTGGCTTTTTGGTACATTTTTCATCGTGCAGAAAACATTTCTATTATGCTAAATTAATTAACCTGTCATTCCAGTTCAAACGTAACACACACACCAAAAGAAAAAATGTAAGTCACTTCAAGATAGCACTGATAGAGAATTTCCATTAGACACAGCGCACAGTCTTAGGACTTAGAGTCGTGTTTGCTTAGGAGAAGATTGCACTTCTTATTCCTGCAACCAACCTATAGCAGCGGTATTGTGTTCATGTGAAGAAAGCAAAGGCCTATTCTCTACCTAGACAGATCTGGACAGCTTTTATAAATTGAAGCCATAATGTAAACCAATTAACAAGTCACATATGCCTTTTATATTTAGTTTCTAATTTATCTTTGCTAAAAGTTCTTTTGTTGCTCAAGATAAACAGACAGGCAAAGCTGTACTGGTCATGGATGTCATGCAGATGAATGGCTAGCTAAGGTGTGTCTTTTCACTGATTAACCACAATAAATATATATGGGGGGATCAACAGGACTCCTTGTTCCATAGGATTAGAGGTAGAATGTTGGTCATGAAATAATATTTACATTTTAAGATTTATACCTTTTTAAAAAAAAAAAAAAAAATTTCATTATGGAAATAACATTTCCACTCCTTCTGCTGCATTATAGTTGCATAGCAGCTTACATAGAGCTAAATAAAGCCCCGTACACACGCACCGATTGTTGGCCGTAAATTTTCGCCCAACGTCCGATCGGCCGATTGTCGGCTTGTTAGTATGATGCTTCCGACAACCGACTGCGACTTTTCGGCCGAAAAAAATCTGGTGTGCATGCTATAATATTTTTGTTGGCCGTCAACAGAACAGCCGATTGTTCGTCAGTCAGTACAGATTTCAGCAGACAAAAATGTGATGAGCAAGACTGGGCATGCTCAGAGAAGAAAAAAACACGGAAAGTAAACCAGAACATGACATCACTTCTGAAGTTGGTTTCTGTCGGCCAACAAAAGTCCAGTGCAAGTCTAGAGCACATTTCAGCCAACACAACAACACTGGACAAAAGACGGACGATCGGTCGGCCAACAATCGGTGCGTGTGTACGAGGCTTTAGAGAACTGCTATTTCATCCCCAAACAGGTCCAAATGTTTCTTCTAATATACCTGACTGGGCTTGGTGACCCCTTAAACACCATACCATGTGTTTCCTTCCTCGTTTCCATAACAACAACTTGTTTCAATAACAGTTGTTGCTTGAATGAAAAAAAGTATCATGATTTTTGGTAAATTTTACTTCGATTTTTAAGCTTTTACGTGTTCTGAAACTGTTTTATGCATTTGTTAAATAAAATATAACTTTTTTTCCAATTGTTTTTTTTACCAAGGTTATAAACCATACAGATATAAAACTGTACAATACAGTAGAGAATTACCTGTATATGACAAAATTATTGACCTACAGCATTGGTCATTAGGAATGTTCTAAAGAACAGAAGATACATCCTCGGAAGAGGAACTGTGTAACCAGAGGCACGCCCATCTAGGATGAGCGGTCATCTCAGCCATGAACTGATCATGGTAGCTAGTCATTATATTTGAATATACAGCCCGCAAACTGGGAGTGGGACCAATGACAGTTGACCAGTGTTCCTAGATCACTCCTCAAACTATCAAAGGGTTTATTAAGTAGGAAAAATAGGAAAAGGAAAGGGATAAAGGAAGGAAAGGGAAAGAGACAGCAAGTCTCTCCTGGGGCACTAAGAGGGTAGCCTCAGATCTGACGAGGTTGACCCCATCAGGTATGTAATCCAGGGGTCCAAAATATATAATTTTTTAAATAATTTAGTACAGTATACATCAGATTGCAAAGCCTGCTAAGCTGAATGCTCACACTCTCCATATGCTTGCTAACAGATTGTAATATATTATAACTTAATGGTCCTTGGATGTGGTGACTGCATTTGTTTTTTTTTTTTTTTAAGCCTAGAACATTTTTATAAATTACAGAAAAGACCTGTTGACCTTGCCAGAAATGCAATATCCTTGTAACTTTCTGTAAATTTGACTGAAAGCTTGGAAGGAAGATAGAGTCGTCTCTGATATTTTCTGTAAACTATTAATCAGACCAAAATTTAAATGTCCGGCACTCCTGCTCCATGGCTGCAATACACCATTTAAAGTGTCGTATCCTGAGCTCCACAAACAACCAAAGGCATCGGAGTGCCAGCACCCTTGGACAGAAAAGAGCATAAGTCTGGAAACTTACAACAGCAGATGTCTTTATACTCTAGGCAGGAGGCTAGAAACCAGCCCCATCAATCCTGAGCAAACACCCAAAGGGGTCTTCAGGGACAGGGCTCCGTGGCTGTCAGGCCACCGCCTTCAGCCTGGATAGCTTCCTGTGGCTAATGCAACACAGTGCACCACTTTCCCAGGATGCAGTGCCTAAGGCAAAAAAGCATTACGAGATTCTCTAGACTCCTAAAACCAAATGACTACACTGTTCCTAACACACTCACCAGAACTAGTCCTGATATGTCTTTAGCTCCTCTATTCTAAGAAGCAATATCCTCCTGCTTGATTCTAGCCTTCTGTGCTATAAAGGGGCAGCTTCACTGGAGATCCATGATAATTTCTACCACCTTAATTACTATTGTCATTTTTTTATCTAAATATTCCAATCAAATCACTGAAATTCTATATCAAATCTATCAATCAATGTAATCTCAAAAGTCATTGAAATTTTTTTTATCTACAGCTTTTATTAACAAAATATCTGGTGTTCCTCCCATGAAGATTGTTTTTTATTGGAGGAGATGATAAGGGAATATATACAAGACTTTAGTAATGAAAACGGTATCATTAGTAGAAATCAGCATGGATTCATGAAAAATCGCTCTTGCCAGACCAATCAAATAAACTTCTATGAAGAAGTGAGCTGCCATTTAGATAAAGGAAGGCCTGTGGATGTGGTGTATCTGGGTTTTGCAAATGCATTTGATACAGTTCCCCACAAACGCTTACTGTACAAACTAAGGTACGTAGGTAAGGACCATAGAGTGAGTACCTGGATCAAAAGCTGGCTTCAGGGGCGAGTCCAAAGGGTGGTGATAAATGGAGAGTACTTGGAATGGTCTGGTGTGGAAAGTGGGGTCCCCCAAGGATCTGTCCTGGGACCAATCCTATTTAATTTATACATAAACGACCTAGAGGATGGGATAAACAACACAATCTCCGTATTTGCAGACAATACTAAATTAAGCAGGGGCCAAAAATTTCTACGCAGGATGTGGAAACCTTAGAAGAAGACCTGAACAAAATATTGGGGTGGGCAGCTACATGCCAAATAAGGTTTAACGTTGAAAAAAGTAAGGTAATGCATTTGGGTGCCAGAAATACGAACGCAAGTTACTCACTAGAGGGAGAGCCTTTGGGGGAATCTAAGATGGAAAAGGACCTGAGGGTCGTAGTAGATGACAAGCTCAGCAATGACATGCAATGCCAAGCTGATGCAAGCAAAGCCAACAGAATATTGGCATGTATTAAAAAGGGGATTTACTCCAGAGATAAAACGTTAATTCTCTAACTCTACAAGACTCTGGTCCGGCCGCATCTGGAGTATTTTGTCAAGTTCTAGGCATCGGTCCTCAGGAGGGATGTGCTGGAACTGGAAAGAGTCCAGAGAAGGACAACAAAGCTAATAAAGGGACTGGAGGATCTTAGCTATGAGGAAAGACTGCAAGCATTGAACTTATTCTCTCTGGAGAAGAGACACTTGAGAAGGGGATATGATATCAATGTATAAAACAGCGTACTGGTGACCCTAGCATAGGGAAAAAACTATTCAGTGAAAGGGAATATAAAAGGACTCGCGACCATTCGCTAAAATTAGAAGAGAAGTGGTTTAACCTTAAACTGCATAAAGGGTTCTATACCGCCAGAGCGGTAAGGATGTGGAATTCTCTTCCACAAGCAGTGGTACTAGCGAGGAGCATTGATAGTTTCAAAAAACTATTAGATGGGAACCTTAAAGACCACAACATACAGGGGTATACAATGTACTTTTGACATAAACACACACTCATCATAGGTTGAACTGGATGGACTGGTCACTAACTATGTAAAGATGTTTTGACACTTCCAGTTATAGGGTGAGAACACTTTCTGTATCACATTTGTGCTTCTGAAGAGTTACCCTCAATAAACATATTTGGCAACTCACCCTGATGTGCTGGCAAATATGTTCATTGATTTATGAAGTTTCCTGTCTCCAGCTAGTTGTTACTGCAGCATCTGCTATCTTGAAGCCCATTCCAGGAATGTGTGCAATGGGAATATTGACATTGCAGAGTAGCACTGTCACTTGAACTTCCAATAGAGGCTACAAGTGCACAATTCAACACACTTTACAAAGGCACAGTCCACTGTTTCTTTTACAAGAAAACCTGTCCTAAAAAGCATTATACAGCCATCCCTGGAGTGTATGCATGTAGACCGGAAGTGGGCACAAAGTGGGTGATTTACTAAAACTGGAGCTTCCAACTAGTTCCAGCTTGTTTGGTTTCTATGATCGGTTTCTATGCAGAGCTGCACCAGATTTTGCACTCTCCAGTTTTAGTAAATCAACCCCAAAGAGTCTTCAGGGGATCAGAAGGAGATTTTTTATTTAAAAAAAAATAGGCAATTGTTTTTTTTTATATACACTGCTGTTATAGGGTGACCGCTCTGCCCCTATCTCCTAATTCTGGTCCTACATTGTCACCCAGTCCCACGGACTTTCAATGGAGCCTACACATGTTTCAACACAAATTAGACAGTCATAGTCCATTCTTGACACCATGAGGAACCCTTTTTTTTTTTTTTTTTTTAATGTAATTGTAATTAAGTTGGGGTTTACATATTCTTTATCAAAACAAAAAACAGAAGCTTGGAAATAAGAACCACAAACCAATCCACAATCCTTCAATCCACAGAGCTACAACACCAGGATGAGGATACATGGTTCCAAACAACGTGACAGTTTAATCAGTCAAATGAGATTTTAAAATTGCATCTATATGAATAAAAAATGAACTCTTATCTTTGTGTTAAAGCGGAACCAAAACCACAGAAAAAATCTGTGAGCAGGCAGGCAGGCTTTTTATTTCAGAAAAGATATGCAGAGTCTCTTCTATCTGCCTGTTCGCAGTCTTCAATGGAATGTACACTGAGCTGCATAAGTGCAGTTCAGTTTACATTCTGGCACAGCACCTGCGTGCTGCAATGACTGCACATCATCCAATGAAGACAGCCAAAGACTGGCACCCAGCAGAAGATGCCGGCATGGGACGTGGACTGTTGAAGGTAAGGTAAGCTCACTCAGCTTTAAAGCTTTGTGAATTAAGTCTAATGTCTTATATCACTGCTCAGTGCACTTAAAGAAGATTTAAATGGCCATGGTACACCCTCTACTTTTTCCTACATTCACCTGAGCAAAACATGCACACTTCTATAAAAGGAACTTCCTTGCAAAATGTTTGCAACATCACAGCTCATTTATGTTGGCAGGTAATTCAAAGTTAAGAGCAGAGGTTTGCTAATTGCAGATCTAACTCAGTAAATGACATGCTGGACCACTGCAAAGAGACAACTGCTTCCACACAGAGGTCAAACATCCTTCTTAACGCAATACTGGCAGGGAACAGGCTTTTCTACTCAGGCTGTGGCCACTTTTAACCACCTTAGCGGTATCCCCGAGCGTGACTCGGGGTGGATTTTCTATGCTGTTATTGGTATCCCCGAGTCATGCTCGGGGTGGATGTGCCGAGCGAGCAGCGGTGTCTCTTACCTTCTCCTGGTGATCCAGCGATGATCTCCCATTGCTGTGATCGCCAGCCATCTGAGATCCCCGCCGCTCGTCCGTCCTCCGTCGGTGTGATGACTTCCTGGTTCCGTTCCCTGCAGCAGCAATGCTGCATGGGAGCGGAACTAGGGAGGGAAATTCAAACGTTGAACGTTGCACAAAACACAAACACACACATAACATTTATATTATATATATATATATATATATATATATATATATATATATATATATATACATATATATATGTATATATATGTATGTATATGTATATATACACACACACACACATATATATATATATATATACACATGTATGTATATGTATATGTATATATACAGTGGGTACGGAAAGTATTCAGACCCCCTTAAATTTTTCACTCTTTGTTATATTGCAGCCATTTGCTAAAATCATTTAAGTTCATTCTTCTTCCTCATGAATGTACACATAGCACCCCATACCGACAGAAAAACACAGAATTGTTGACATTGTTGCAGATTTATTAAAAAAGAAAAACTGAAATATTACATGGTCCTAAGTATTCAGACCCTTTGCTGTGACACTCATATATTTAACTCAGGTGCTTTCCATTTCTTCTGATCATCCTTGAGATGGTTCTACACCTTCATTTGAGTCCAGCTGTGTTTGATTATACTGATTGGACTTGATTAGGAAAGCCACACACCTGTCTATATAAGACCTTCCAGATCACAATGCATGTCAGAGCAAATGAGAATCATTAGGTCAAAGGAACTGCCTGAAGAGCTCAGAGACAGAATTGTGGCAAGGCACAGATCTGGCCAAGGTTACAAAAAGATTTCTGCTGCACTTAAGGTTCCTAAGAGCACAGTGGCCTCCATAATCCTCAAATGGAAGACGTTTGGGACGACCAGAACCCTTCCTAGAGCTGGCCATCCGGCCAAACTGAGCTATCGGGGGAGAAGAGCCTTGGTGAGAGAGGTAAAGAAGAACCCAAAGATCACTGTGGCTGAGCTCCAGAGATGCAGTCAGGAGATGGGAGAAAGTTGTAGAAAGTCAACCATCACTGCAGCCCTCCACCAGTCGGGGCTTTATGGCAGAGTGGCCCGACAGAAGCCTCTCCTCAGTGTAAGACACATGAAAGCCCGCATGGAGTTTGCTAAAAAACACCTGAAGGACTCCAAGATGGTGAGAAATAAGATTCTCTGGTCTGATGAGACCAAAATAGAACTTTTTGGCCTTAATTCTAAGCAGTATGTGTGGAGAAAACCAGGCACTGCTCATCACCTGTCCAATACAGTCCCAACAGTGAAGCATGGTGGTGGCAGCATCATGCTGTGGGGGTGTTTTTCAGCTGCAGGGACAGGGCGACTGGTTGCAATCGAGGAAAAGATGAATGCGGCTAAGTACAGAGATATCCTGGACAAAAACCTTCTCAAGAGTGCTCTGGACCTCAGACTGGGCCGAAGGTTTACCTTCCAACAAGACAATGACCCTAAGCACACAGCTAAAATAACGAAGGAGTGGCTTCACAACAACTCCGTGACTGTTCTTGAATGGCCCAGCCAGAGCCCTGACTTAAACCCAATTGAGCATCTCTGGAGAGACCTAAAAATGGCTGTCCACCAACGTTTACCATCCAACCTGACAGAACTGGAGAGGATCTGCAAGGAGGAATGGCAGAGGATCCCCAAATCCAGGTGTGAAAGACTTGTTGCATCTTTCCCAAAAAGACTCCTGGCTGTATTAGATCAAAAGGAGGCTTCTACTAAATACTGAGCAAAGGGTCTGAATACTTAGGACCATGTGATATTTCAGTTTTTCTTTTTTAATAAATCTGCAACAATGTCAACAATTCTGTGTTTTTCTGTCAGTATGGGGTGCTATGTGTACATTCATGAGGAAGAAGAATGAACCTAAATGATTTTAGCAAATGGCTGCAATATAACAAAGAGTGAAAAATTTAAGGGGGTCTGAATACTTTCCGTACCCACTGTATATATATATATATATATATATATACACACACACACATATATATATATATATATATATATATATATATATATATATATATATATATTATATATTATATAATAAAATTATATTATTTATTAGATTATAATTCATGCGTTTGCATTTCAAATTTATCACATCTGGTGGGATGTCTACTAGAGTCTTGTTTTGGTCAGGTTTAAGTCAGTAATTACTAAGAATTGTAGGACTATAATACATAACGCCAAATTGCCGTGAAAAAAATTGTACCGCTTTTGGTACAGAATTCCTGACATAATCATACCGCCAGGGAGGTTAGAGAAAACCTACTGTAAGACTTTGAACACCTTAATTTTAAGGCTGGGTTCACACTGCTGTGCGGAGCGGCTCACAGCAGGGGTCCCGTACGGCCCCGTTCTCTGTTTCAGGGACGAATCAGGCCTGAATTTTTGGCTGGATTCGGACCTGAAACTGATCAGAAGACGCACAGGACTCTTCTGCAAACCACTCCGCAGCCATCCTGGAGCTGTGTGAACCAGCTCCATTGAGAGTCGGTCACAGTCTCCTGACATGCAAATTGGATGCGGGGAAACCCGTATCCACTTTGCTCTAGTGTGAACCCAGCCTAAAGCTGAACTCTGGGAATTACACAAACAACTACAGTGGGGCTCCCTAAACTGCAAGGGTTAAAAGACTTTGAACACCTTCATTTGTTTTAAAGTTGAACTCTGGGAATTACAGAAAAAAACTACAGTGGGCCTCCCTAAACTGCAAGGGTTAAAAGCTAATGAAGAGATAGCTGTAAAAGAATATGCTGTAATACTTACCTGCAATCTTTAGATGCTCCCCTCTTCTCTCTGACACCCTGGGTTGTGTTTTTTTGTTGAATTCTCCCTCACAGAGTTCAGTTTTAGTATATCTGGGGTGTATTTAGTTGATATAATCAAAAAGTTTAGCGTGTTAAGGGCGGAGTCCACAGTTATTATTTTACCACGCCCGCCGACTGCACGAGGCTGCCGGACTGATTCCCGGGATTGTTTCCTTTCATATATGCTTGTTTTCAACTATCATAATGTGAGTAGTATGATGGTTTTATCTATGATTTACATACAGTATCACACTATGGGAATGTCTTTTACTCTTTACCCATGCTATGTTGGATTGAGTGACTATTACCCAGAAGGAAGTCCATACCCAGAAGGAAGCCAGTAACCAGGGGTCTTCATCCTGAGGGATATTTTGCTATACTGCGCTTGTGACTCTTATAATTTGGAGTCAACTCTCCATTTTAAATATATAGTGGAGGAGCACTGCAGTGATTCACCTGTCGCTACATTAACCATATCCATGGTTGTCACACATAATTGGAGTGATATTGAAGCACAGAAATTGGCGCAATACGTCTTGAATGGACTCACCATTGGACTGGGTGTTTTTTCTGTCTTTACTTGATGTGTATACACAATTTTTTGATTGTTTCTTTACACCACGGCCAATTTTTTTTTTTTTTTTATTATTGCTTTTGATAAACAAATAGTTTAGCTAAGTCTATCCAAAAATCTGCATTTTTTTTTCTATTCAGAATGATTGTTACCATGAACAAGGTCCTTCTTCACTTGGGAATGTTTGAATGTGGGTGAGGCTGCTGCAAAGGGGCATGTATGTGCCTGCATTATCTCAACCCAGGTTGGAGCAGTGGACTGTCGATAAATAAAACACATAATAGGTGATGGGTGTGGTGCACCACTACAGCAAAGGATGACATCACAGTGATAGCACTGGAAATAGGACATCAAGTATTCTGTTGGCAGGATGGAGGAATAAACAGTACAAAGACTATGTTATCGCAGAGGTAGGATGTGACAAAACAAACAGTGTTACTTCTTGGTATTGGCAGTCTGTACAACTTCTGATTTTAACTTTTGACCATATATCTATTTTAAAGCTGCCTGTAAAAAGAGCGAATGAACGTGCCAAAATTTGTCACCCAGTTGGCACCCTCCCACCCAACAACTTTTGATCTGAATATAAAGAAGCTGGATGGAAAATGATCAGTCAAATAGCACCTCTGCATCCAGTCAGATGCAGGCACTGTTTAGGTACTCTGACAGCCGCGGGTGCTAGCTGTCAAAATACATTAGCCAGCAGGGAAGATCCACATGGTTCAGCGTGGATGAAGGAATCATCAATTTTCTCTCAACAGGGCTGAATGAATGAGAAATCTTACAGTGTGTGGCCAACTTTACTCCCCTGGTGGGGTTATGACCTCCAGGCAGTTTGATACCAAGTAACATAATAAAAACTGATTTTCTTATAGAAAATCCTGGAACATCAAAGCAACCGACCCTCCCTATTCCAACAGCACAACAGCATCATCTCTTGTATGCCATCACAGCTTAGAATATCTGTGGGTGAAAGGTTATTTTTAAATCTTTTCCATTAAAAGGCATCGTATACACAAAAATGCAACAAAGAGCTAATCATCTGTAACTGGTTCTCATTCTCTACCCAGCCAGTAAAGCAACAAAGACGTGTTAACAGATGCACAATGCTCAAGTTAGCTAAAGTATTGCAAGTAGAATACAAATGTCTAGAAAACAAAGTATATATAGAGACAGAGAAAAATTCCAACAAAAGAACTCAGGTGGACTTCTTGCACTTGGAGGAGTCATTTTTTCTTTTTCAAGTAATCCATCTTAATGTCAGCAAATTGCTTACTAATGTGTTGATTTATTGAGATCTTGAAGAGTAAAATGAAAGGGCTGGAATTTACAATGTATCAAGGGATCTCTGATAAGATATTACAGGGTTAAAATCCTTCTGCCAGCCGCTGCTTGGAGCCAGCTCAAGCCTGACAACACAATGTTTGCCCTGTCCTGGTCAAACGAATAAATAAGCCCCATGGTCAGTCTAGTGTTTGGCAAGATTTAAAATGAAAAGGTTTGTCGAAAAAATCTCTCATGGCCGGAAAACTTCTACAGCCTTCAATGTTGTTTCACAGCCAAGTCAACTCCTTATAAAGAGCAGAACTAGCATTAAATCCTGCTCCAGATAATGTAATGCATATGAAAAAGATTTAATGGCCCCCGTAAAATGAGCTGCTTCAATTAAATGGCTTGTGCAAGCACGGTTTATAGGTAAGGATCAAAGTGGCTTGCAACAGCACTGGCTGCATTCTAGGTAAGAGTTTGCTTTCTGTACACACGGATTGTGGATATTGGCATAAATGAGATAGTTGCTGTGACCTTTTAGGGACTCTTAGATCTCAGTAAAACTACTGTGGCTCTGTCAGATGGGTAATAAACATATCATTCTCAGTTCATGTCTGGGACACAATAAACAGTAACTCAGAAACAAGTAGAAGACTATGATTCACCTTCAATATTCCGAGCCCATAACAACGCTGTCTGCAGGTTAGAGGAATTTGCCACGAAGAGGAAATACCTTGAAGGACTTCCATGTTAGTAAAATTGATCTTTTTTCTAATTCTAATGATATATTACAGCACTTTGGGGCTAAATTTTAACTCCCTGTTAATTAACAGAGTTCTTCTAATCAAAGCTTGGAAAGGAGATTTTCCTTCAGTCCATTATATTACTGTGTACCTTATTAAGTGTATTTCCTGGTGGTCTATCTAATGGTCCTCTACAATGTTATACAGACATTTCTAGTTTAAGGTACGTAGAAACCCTAACTGAATGACAGTTTATTAATGTACTGCGTACCATAAAATATGGCCTTTGTTAACATAAACATTTTGTTTTTACCCTTGCTTACATATCAGCATCACTACAGCCTCTCTGAAAAACCACTACAACCTCTCTGAAGAACCCCTACAGCCTCTCTGAAGACCCACTACAGCCTCTCTGAAGACCCACTACAGCCTCTCTGAAGAACCCCTACAGCCTCTCTGAAGAACCCCTACAGCCTCTCTGAAGAACCCCTACAGCCTCTCTGAAGAACCCCTACAGCCTCTCTGAAGACCCACTACAGCCTCTCTGAAGAACCCCTACAGCCTCTCTGAAGAAACCCTACAGCCTCTCTGAAGAACCCCTACAGCCTCTCTGAAGAACCCCTACAGCCTCTCTGAAGACCCACTACAGCCTCTCTGAAGAACCCCTACAGCCTCTCTGAAGAAACCCTACAGCCTCTCTGAAGAACCCCTACAACCTCTCTGAAGACCCACTACAGCCTCTCTGAAGACCCACTACAGCCTCTCTGAAGAACCCCTACAGCCTCTCAGAAGATCCCCTACAGCCTCTCTGAAGAAACCCTACAGCCTCTCTGAAGAACCCCTACAGCCTCTCTGAAGAACCCCTACAGCCTCTCTGAAGACCCACTACAGCCTCTCTGAAGACCCACAGCCTCTCTGAAGAACCCCTACAGCCTCTCTGAAGACCCACTACAGCCTCTCTGAAAAACCACTACAGCCTCTCTGAAGAACCCCTACAGCCTCTCTGAAGAACCCCTACAGCCCCTCTGAAGATCCCCTACAGCCTCTCTGAAGAACCCCTACAGCCTCTCTGAAGAACCCCTACAGCCTCTCTGAGGACCCCCTACAGCCTCTCTGAAGAACCCCTACAGCCTCTCTGAAAAACCACTATAGCCTCTCTGAAGACCCACTACAGCCTCTCGGAAAACCACTACAGCCTCTCTGAAGAACCACTATAGCCTCTCTGAAGACCCACTACAGCCTCTCGGAAAAACGACTACAGCCTCTCTGAAAAACCCCTACAGCCTCTCTGAAAAACCCCTACAGCCTCTCTGAAGACCCACTACAGCCTCTCTGAAAAACCCCTACAGCCTCTCTGAAGACCCACTACAGCCTCTCTGAAGACCCACTACAGCCTCTCTGAAGACCCACTACAACCTCTCTGAAAAACCACTACAGCCTCTCTGAAGAACCCCTACAGCCTCTCTAAAGACCCACTACAACCTCTCTGAAAAACCCCTACAGCCTCTCTGAAGACCCACTACAGCCTCTCTGAAAAACCACTACAGCCTCTCTGAAAAACCCCTACAGCCTCTCTAAAGACCCACTACAACCTCTCTGAAGAACCCCTACAGCCTCTCTGAAGACCCACTACAGCCTCTCTGAAAAACCACTACAGCCTCTCTGAAGAACCCCTACAGCCTCTCTGAAGAACCACTACAGCCTCTCTGAAGACCCACTACAGCCTCTCTGAAGAACCACTACAGCCTCTCTGAAGAACCAATACAGCCTCTCTGAAGACCCACTAAAACCTCTCTGAAAAACCACCACAGCCTCTCTGAAGACCCACTACAACCTCTCTGAAAAACCACTACAGCCTCTCTGAAGAACCAATACAGCCTCTCTGAAGACCCACTACAACCTCTCTGAAAAACCACTACAGCCTCTCTGAAGACCCACTACAGCCTCTCTGAAAAACCACTACAGCCTCTCTGAAGAACCCCTACAGCCTCTTTGAAGAACCACTACAGCCTCTCTGAAGACCCACTACAGCCTCTCTGAAGAACCACTACAGCCTCTCTGAAAAACCACTACAGCCTCTCTGAAGAACCCCTACAGCCTCTCTGAAAAACCAATACAGCCTCTCTGAAGACCCACTACAGCCTCTCTGAAAAACCACTACAGCCTCTCTGAAGACCCACTACAGCCTCTCTGAAGACCCACTATAGCCTCTCTGAAGACCCACTACAGCCTCTCTGAAGACCCACTACAGCCTCTCTGAAGAACCACTATAGCCTCTCTTAAGATCCACTACAGCCTCTCAGAAAAACCACTATAGCCTCTCTGAAGACCCACTACAGCCTCTCTGAAGACCCACTACAGCCTCTCTGAAAAACCCCTACAGCCTCTCTGAAGACCCACTACAGCCTCTCTGAAGACCCACTACAGCCTCTCTGAAGACCCACTACAGCCTCTCTGAAGAACCAATACAGCCTCTCTGAAGACCCACTACAACCTCTCTGAAAAACGACTACAGCCTCTCTGAAGAACCCCTACAGCCTCTCTGAAGAACCCCTACAGCCTCTCTGAAAAACCACTACAGCCTCTTTGAAGAACCCCTACAGCCTCTCTGAAGACCCACTACCGCCTCTCTGAAGAACCACTACAGCCTCTCTGAAGAACCACTACAGCCTCCTACAGCCTCTTTGTAGCCCTTTCTGTCTATGTGTACTTTTTCAAGGTAAATTTCCTGATGTTGATAACACCGCATATTGACACGGCTGGGCCGGGATAGAAAAAGCCCGTAGTGTAAGTGCCCCTGGGGTGGCAGCCCAGGGGTGCCTTGATTTCTCACTGGTGAGGGGCAGCTCGCCTGAGTTATTTTGGCACCTTGGTCACTGCACTATGCACACTTTTTCCGCACCTGCCTCTTGGGACAGGCCTTTTGGCTTGCACCAGAGGAATTTTTTATTCCGGCTGGAAGGCCTGCCTTGGTTCCTCACATGGCACCATAGCACTTTCCCCACTTCCCCTTCCCCACTCTTTGTTTTGTTTGTCTCTTTTTCTTTGTAGTTTGTCACCTGCACTATCACCTTTGTTTTCTTTATTTTGCACGACTTGTAGGGTGTGGGTCCTCGGGCCCTACCTTGAGTCTTGGGAGGGGGTGGATATGGCCTTTTGGCTAAGTCCGCCCTCTCTCACGGGGTCTCCCTTCGGGGGAGCCCCACTTAGTACTCGGTGGGGGCTGTTTCGGCAGTCCCCCTGAAGAACGGGGTCGGTCTGGTTTCGGCCAGACAGACCATGAGTACCTTAAATCCCTGTCAGGAGTCTTGCGCCCCGGGGGATCGAGGTTCGGGTCCTACCTCTTCGGAGTGAAGACCACTAGTTTCGCACACCCTGTGCACTTTTTGTGTTCTCACTTTGTGTGTGTGCACTTTTTTATGCACCGGGTGGAGTCTTTTGAGTGTGTTGCACACGCTACGGGCTTTAAAAAAAAAAAAATTGGACAGGAGGCAGATCACATGGGTGTAAACACCCATGCAATCCGATTCCAGTGTGGACCAAAAAAGGGTTCTGCACCTTTTTGGTCTGAATGCGATGCAAATTCAGCCAGCTGTATTCACATTGCACAGACATCGCATGTGATCTGCACAGCAATGCGGTGCGAATCACATGCAATGTCTGGCATCACGATAGTGTGAACCCAGCCTTACCCAAATTAAAATGTATGTAAATTCCCAACAATGAATTTCTTTTGTTTGCTCCATTTTGATATGTTAAAGGATTTGTTATCTGTTCGATAAGTACAAAAAAACGAAAAACTGTTGATCATGTCAGAAATTCAGAGCTGTCCTGTGTTTTGTGCACACTTCTTGTGTTATCCCAGGAAATCTAATAAGCCCTCCTATTTCTTATCTTGGTTTACAGAACAATTGGTGTCTACAGTATGTTGTAAAGATGGGGACAGTGGAAGGGTATGAGTGGTCTAGGCTGGCCATAGATGGTTCAAATCTCGGCCGGTTCAGTAGGAACCAGCCGAGATTTAAACCATGTATGGGCAGGCTGAATGTACCCAAGTTGATCGATCAATCAACTTGGTTACAGCCAGCCTGCTGGATTTTACCTGGGATAACCAGCTATTGGCTGGTATAGCAATAATCACGCTCAAACCCCCCTGTTACTGGGAGAATACAATGGCTTGGTGGAAGGGATTGCCCTGTCAATCCATGGTTGCAGGAAAGAAATTCGCTCTGTCTATGACCAGGTTTAGCCATAGAAAATTTGGCAAGGCTGACACCACTCAGTCTATAATATGCTTTGTGTTGTCAGCCCACAAAAGGAATTAAGAGCTGATTGAATTTCTGAAAGATCAAATTAAAACTTAGGGAAATTTGCATGTATTGCAGAGATGTACAGCATATATTTTTTTTTTTTTGGGGATTTTCCCTGAAATACACTTTAAAGCAAAACCAAACTCTCTCAATAAACATGAACTACTTTTAATTCTTATGCTGTTAGCATTAGTAAATAGATGGAAGGTATTTTATATTTACTTGTTTTAAACTTTAATACATTTCTTTAGTTGCTTCCAAGTTTCTGGCCTAGGCAAAAACAATGTCATAAATCCCAGGAGTTTTCATGGGCATTTTTTTTCCTTGATCTGATGGAGGGGTTTTCTCAGCTAAACATGCCCTCCTGCATGAATGCCTAAGCTAAGGGCAGATGGATTCCAGGAAGTAAATGCTACATGAATCATCTGCCCTTACTCAAGATGGTCATGGCTAGAAATGCTAGGGAGCAGGGCTTTTTTTCAGCGGGAACGCGGGGGGAACGCAGTTCTGGCACCTCCAGCACTGAATCAATAGAGGGGTCTATTGTTGCTGGGGTTGGTCTTATGTGCTGCGGGGGGGGGGGGGTCAGTTGTTGCTGAGAGGGATCTACTGTTGAGGAAACCATCTATTGTAAATGGATGCTGGAGGGTCTATTGATGCTGTCTGTTGGGGGATCTGTTGTTGCTGCTGAGGGTCTATTGTTGCTGGGTGTATTTTGTTGTGTTTGGTCCATTGTTGCTGGTGGGATCTACTGTTGCTGGGGGATGTCCTTGTTGTTATTTTACTGCTTTTCTTGTTATTTTTAACAAATCCCATACAAATTACCTAGTACCACAAATGATACTTAATTCTGTATTCTCTAAAAGGGGCAGTATTGTGAGGTGGGTAGGGGGTGGAACCTAGGTATGGGGCTCGGAGGTAGCTAGGGGGCGGAGACAAGGGGTAACTCCAAAAGTGAGAGTTCCTGCACCTATTCTCTGAGAAAAAAAGGCTAGGGAGTATATTTCAAAGTGCTTTTTCAACAGAAAAAAGCACGGAGACATGGATGGATGGGTGAGTTTGCTTAAAATATTAAAAATGTATTAAACAGTGTTCTCAGTTTGTGGCGCTCAGATACAGTAAAGATCTGCTTTAAACATACACTTGATTTTATTTGATATGTTCAGGACTAGGCAGCCTCAAAAATGCGTAGTCATAAATGACAGCATAATAAAACACCTTGTGTACAACATAAATGAAATCCGACGCTATAACTATTATCTGCAACAAACTAAAATATCTGTTCGGGGTCGACTGACTCTTAAAATTGGTGAACACCTTTTATAAGCCTGCTGAGAAAGAGTTTATGTCATATAATATAAGTTACATCAACATTCCACAATGTAGAATAACAACACACAACTAAATGCCTTGTGGTTATATCGGAACATTTTCACCTCCTCACTCTCTCCCTTAGAACATCATAAAGTTATTAGTGTGACTGACGTTTTATGAGTAAATGGGGATGACCTACGATTTCCCACTGATTTACTGCTTTTAAGTGCAATCCATAATAAATGAAATGAAACAAGATGAGCAAAAGTTCACAGTGCTATAAGATTCCAGTGTCTTTCTGGAAATCTCCAAAGCTAGATGGCGTGCGATACAAAATAATATTAATATCATTCTTGCCCCAAGGAAAATTAATAGATACCTTTTTTTCAAAGAACTTCTTCCGCAATCCAGGGTCTTTAGGAGGCGTTGTTTGGCGTAACTTTTTGTACCATTTTCTCACTATGTATCCTCTCCAGCATGCTTGAATCCTTAGTAATGGAATTGTAGTGACAATACAGAACAGAAATCTTGTGTAATTATGTCACTCAAGATAGACAGATAGACATATAGATTAGAATGGTATTACTGGTGGAAAGAACAGAATCGATAAAGGACTGAAATAGTTTGGAGGTAATATTTGCTGGTATATTAAAAGTGGAAACCATTTCACAATTGTTTTCCTATATAATGAAAGTAATGCACCCGTCAGTCTATTTACAAGGGAGGATGCCATTGTTGGTGTCTAATGGGGAAAAGCCAAGTCAATAAAACAACCCAAATGGGGCAGCTTTTCTGTCCCTTCTGCAATCCTAAATAACATCAATTATAGGGATCGTGGGGTGGGGGCAAGCTGCTTTCTTTGGCTGGCCATACTTTGGCCAGTTTTTTCATTTAAAAAAAAACTGAACAGATTTCCCAATCCACACAAGCACCGATCGAAGGAAAGTTTTCCAACAAGCTGGTTCGAGAGAATTTGATCATTAGGTTGACTTCTGCGGAACTGGGGATGGACGTAGATGGATCGAAAATCAGCTGGTCTCTGCTAAACTGGCCAAATTACGATCTATCTATGGACAGCTTTACTTGGGTCTTCATTCTACCTTAACCAATTTCATCTGTGAAAGAGCTTACAAGCTAACATTCCTATCACACACAAGCCACAATTTGCAACATAATCTATGCAGACAGTGTGCCTATTTGAAACTGAACCCAACCAATTGGTGCAATATGCTCAATACAAGAATTCTATCTTAAAGGGTGAAGTCACACTACAACGGAAACCTGTCGGAGTGATTCACCACTCCAGAAGCTCTCAGCTGCCAGCTGCAGTAGGGGGCAGTGTGGAGCTTTACACGACTCTCTTTTTTATTTTTGTTTTCTACAAACTTTATTTGAAGTGTACTTTACTTGAAGTGTGTCTTTGCAGACAAGCCTTTTTGCAATGCAGTAAAATACCTGTCACTGCAGTATGTGTGAATTCACCCTTAATGTGTCTTACAAGTGGTCAGAAAGAGGTTAATGTTATCAATTTGCAGGTGTTTTACACAGATCACATTACCTGGTAGCACATTTCATTCTGAATAGTCGAGCTCCATCATGTATCACTCTTGTCTGATAGTGATTCTTTCTGCACATTGGACACACCTTCCTGCCAGCAAACCTCTCATAGGCTTCCAAACATACCTCCAAAGAAACACATACAGTAATGCAAGATAAGTGCAATATACCAGACACACATTTAGAAGTCTGATTGTGTAATCGTATTTAGATTTACCGACATCTATGCAATTCAACAGCCTTCCTGTTTGCATAGAAATTTATTAGACTGTTAAGATCCTTGTACAATATAATGGTGAGCAAATCCACATCAATTACCTTCAATATGTATGGGCAGCTTTAGAGAGTATGCAATTCTATGTAACAAATAGTTAAAGGTACCAGGCAAAAAATACAAAAACATTTTTAGGAGATTGTTAAGGATCAATGATGGTCAGAGATATGTGCTTTATTTGTTGATATCTACTTAAAGTCCAACTCCAGGATCTTAGCACCCTCCCTCCCACTCCCCTCTAACTAACCACTATGAACCGGTATGAAAAATACCCTAAGACTCGGTTCACACTGGGGCGGCACGACTCTGTACTACTTCGGGGGCGACTTGTGCATTCCCATGCACCACGACTTTGGGGCGACTTGCATGGACTTCACATAATGGAAGTCTATGCAAGTCGCTCCGAGGTTGCCCCGAAGTAGTACAGGACCCTTTTTCTAAGTCGGAGCGACTTGTGCCGCTCCTATTAGAATGGGTCCTGTAGCAGTCAATGGACCGCGAGTGAGCGCGACTTGTCAGGCTGACAAGTCGCCTGACAAGTCGCCCTGGTAAAGTCCATTTTACTTAACCAAAGTCACAGTCAATGGTGACCCTTCTCTCCTATTTTGTTTACTTCCTAGGGTCTATCTATGGGTGTCCACATCACTGCCTGCTTTGATATGCTCACCTTGAATTGGTGGAGGAATCACTTCCAACAGCCAAATCCTCTTTCATTGGCTTCAGAAACAGGAGAATTCAGGAGGTGGTAAAGGGACCAATGTGCAGGAAGATAACAAGCAGGAAAAACTGCCCAGTCCCCATGGAATGAAATAATATTGCTCATAGGGGAAACTGTGACTTTCATCCATTACATTGCAGAATGGCTTAGAAAGAGTGTTTAGAATCAAGAATGACATTTTTTTGCTCACACAAATTAACCTTATCAAATCCTCGAAACAGGCGTTACTAGTCAGTGTGGTGGAGAAGGTACCGAGATATCGGAGGAGACTCATCACTTATATATTTGTGTCAGCAAAATTTATCATTGCTAGGTCCAGAAAATTGGCGGTCATACCTTTTGATGAGCTTTAGCACAAACTCTCCTGGATTATGATAAATGAAAGGTTAACGGCTATCTTAAATGACAAAGTGTGGGATCCATGGATCAACTATCTGACAACTATCCCACAAATTTGACTATTAGACAGTGAATTGGATTACAACTGTATTTTGATCAACCAAAATATGAAATTATATAGTGGAAACAGAGATCTAGTCAAGAACTTACGATCATATGTTCATATCATATCAGTCATATCCTAACTATTGGTTGAACTCTACTTCCCCATGTGTGGCACGTTAATTGAATGGGTTATCAACTATAGATCATTTATTCCTACCAGCAGAGATTGATCAGAAAGAAATTGATCATTTATCGAAGCGCGTATGGACACCATTAGAGAGTTGTCACAGGTTTTACATTTGGAGGATTTTCTAATAGTTTCTGTCTCTCTGACAATGATCACCAAGACAAACGGATAGGTAAACCTCCCCAGTGGGGATACAGACAGTGGTATAAACTCGACAGGGGCTCTACAGGGCTCGACTCGACAGAGGCTCTACTCCTTTCTTCCAAAACTTAAAAAAGAGAAAAAAAGCCTTTAAAAAACAACATCTATTTAAAACGAACTGACTAAAATAAAGATCCCAGCAATCCACGACTGTGGTAAAAATGCACCATTACAATTAAAATAGTCCCCTTACCCTGTGAAATACATGGGAGCAGGAAAGCAGCACCTGTAAAGGAAACAATATGATAAAGTGGTAAAGTGAAAACTAAGGGTAAAACTGATGAAAAAATAAAATAGCGGAGGTTCTGAATTCTGTACTTTACCTGTGGGTGCAGTTCAAACTCTTCTTTGCATATGGCACAGGGTTGTAAAGATTCACCCTGCTCAACAGATCTCTGCTTTGCTGTCTTCCATTCATCATCAGTTAATGGTTTTGCTGGAGCTTCTACAATGCCGAGTCTCTGAGCTACACACAAACAGGATGAGATTTAGTAGAAGTAATTTAATGGACATTCGTTATACCCCAGTCTTTAATGTTCATTATATCACAAAGTATATTGTCTGCTGTCCATGTGTAAAGTTCCTATTAGCATATTAATTGATGTGCTCTGTCATCCAAGTTTGTTCACAATCCAGGTCATGGATACCCTTTCTCACCTTTTCTGCCAGGTGCTAGATGCTGATTTCTGATTGGTTGCTATGTACTACTTAATTGTTACTCTTTTCTTTCACCATAATAATGTAATAACGTAATATAGTATAATGACTATGCCTAATGAAATCAGGCTATATTTATCTTTGCTATTTATAAAATGTAAAGGGTTGGGCTACCCAAACATACTAATTTAATTATAGCTGGAACCTGGTTGACTGAGCCATATTTACATTTTTCTCACTTTCTTTTTTTATTGGCGAGATTGATCCTTCATATTTCCAGCCACCTTGCAATTTCACTCCATTGGCCATTGATTTACTAATTGTGCCCCGGTTCTTATCATATTGGTGAGTGTCTGATCTGACATGTCTATACAAATGATTCATGTTTGACTTTTCTACAATGTTAAAATTAAATAAATAATATATATGATACTTATAATATGTTATTTGAACCTAGAACCTATTCGGAGGTCACCAATTTTTATGGTCCCTGAAGAAGCCCACAAAATGGCGGCGAAACATGTCGGACCTGTGTGACCCTGCTGCTTTAGGATATGGTTCTTCAACTCTTTCTTTTATTGCACAATTTTAAACATTTGTATTGATGCTTTGCATCTCTGTTGATTAGTATTTCATGTTATTCATGTATCAATAAAATTATTGTATTTTATCTTATTGTTTTTCATTATCATTTATCTATATATGCCAAGTGAACCCCGCCTTTAAAGTCCCATCTTGGGTGTATCCTGCTCACATACACGGGTCCTATGGGGCCAGTTCAGGGTCCGTTGTTTTGGAAACACCTGTTCTTTTTCGAAACTTTGCAATTTCACTCCTTCTGCTGCAAAATAAGCTTAAAGAATATTAAAACTCATCCAGTGAATGTGAATGCACCTTGTTATTTCCGAAGCATGTGTAAAAATCAGGGAATACAAGCACAGAGATCTGAAATTCCTGAAAGTGGTACATCACTTTTCAACATCAGCAGCCTGGTACTATACTAATGGGCGTAGAGCTTTCGGTGCCAATAAATATGTACATTCCTTCGTAGGCACCCATACCGTCAAACTGCTCTATTCATTGCAGCTGTACCACAGCTTCTAAGAAACATGAAGAATCTATGAATGGAGGGGGCAGACCTATCAATCATCTGCCCGCCTTCCATTCTTAAGTCCTGTTTCATTCATAGAAGTTGTAGTACGGCTTCTATGACTAGAGCAGTTATCAGAGGATGGGCATTGTCAGGCTCTCTTGATGAGAACCTATGACAGCCCCTTAGTTGTATTAACCATCGCCAGACTGGAAGATTACAGATGCAGGGGGTGGGAGAGGAGGGCATGGACCAAGGAGGATTTCTGCTAACAGAAGAGGAATCAGCGCAGGAGACACAGCTTATTCAATGTAAGTTATGTCCATAGGTGTGCCAAGCCAGTTGCATTAGGGTGTGCACCCCAAATCTCAAACACACATGCCTTCCTCTGCAGCCTCAGCTCCACTGGACAATGAGTGAATGGAGTAGTGCTCTGTGCTGAACAGCTTCCTGTTCATTCACAATTTACTATGCTTCAGTTATGAATGAACACAGTGAGTGTGTTCACTGTGTTCATTTAGAAAAGAAAGGGGCCGGTAAATGGCAAATTTATTAGCCCCCTCACAACCACTGTCCATTCCGGGAGCACAACACTGGGGGGGGGGGGTGGTAAGCCCAGGCAATGGGGGAATTGGCACAGCATGCAATGGTTACACATCTGGCACACCCCCTGCACACGCTAGGGTTTGACCCTGTGATGATTTTTCGTTTTTTTTTTTTTTTTTAATTTTAGCTACACTTAGGCTTTCATTCTAAACCTAATTTTTAAGCCCCCAATCCTGAGTTTAACTGACATGAATCTATATTAAACAACCATCAACTGATCTAATTTTCACAATGCACCAAAAGTATCAGCACCTTTCTCTAACCGTCCCATGTCAGGAAAAACTGCGGCACCAGATAATCCTCCGATGTCTGAGAAACATGCAAACCTGCCAGAGTTTTTGGTGAACTGACCCTTTAATGTGTTCAGTAATGGATGAAAATTGACACAGCGCCCAATTCATAACTAGACCATAGTTTTAATTTTATTTGTCTTGGCTAACCTTGTATGCAGAAGTAATTACTTTATGCGTCTACCGCTGACACCTGTAGTGACTGAATACACTGACAACTACATGGTGTTCAGAATACAACTACAGGGCACTTCCCATAAGTACTCTTTTGTCCTGTCAATCATTACAATGGATGAAGACATCAAACCCGCAATCAATCAGTCACATTGAGAGCATCATGAATTAACTCATTCAAGAAGAAACTTAACTGAACTAATACTCCTTATGGGATCTACACTGCTGCTAATGTAATAAATCAAATCTTAAAATATTCCTCTAAATAATTTGAAAGCGCCCTTTTTCTTTTTTATTAAAAAGTCCACCTACTAGATAAAGGAGGGCTTTTAAATCTGCAGCTGTCATTAGATGAATACTTGGTGATACACCCATAAAGGTCTCTGCTTGGGGGCTTCCTGTTATAAGGGGGTTTATTTTTAAAGCTAGAGAGGGCAAAATTAGTCACAATTCTGCAGAGAAACCAATCAGCTTTCAAGTTTTATGGCTAAGGGCTCTTTCACACGGGCGTTCCAATCAGATCTGCCTGTCAGTTTTTTAGGTGGATCTGATCGGATGCCCCATTCAGCCCTATGGAGCAGCGGATGTCAGTGGTGACATGTCCGCTGACACCTGCTGCCACCCGCATCCGATCCTGTCCGTGAAATCCGGACGGATGGAAACCCTATTTTCCATCCGTCCTGGGGATCGGATTGGATAGGATCGGATGAGAGCGGACAGGCGGTCCGCTCTCATCCGATTCCCCATAGAGAGCAGCGGGGCTCTGACACCTCCCTCTCCGCACTGTGTGCGGAGACGGAGCTGTCATCCGCCGGCTCAGCGGGGATCAGCGGATCGATCCCCGCTGAGCAGGGCACGGTCCACAACGGAATCCGGGCCGTGTGAAAGAGGCCTAAAGCTTAAACAAGCTGAGGTAAGAATAATTGGTTTCTCTGCAGAATTGTGACACATTTTGCCCTCTCTAGCTTTAGTAAATAAACCCCAGGGTGACAACTGTCTTCCAGTTGTGCACATGTTGTCATCCTGACCAGTGCACCCCCAGTGGGGACAAGTGGCTGTGCCAACACATATCGTACAAGTATGGTGCACTGTTGTCACTATCGGAAAGTTAATTCACAGTAGTAATTTGCAGCTGATGCTGGAGTAAGTGCATGTGATAGGAAGTGAGTGAATGAAGTAGAGGTGATCAGCACTGACATACAAATAAGGATTAAAAAGGAATAAAAACAGTAATCTAGTGTCTAAACAGTGTCTTTGGCACACAGTGCTTCAGGAACATAAGTGGAATTCCATTGGGTTTAGATCTACTTTAAGGGCAAGTAATGAGCACATAGCTTTTGATAGAGCTTTCACACTTACTGTACATACTTGCCAATATGTATTTTTGTTATTGTAGTAAAGGTAATAATTTGCAGATTAGGCACTAGAGACAGGGTAGAATGACCACTATGATTGCTCTATCACCTTGCTCAAAGTACACCTGTGTCTAGACTATTAACAGCAGTTTATTTGTTGGATGTGTATGGGGGGAGTTTTGACTAAATATGTGCCAGTGGAGGGTGTTATCCTTTTTAAAAGTTGATAGCACAATGGTAGGACTTTAAATACCCCTCCAGTGGTCACGCAGATACATTCATATATAGAAAATTACGACATTTTATTTCTGACAATAAAATGTCTAAAAATTAATATCAAATGTCATATTAATACCAACAAACATTGTCCACAACATATGGATGCACGTTTGCAGTGGACAATGTTTGTTGGTAATAATATGACATTTGATAAGAGTTTTTAGACCTTTTATTGTCAGAAATAAAATGTTGTATTTTTCTATATATGAATGTATCTGGGTGATCACTGGAGGGATATTAAAAGTCTTACCATTTACTCGTTTGTGCTATATGCGTCTAGAGTAGACTATGTACATCAATGTTTTCACACATTTTTGACAAGAAGCAAAAGAGCTAAAACAAGCCAAATGTAGGACCCATTTACACGTTTACCTGCAGCAATACAGGTATTATTGCAATGCAAGGTAATGTACCTAACGTGTTGCTGTACTGCAATTTTTTTTAATGGCACACCAAAACACTAAGGCAATGGCACCTAAGTTGTAGCATTCAGCAATCCAATGAAGTTTGTTGCATTATTGTTGCCTTAAAGAGCTGCACATTACACATTAGCGCACAATATAACGCACATTAAAGGAAGTAAATATGCCCTTGGTGAAGTTATCCTTTAATAAACTCCCTGTCCTCCTGACTACCGCCCACCCCACCCTTCCTCTCCTATCCAACAATTATTTGTGCAACATGGTCCCATCTACATAGTGTCAAGTGTGTGCCGCAGCCCCATGCATCCCTCTGGGTAGGCCATACTCTGAGGGTCTGCTGGAGGCTGCCTGAGTACTACCTATTCACTACCTGTGTTTGGACTATAACGCCTGTATGCTACTTTATACAAATAGGCTGTGGAGAGCAGCCTTCACCCATTCATCTCTATGGGCGGCTGTCCGCAGCTTCAGGTCATCCTGAGCACCAGAAATACCCTGCTTATTTACACTGCATGGACAAATGCGCCCATGTGTATAAAACCCTACAGGCACTGCACACCACTCTATTTCAAAAGCTGGGCTATTTGCACTGGATTCATCCCTTGCTTCATATTGGCTGTTGCTGGCAGTCAATCATCAGCTGTAGGCACGACCCACATACACAGCCCAGAACATATGGAATGTAGCCTTTTATGCTGAATTCCAGGAATTTAGCCACTTTGTAAAAAGTTCAGGCACACTATGAGTTAAGTCCAAGGAAGTGCATGACATCTCCTGAACCTATTTCTACTATTTATATCTGACAGGTTTATTGCTCTGCCAGAGCATACACTGACACTTAGGCCTGTGAGAGAGGAGAGAGAGGCACACAGGGCAGCTCTGCCTGCCCCTCTCCTCTGCTACCCATTCAGAGAAGCATTTGTATTTTAAGAATGAGTTCACATAATACAAAGGCTTCTGTGATTGGGTAGGAGGAGAAGAGGGCAGACATAGCAGCTGCACAGGCTCCAATGTTGAAAATGCTTATACCTGAAGCATCAGCATCAGGCTCCCAGAAATACAGCGATAGCCATCTTCTGGGAGTGTAATAAGACTGTCAGATGTCAATAATAGAGATAAGCCCAGGAGATGTCATGCACCTCATTGGACCTAACTCATACTGTGCCTTTGCTTTCTAGAGAGAAGCTGAATTCCTGGAATTCAGTTTTAACTTGCTGCAATGCCTTTCCAGAGAAATATTTTTTTTTCATTGATGTTGTCTCCTGCCTTTTGGCTACAGAGAGGTAGAGGTGGCAGGTAAAGGTGTTTGAACCATTACTAGGCCTCTAGCCTAAGAGACAAATGTTGCCCTCAATCACCCTTCTCCCTGTGTATTTCCTGCAAACACCCATGGAGTCAGAGAGTGTGGGTCTCAGACATTGAAGGAACCATATTACATGGGGGATACTAACAAAACTAAACTGTCTGATTGTCTACACAGAGAAAGAAAAGAATTCGCAGACAGTCAGTAGCAGTTGAACAGTTTTTTTTTATGATAAATGAAAACATCCGTGTTTGTAAAGATTTCTTTAAACCTCTGCCCAGACAGGTACATTCACAAAGCTTGATATTCTTTTGAAATGTACTTTTTGTTAGGAAATTAAGTTGTCATCATTTTTCATAAAGTTAAAGCAATGGTTCGAGAAACACTAAAACTTTACAAAGAAAATCTTTCTTGGTGGACTAGTGACATTAATATATTAATAGAATGCTTTCCTGGCTTGTGACAGGGGCTTTGCCAGTGTATGAATAATAAGAAATATATGGCATACAGCCTCAATTCACTTGGGTTAATGCAGGTTCCTCCACTAGGTCCTCACTACTTTTAACATTCCCAGTGGGATGATCCCCACCCCTTGTCATGACCAGGACCTGCTTAATCAAAAGCCAGAGTTAAATTTTCATTCTGTCACCAGTGTGTATTCCAGTGCATAGGTGTAACTACAACCCCCATAGAGATAAATTGGAGAGCTAAACTGCCCACCTGTGGTGTCCAGTGGATAATTATTTGGATAGGAGCAGTGTACAGGGTGCCTATGGCTTTGTATTTGTCACTAAGCATGCACCAAATAACTCAATCTTGGGGCTGTGGGTAACAGGTGCTGGAAATATCCAGGAAAAGTTCTATGCAAGCCATCCAGGTGAAGAGATCTCATAAGCTACATGACACCAATGATGTACCATTCCTCCCGACTACCTATGCTGGAGCATGTTTAAATCATAATGACGCCAGGATAATTTTCCCACTAGCCACAAATGCTGGAGAAATTTTTCCTTCTGAACAATGACACTGGAATATTTTTTCCTTTCACTGACCAATAATGCTGGCCTCTTTTTTCCGACCAATGCTGGGGCACTTTTCATTGTAATGACTACAGTCGATGGGGTATTTTTGTCTTCCTTTCATCGAATTCCAATGTTGGGGCATTTTTCCTTCCACTGACCACTAACACTGGGGTGTTTTTTCCTTCCACTGACCACTAATGCTGGGGTGTTTTTTCCTTCCACTGGCCACCAGTGTTGGGGCATTTTCCCTCCTGACCACCAACACTGGAGTATTTGTTCTTCCACTGACAAACTGATCTAAGGCATTTTCTCTCCTCATGACTAATACCTCTTGGGCACTTTGTAGTACCAATGACCACTAATGGTGAGATATTTTTTACTTCCACTGACCACTGATACTGGAAACATTTTTTCTTATGTTGACCAATGATGTTGGGACATTTTTTCCTCCCAATTATGCTTGAAACTGTTTTCCTCCCACTCTAACAACCCACATTTGCATAAGTACCAGTGAGCACAATTTTTTTAGTCATCCATAAAAAAAAAGCTATGGATCACAAACATTTGGAATTTCCCCATGATGCATCATGAAATATTGACTTGCCCAAAGTTAGCGGTGGTCCAGCAGGGTCAAGCACATACTCTTCCTCTGGCCTGTTTAGTGTAACTTTATCTGCGTGTTTCTTCCTAATCCCAGTATCTACAACAGCTTTCATTTGCCTTCTATTCACAGGTCTGGAACCTCTAATGCTGCTGACTCCTTTACAAGGATCCACTAAAGAGAGGTGCTGAAGCTGGAGATTTTTTAGTATGTGATCTTGCAAAGCCACAGCAGTAAGGATTACTGGCTGCTGATTTCCATTGAAGTTCTAGAATATAACAATAAAGGAACAGTACATATAAATATACAAATACAAAAGCACCTGTATGTAAAATAAGTATGTCATATAACTATACAAAAGTATTTTCTTTGATTTAAAAATTATATTTCTCTATCGCTCATTGACAGACGTAGTCTTCTTGATTCTCAAGAGCTGGGTTATGTTGTCTCCGCAGGAGTAGGACTAGGCAGAAAGACAAAACGTTCTGGCTCCACCCTAGGGGCAGTCCCTGAGGGTATATCCTCCCTCTCTCTGCTACAGGGAATCAGTTTTTTTCTGTCTAGTCAGGAGTAAGGACCTAAGTTCCTTGCTGGGATCTTTTGGTCCTGGCAAGACTTTTTTTCTTTAAGAAAAAGACATTTTTTAGGTAGTTTTCTCCAGTGTTTTTTTCCTGTGAGATCTTCAAGCAAAAATGCCGGACTGGGCGACACTTGTGGTCACCCCAGCCGGCCTACGAGCGCGCGCAGACCATGGCATTGCGCTTGGTCGGCCGCGACATATTCAAGTAAGTATGCGGGGCCGGGCGAAGGGCTGGATGTTGAGATCCAGTGGTCACCCCGGTTTCTGCCTACGAGCGCGTGCAGACCAGAGCTCCGCGATGGGTCGGCCGCGACGGAGTCCCAGTGAAGGGACTGACTTTGCGAGTTAAAAGTCTCGCTTGGACGCCAGGTACCAGAGAGTCGAGGCGTCCACAAACCCCCACCCCGGTGGAGAGGGTATTGTGAAGAGAGGGTGCCTGTCGGTTCGGTATGGTGAGTAAACGTTCCCTTTTTTCCTCGTTATGAGGCAGTATGTATTATGGGCCCCTCCATATATGGTCAGTATATATCTGATACTTACAAGTCCCCCTTGTAATACAGCATGTGTTTGTGGGAAGTGGACTTGGTTTAAGAGCTAACACTCTACCCAGCAGACTGTAACATTACAGCAGACATAGGAGGTATAATCCTACCTTATGTGTAGTGTATCTTCTGTAGATCCATATATCGCCTCTTAGCAGAGATGCAGGTGGATGTGCTGGGAAAACGATTTGGGCGGTCCGCCGCCATTTTGCCGTAGACCGAATGCATGTATGTCCTCAGGTCACGCCGGCCGCCATGTTTTTGGAGTCTTATGTCTCTTCTATGGGGGCGGCCATGTTTTGTGAGCCCAGCTACCTCGTGGAGAGCTGGGAAACGCCGGAAGGCGTACACAGGGGGCGGAGCCACGTCCTTCTACCCGGGAAAAAGCAACAGCTCCTTCCAGTCTGTAAAGACAGACGCTGACTGCAGTTGGTTGGAAACTTCACTGCATCGGTTGGTGAGCCTTGGGGGTCCCTCTCTCTCTCTGTGGGATCGAGAAGCAGGTACTCTGAGGGGCGCTATTGCGCTAGGGGGAGACACATAAAAAAAAAAAAAAATTTAAAAAAAAAAAAAAAAAAGAGGTATTTTTTATTTAAAAAAAAAAAAAAAAAAGTTTTTTTTTTTTTTGTGTTTTCTGGCAAAGGTGTCCTGAATTATCAGGGACCCTGCCACTCATGTATCTCCTCCGGATCCCCTTGAGGGGTCTGCAGGATCCTCCAGCACCCCACTGACGATTAAATCATTGTCCGCTATTATGGAAGCTTGTGTCCCGGGTGGAAGTGGCTTGTCAGGGACAGGGCGCAAGTAAGCGACCCCCGCCTAACCCCTTATTATCTGAAACCTCGGATTCAGACTCTGAGCCTATTTCTGCAGTTGCAGGTACTTCATCTGGTATTGGTGTCTCGTGTACTGTCTTTTCAGACAGTGAGGAGGATGTTTCGGCATCAGCCATAGCCAGAGAGGAAGCGTTGGTAAACACACTCATGGTATCTGTTCTAGAGACCTTAAGATTACAGGGTATTCCGTCAGAAATAGCTGAAACTGAGATCCCTTTTGGGTCTAAAAACGCATCTAGTGGCGAAGGTTTTTCCATTGCCCAAATGTTTTGGCAATCCAATCAAAGAAGAATGGAGTCTGCCAAAACGCATTTCTACTATTTCTAAACGCATTAACAGGCGTTATCCGTTTGAGGAAACCCTCATTAAGAAATGGACAGAACCACCTGTGGTGGATTCACCAATTGCTAGATTGAATAAAGCCACGGTTATTCCTTTAGAAGACGCTCCGTCTTTTAAAGATCCAGTGGATCGCAAGATAGAAGCTATGTCTCGCACCATGTTTGCCTTGATTGGATCAGCTTTCAGACCTATAATAGCTATTGGTCTGTTTTCGCAGGCTGTAACTGAATGGACCTAGTGGTTACGCCGGGACTTAGAAGAGGTCCCTCAGGCGGTATCAGATTTGTTGGAACAAATGATACAGGGGTTACAGTTTGTGTGTGATGCGGCGTTAGACGCCACTCCATTATTGGCGCGAGCATCAGTCTCAGCAGTGGTTCTCAGGCGTACACTGTGGCTAAAAGGTTGGTTAGCCGACCAAGGTTCCAAAAAAGCATTGGCTAATATCCCCTTTTTAGGAGAGCGTCTATTTGGAGCCAACTTAGATGAGATCATTAAGGATCTCACGGGTGGAAAGAGCACCTTTTTACCGCAAAATTTTAAAGGTAGAGGAACTCGTCAAAGACGAGGGCCTTCTTTTTCTGCTCACAAGAGGTTTTTTTCGTCCCGCGGGTGAAAAAAACTAAGTCCTCCAAAGCTCCTGCAGGAGGCGTCAGGGGTCGTTGGTCGGGCAAGCAAAAGCCCGCCCCCTCCAGACCTGAAGATAAACCGTCCAAAGCCTGAAGGTGCGCCCCCACCCATAACTGGGGTGGGGGGACGTCTTCGCCGGGTCCCGGATCCATGGCTTTCCAGAATCCCGGACAAATGGGTCTGCGAAGTCATAAGGTCAGGGTACAAGATCGAGTTTCGATCTCTCCCACCGGCGCGATTCTTCCCTTCCAATATCCGACTATCTTCAGATCGTTTAGAAGATCTGCGGAGAGCAGTCACAGATTTACTACAACAAGGAGTGGTAGTCCACGTTCCTTGGACAGAACGGTTTCTAGGGTTTTATTCAAACCTATTTACAATAAGAGGGCAAAGTGCATCCAATTCTGGACTTAAGGCAACTCAATTCTTTTGTCTTCATAAGAAGATTCAGAATGGAGTCCATTCGCACAGTAGCAGCCTTTCTGCATCCAGGGGATGTCCTAGCGTCCATAGACATCTAGGACGCATATCTTCACATTCCCATTTTTCGCAGGACATCAGCGGTTTCTACGTTTTTCCGTAGAAGAGAACCACTATCAGTTTGTGGCGTTACCTTTCGGTCTCGCCACGGCTCAGCGGGTCTTCACGAAGGTGTTGGCCCCAATGTTGGCACTTCTGCGCCAAAGAGGCATATCGATTCTAGGTTACCTAGACGATCTTCTGCTTCATGAAGAGTCTCCTCAGACCTTGCTACAAGACGTAGAAATTACTATGATTTCTTTACAGGAATTCGGGTGGCTGGTGAACCAGCAAAAGTCATTTCTGGTTCCCACCCAGAGGCTCGAATATCTGGGTCTAATTCTAGACACAGTCAGGACAAGAGTTTTTCTTCCGGTAGGGAAACTCCGAAAGATTCAATCAGCAGTCCACCAACAGCTGGTCTTCCCTTCGGACTTGCATGAGGGGTCTGGGGTTGATGGTGGCTTCCTTCGAAGCAGTCCCATTTGCCCAGTCCCATACCCGAATTCTTCAGCAAGAGATTCCTCTCAGATGGAATCGGAATCCGGAATCCCTGGACAATCAGATCCGATTGAGCAAACAGACCAGAGAGTCTCTGGTCTGGTGGCTTCGGTCTCCGATGCTCAGCCAGGGAAAGTCATTTCTGCCAATATATTGGACGACAGTGACCACGGATGCCAGTCTATCCGGATGGGGAGGAATTCTTGGTCAGTTATCTGTCCAGGGACTTTGGTCCCCGGAAGAATCCAGGTTACCGATAAATGTATTGGAACTGAGAGCGATCAGACTTTGTCTGATTCACTGGACCGAGCAGCTCCAGGGCAGCCCGGTTCGGATCCAGTCGGACAACGCCACGGCCGTGGCTTATGTCAATCACCAGGGGGGCACCAAGAGTGTCCGAGCGGCCAAAGAAGTGGCTTGCATTCTTCGCTGGGCGGAACGATTTGTTCCAGCAATCTCTGCGGTGTTCATTCCGGGGGTGGAAAATTGGCAGGCAGATTATCTCAGCCGTCAGACTCTGGATCAGGGGGAATGGTCCCTCCATCCAGACGTTTTCCACCAGTTGTGCCTACGATGGGGCACCCCGGATATGGATCTGTTGGCATCTCGATTCAACAGGAAAGTTCAGAGATTCGTGGCTCGCTCCCGCGATCCTCTAGCAGAAACCGCAGACGCACTGATCGCCCCGTGGGGGCAATACCAGCTAATGTATGCCTTCCCTCCTCTTGGGTTACTGCCAAGACTTCTTCGCAGGATAGAGGAGGAAGGAATTCCAGTAATCCTGGCAGCTCCGGATTGGCCTCGTCGAGCTTGTTACGCCGACTTGGTCAGACTGATGGCGGACGTCCCGTGGAGACTTCCTCTCAGGAAGGATCTACTGTCTCAGGGACCGATCTTCCATCCTGCTTTACGATCGCTGGTTTTTAACGGCCTGGTTATTGAGACCCAGGTGCTAAAGGACAAGGGATTGTCAGCTTCAGTTATTCCTACTCTAGTTAAAACAAGGAAAGCGACTTCCAGAAAGATTATCATCGTACATGGAAGTCTTATATTGTGTGATGTGAATCCCTTGGGTTCCATCTACATCTTTATTCGGTAGTCCGAATATTGGCTTTCTGCAACAGGGAGTTGAGCAGAAGCTGGCCTTGAGTGTTATCAAGGGTCTGGTTTCAGCATTTTGCTATCTTCTTTCAGAAGCTTTTGTCTACTCATTCCTTGGTGCGGAATTTCATCCAGGGGGTGCGACACCTGGCTCTGCCAGTGCGCGCGCCGTTACCATCCTGGGATCTTAATTTGGTGCTGTCGGTTCTTCAGACACCTCCCTTTGAAAATATCAGGGAGATTCCCTTGCTTACTTTATCCCAGAAGGTGGTCTTCTTGGTGGCTATCACTTCTGCACGCAGGGTGTCAGAACTGGCTGCATTATCCTGTTGTTCCCCAGATCTGGTGGTTCATAGGGATAAGGTTGTTCTTCATCCGAATCCATCCTTCCTTCTAAGGTGGTTTCAAAGTTTCATTGATTAAGGACAGTGTATTGTCCTTCCTATGTCCTTAGCCCAATCATCCTCGAGAATTTGCATGGCATTCCTTGGATGTAGTTCGGGCGATCAGGATATACTTGAATACTACGGATTCAATTTGTAAGACGGATTCACTGTTTGTGATCACGGATGGCCCTAAGAAGGGGTTGCCTGTTCTGCTGCAATCTTTAGATGGATCAGACAGACGGTGGTATAGGCTTATTTTATCTAAGGGTCGGGATCCCCCGTTCCCTGTTAAGGCGCATTCTACTCGGGCGCTTAGAGTTTCCTGGACCTTCCGCCATCAGGCGTCAGTGGTTCAGGTTTTCAAGGCGACTGTTTAGTAGTCGGTTCATACCTTTACAATATTGTATAAGGTTTATGTGATGGCATCGTCAGATGCCTCTTCTGGCTGCAAGGTTCCTGCAGGCCACTGTTTGAGGAGACTGTTGGTCTACCTCGAGGATTTGTGGGGTAGGTCTCATCTGTTTACTCGATGAGTCCTTTGATACTTCTGGTTGGCTCCGGTTGGGCCTTCTAGATTGGATTTTGATTCTGTCAATCCCACCCCTCATTTTGTGGCACTGTTTCTGGATGTCCCAGCTCTTGAGAATCAAGAAGACTACGTCTGTCAATGAGCGATAGAGAAAAATGGATTTTTGTAAGATCTTACCGTAAAATCCTTTTCTCTTAAGCTCATTGACAGACGTAGTACCCGCCCCTCTATCATTGAGTTGGGTTGGGTTAAATTCTCTGTACTGCTTTAAAACAGAACTGATTCCCTGTAGCAGAGAGAGGGAGGATATACCCTCAGGGACTGCCCCTAGGGTGGAGCCAGAACGTTTTGTCTTTCTGCCTAGTCCTACTCCTGCGGAGACAACATAACCCAGCTCTTGAGAATCAAGAAGACTACGTCTGTCAATGAGCTTAAGAGAAAAGGATTTTACGGTAAGATCTTACAAAAATCCATTTTTTGATGTCTGTCTAAGTGCCGGTTCACACTAGGTCGCTCCGACTTCGGGGGCGACCTGTGAAGTCCCGTGCACCGCGACTTCGGCGCGACTTGCACGGACTTCATATAATGAATGTCTATGCAAGTCGCTCCGAGGTCGCCCCGAAGTAGTACAGGACCCTTTTTCTAAGTCGGAGTCGCTCCTATTAGAACGGGTCCTGTAGCACTGTATGGACCGCAACGGACCGCGACTTGTCAGGCTGACAAGTTGCCTGACAAGTCGCGGTAGTGTGAATGGACACTTAGACTAACTGGAATATCTATCTAAAGACCTGATTTATTTAAAATTTGTTACAGGCACTTAACAGTACACAGGGGTGAATTTACTTAAGGCAATAAGACTGAGCACTTTGCAAAGTGCAGTTGCTCCAGAGCTTAGTAAATGAACAGAAGCTCTGCTGACTTCCATCATCCAATCATGTGCAAGCAAAAATATATATGTTTTTAGATTTCCTTGCATGTGAGTGGGTATTCTTTGCAAAGTAAAGCTTTAGCTCATTTACTAAGCTCCGGAGCATCAGCACGTTGTAAAATGTCTATTTGCCTTTAGTATTTAGGGCCATATGTACCAATGTGTTCTTATTAAGAACTAGAGTTACTTTTCCTTAGACACTGATCAGTGTAAGCCCTGAAAGTCTGAATTGTATTTATGGCTATGGGAAACAACTCCAGTTCTTAGTAAGACCACAGTACCGTGTAAGTACTAACAAAATGGCCCTATAATCCTCTAGTCAACATATTCACATTGTGTAAGTTTAAGAGAGAGACAAAAAGATACACAGCATAGATTCAGGTAGCAGATTAACCCACCTCAGTAAGGAGCACCCTGGAATCTGGCTAAAGTGAATGAAATAACACTTAAATTAAGCTAAATTGAGAGCCCTGTTTTACTTTTGCGCAGCTGCAGAGCTTTCTGGATTGCATTAGCAGTTCATTGATTGGTTTCACTTGATTTCTGGGAATCTACTTAAAGTGAATACATTTTGTAGTTTTGACACAGTTGTGATGCTTATAACACTTGCAATTAACAAATGGATTGCCCTAAATGTTAGTACTACTCAGTACACCATCCAGCCACAGCAGCTTTCAGCCTCTTATAGAGTTTTACAGGCTGCCGGCAGCTGGGCTGGACGGTGTGACGATGCCTTCTGCCCACACCAGAATGCCAGGATCTCATGCACTGGACTAAAAGCCCACTGTGCATAAGGCCTAAGAAGAATAGTGGACTTGATAAGAAACTGGACCTGTTGGAGACATAGCCCCGGTAGGACCACCTCATTGATATATATGGACTAAAAAATATAGTAAGTCCCCTACTTATAAACAAATTCCATTCCGGGAGCTTGTTCGAAAGTCCAACTTGTGCGTAAGTCCAACAAAGATTAATGCTTGCAAACAAAGGCTTAGAGGACTGATTAGTGGGTTCTGGCAGGGGATAGTCCCCCTGTCAGAACACAAAGGTACAGGGGGGGAGATCGCTGTACTAAAATTGCTTGTGTTGTTAAGGCGATCTGTCGGGTTTTTTTTCATTCAGCCCGCTGGGTTGCATAGTTACATAGCCAGGTTAAGAAAAGATACAAGTCCATCTGGCTCAACCAATAAAAAACAAAAAACAGATAAAAAAACATTCAAAACGGGGTTGAATAAAAAAAAAAAAAAGACTGATTGTGTGTACCAAGCTTTACAGGATTGGACATGTGAACACATATTCGCATCTTTGAAGGTTTGCAAATTGAATGTTCGTATGTAGGGGACTTACTGAATATTGAATCTGGGTTCTTAAAGTCCAGACCCAAAAGCTTGACTGATTTAGTGCAATGGCCACTGGTGTGTGTGTGTTGGGGGGAGAAGGGGCCTTTACCAGTTTGTAAGTTAAAATGCCCTCCTAAGTGGTATTAAACTGGTCTTCAAGCCAAAAGAACAGAATGCTGCCATGGGAAGATGGAAATGGAAGAATTAACAACAGCGGCTGAAGAATTACCAGCAATCGGACTATGATTAAGAACCACAGAGGGCTGAAACATGCAAGCAAGGAAGGACACTTGGTTTAAGTGATAAATAAAGAATTATTTTGATCCCACTAGCATGTGCCAGTCCACAAACTCATATTGCTATTAAGGCGGTTAGGTGCCTTCAGAGCACAGCACACTTGCACTGGACCTACATAGGCTTTCAGGTTAAGCAGCGGGTGCTATCTAGCTGTGCCGTGTCTTCTGCTGCATTTATGAACTATAAGCAAGCATGAGTGTTAGGAAAAAAAAAATTATAGACTTTCTTATCTCAAAAGGAGGGGGTAGGACATGAAAACAAAGCGGAGTAACTCTTTACCCTCGTAAAAAATAGCAGACATGAAGTATCCCATAGTGTCATCATTGTTAATGCATATTTACATGTGTGGGAGTGATTTTATTGAAGATATACCTTTGAAGGTTTTGTTACACTTGTAACAGAAACAGATGCTCTGCTAGGCCTTGAACTTAAATGATGAGCCATTCCGTGTCCTAGCTAGCACACGTTAACCTGAAGAAAAGAAAACATTACACAACGCAAACTCACTTTGTAAATCATTGACAATATGTTTCCCATGCCATAAAATCTAAAAAGCTAATCATGGCTCCAGTATAAATTATATATTAGACAAGAGACCCCGGACAAGGTCCTAGAACGCTTTCCCAAATCGAAATTCCTTCTCAGTATTAGGGAGATTCCGCCGTTTTAGTAGCACAGTATAGCACATCATGTATGGCCATTACTTCAATTGCAACTTTTAATAATATTTAAAGTCAACTGAACTAAAAAAAATAAGATTTGCTATGTTACATGAAAAAAATGTAAAACCGCTCATTGTGCAGTACTTTGAAAAACCTACCTTTTGTCTGGAATTCCTCCTGAAAAATAGCAATGCAATTTGTGGTATGTGAGGGAGCCTAGGTACTCCTGTGTCTACGACACACCAAAACTCCTAGGTGCTTAACAGAAAATTAAAGATGAGAGAAACGAAAAAGAAAAAGTATCAATGGAGCAGTAACAAAAAATAGTGATAGGAAAAATGTTCAGACACAATGGATGCTGACCTTACAACATGTATGGATCATTCATTCATAAACATTTTGTGACTAAACAGCAAACAGCTGAACCTAACACTAATGAAGCCCTATGCATCCTGATGAAGGGGAAGCCCTCCCTGAAATGTGTTCCTGTATCACTGTAATGTCACCACTGGGGGTGGAGTACTGGCTAACTTATCTTGAATGGTGGCTCAACATCAGAGCTGCTCTCTCTTCCAACCTTAGGCTGACTGAGGTGCACTGACTTTGCCAGAGGCCAGAGGTAGAGGTCTTTTGCTGTGACACCGGATCCTCCTAGGTCGTGCTCTACCAATGCTCTGATTTACTACAATATACACCTTGTTACACGGCTTTCCTCCTTTGCATTTTTTACATGGACTCCCATGTCTACAGCCTCCTAGTTGCATATCTGCATTGTGATCCCTAAGGAATATCTTCTAACCATCCCGGATTCCATAGGGCTGTTCTGGGATTTCAACAAAATGGCAGCATCCCGCAGGTCTGGGCTGTGTCATGAAGACCACTGCTGGAATTTGTTTCGGCGCTTGACTCCACTAATTTACTTTGCAGCACTGAGGAAGATTGTTCCCTCCAGGCTGTGGTGCCCACTCACTCTGAGCCAGCAACAACAAGATTTTTATGGTGTCAAGGGACAGAGTTAAAATGTACACATTGAGGGGACAGGCAAGCAGAAGCAATTCTGAATTTCTGAATAAATTCTGTTCAATTTATTCATACATGATATGGAAGTTGGTATAAGTAGTTTAATCTCTGTGTTTGCTGATGCCGGGCAAGCTAAGCAGGGCAAACACTTTACAGCGGGATAAAGAAACTTTACAAGAGGATCTAAAAAAAATAAAGGGTTGGGCAACTACATGGCAAATCAGGTTTAATGTTAAAAAATGTAAAGTAATGCACCTAAGGGCTAAAAATATGAACATAAGCTATTTGCTAGGGGGAATCCAGGATGGAAAAAGGCCTGGGGATCCTAGTAGATCACAATGCCAAGCTGCAGCAAGCAAAGCTAGCAGACTATTAGGGTCCATGCACACTAGGCACAGAAAAAAAATGCCTGAACCTCTGGCAGAAAAAGCAGCATAAAATATGCTCCTAGTTGCTCATATTGCACAAGAATTTATGAGCGTTTATGGGCATTTACTTTTACAAGCTTTCTTTCCAAAACATTCCCTCCTGCCTACTTTTCAATGTACACTTGAAAACGTAAACGCTCCTAAATGCCGCGTTTGTATGCATTTATAAATGTTTAGCATTTTTAGCTCCTCTTAAAAATGTGATTCTTTTAGCTTTACACGCTCTTCTGAAAATAAACCTGTAAACACCATAATGGGTATGGACACATAGGCTAACATAGAGCTGCTTCTACAGGCTGAAGAAAAAAAGAAAAACACAAAACTCCTTCATAAGCAGCTTTTTTTTATAAAGATAAAAAGACAAGGCGCCTCTAAGTGCAGTAGGCTCTGAGTATTTATTAGGTTAAAAGTATAAAAGCACTCACATTTGGTAAATATGACAAGGGCATAGCAAAGATCTGTCTGGAGTCTTCCTATCCGCTGTGCTGAGTGGTTGCAGAAAAAAAAGAAAACTCACAGAAGAGGACATAGGGGTAGAGGGGGAAAATCTAAACCCACACAACAGGAAACCCCGCTTACTGTAAAGATTTTCAATCTCTCCACCCATAATTTGTCATCGTATGAAACCCGTTTACTTGCACGAGGACTTACCTTTGCTCCCAGCACCCCACCCAATGCGTTCAAACTGTTCAAAGATTTGAACAGATTTGTCCGCAATCTTACGGTTAGTAGATTCTGACATTAGGGCCACCAAAGAGAAGGTCGCTGATCCTTTAGAACAGGGGTAATTAATTAGAATTCAAGGAGGTCCGGTCGCTAAAATTTTCTTTGGGCCGAGGTCCGAATCTGAAGTCTGTGCTATGACTCAGAAAGATGGGCAAAACAAAACGTGTCCATCAGCGTTGCTCTTAACATAAAATATGCCCATTTGAGTGCCCCTTAACATAAAATGTGTCCATCAGCGTGACCCTTAGCATAAAATTTGCCCATCAGCGTGACCCTTAACATAAAATAAGGGGCACGCTGATGGGCACATTTTATGTTAGGGGGCACTCTGATGGGCACATTTTATGTTAGGGGGCACGCTGATGGGCACATTTTGTAAGGGGGCACACTGATGGGCAAAACAAAACGTGTCCATTAGTGTTGCTCTTAACATAAAATATGCCCATTAGAGTGCCCCTTAACATAAAATGTGCCCATCAGAGTGCCCCCTAGCATAAAATTTGCCCATCGGCGTGACCCTTAGCATAAAATTTGCCCATCAGCGTGCCCCCTAGCATAAAATGTGCCCATCGGCGTGACCCTTAGCATAAAATTTGCCCATCAGCATGCCCCCAGCATAAAATGTGCCAATCGGCGTGACCCTTAGCATAAAATTTGCCCATCAGCGTGCCCCTTAACATAAAATATGCCCATCAGCGTGACCCTTAACATAAAATAAGGGGAACGCTGATTGTCACATTTTATGTTAGGGGGCACTCTGATGGCCACATTTTATGTTAGGGGGCACTTTGATGGGCACATTTTATGTTAGGGGGCATTCTGATGGGCACATTTTATGTTAGGGGGCACTTTGATGGGCACATTTTATGTTAGGGGGCATTCTAATGGGACCATTTTATGTTAAGGGGCACGCTGATGGGCAAAACAAAACGTGTCTATCAGTGTTGCTCTTAACATTAAATATGCCCATTAGAGTGTCCCTTAACATTAAATATGCCCATTAGAGTGTCCCTTAACATAAAATATGCCCATTAGAGTGCCCCTTAACATAAAATGTGCCCATCAGCGTGACCCTTAACATAAAATAAGGCGCAAGCTGATGGGTACATTTTATCTTAGGGGGCACTCTAATAGGCATATTTTATTTTATGGGGCACTCTAATGGACACAAATGTGTGCCCCTTAACAAAATATGCCCATCAGTCTGCATTTTATAAAACTGTGCCCCACATACCTTTGGGAGCGAAAAATGTGGGAGCCAGGAGCAGCGAACATCAGGGGGGCAGGGCGTGCATGTGATGGCCTCGAGGCTAGGCTGAGTGTGAGAGTCAGGAGCCGCAGTTAGGAGCAGGGGGGCGGGGCACGCACGTGACGTCACGCCCCAACTCGCGGCTGGCTGGGAGGGAGCCGAAGAAAGAAGCAGGGGGCGGGGCGCGCACACGGAATGTCACTGGTTGCTGGGACACCCGCGGTCCCAGCAAACCAATGATTACTTACGGTGGCGGCCTGACGGTCCGGGCGGAAGCCTCGTGCGGGCCGCTCCTGGACCGTGGGCCGCCATTTAGTGACGGCTGCTTTAGAAGATACCTCTATAGTTTCACCCCAGGACATCCCTGCACACAATAATATGGATGAAGAAATTGCGCTGAACATTCTAGAAGAACTATATCTAGAAGACAACGGACCCATATTAGACCCTGATAATATAGAATCTGACGCATACATGTTTACACAGTACTTAAATCACTCTCCTCCCATCAAGCACACTTCGTTTAAACCCAAATCGAACTTTTATCCCACTCAATCTAAGGGCCCATGTATAGAAGCCTTTTATCGAGTGGTGTATTCAGAATTTAAAAGTATGTGCAACAAAGACCTACTCACACATGCAAAACATAATCTTACATCAGCCAAAAGGACAGCTCTTGAGGCCTTAAAGAATAATATAATATTATACTAATATTTCAATCAAACCAGCCGATAAAGGAGGGGGCATTGTAATACAAAGTAAAGAAGACTACATAAAGGAAGCTCACAGATTGTTAGGAGACCAGGATACCTACATTAAATTACACCAGGACCCTTTGCCAACATTTACTATGGAAGCTAATACACTGGTAAACCAGGCCCGCAAAGAAAACATCATCACTGCCCAGGAAGTGTCTTTTCTTCTAAAAAAGTATCATCATACTCCATACTTTTATCATCTGCCAAAGATCCATAAAGACAATACAAAACCACCAGGCAGACCGATTGTGGCCTCTATGGACAGTATTACCAGCGGGTTTTCGCAATATGTGGATTTTTTCCTCCAACCACTTGTACAGGACCTACAATCATATATCCGTGATGGGACCCACCTTCTGGAATTGTTGGAACCATACAAGTGGGAATCCAACTACTCATGGCTGTCCTTAGATGTCACATCGTTATATACATCTATTCCACATCACGTTGGTATACGAGCCGTACAAACGTCTTTATTGGATGATCATACTCTTCCCACCAATCAAATTCAATTCCTTCTAGACGCTACATCTTTTTGTTTGACCCATAATTATTTTCAGTTCCAAGATTTTTTTTATCTCCAAGTGAACGGGACTGCTATGGGTACCAATTTTGCCCTGTCATATGCAAACCTCACGATGGGATACTGGGAATCCTCATACATCTGGACCCAGAACCCCTACATGTCACATATCGCCTTTTATAGACGATATATTGATGACATTATTATCATCTGGGCTGGGGACACGCAGGATATACCTCTATTTGTCAGCCATTGCAATAACAACGACATGGGCCTTTCATTTACCTCGGTCCATGATAAGGATCACCTGGCATTTCTGGATTTAGATCTGTACCATGAAAATGGTCAGATGTATTCGAGAAACTACTACAAACCTACTTCTGGGAACTCCCTTCTCCATTATAATAGCTGTTATTATCCGCGATGGCTTAATAATATATAATATATGCATCGCATACTAGCACATTTTGAGAGACTTACCTCAAAACAAAGTCCTCCGCCGCGCTGTGCGTGGGAGCCGCTGTTTACGGCACAGGCTCTGAAGGTCTGGCACTGTTGCCGGCTGCATGCACTCTGAATATCTCCTAAGTGTAAGTCTTATAGATAATCACAGTACCTACAGGTAAGCTTTATTATAGGCTTACCTGTACTGTAGGTATAGGTGGTATAACAGAGTTTACTATCACTTTAAGAGGACACACAGGTACCTAATGAAGTTGGATGAGAGGTGGTTTAACCTTATATTGTGTAAGGGGTTCTTTACTGCCAGAACGGAAAGGAAGTGGAACAACAACTGGGTGTGTTGATAATTTAAAAAAAACTCTTAGATGTGAATCTTAGTGAGTGCAATATACAGGGATATGGGAAATAGTACTGATCTAAACACACACCCATACACAGGTTGAACTGGAGGGACTGGTGTCTTTATTCAACTTTACAAACAATGTAACTATAACATTGCTTCAGAAGCTCTGCAGTACATCAGATGCCAGGCCATCCAGAGGGGCAGTGTGTATGGGCTGGAGGCAGTGTGTACAGGGAGGCACAACATATGTACATGCAGGGTGGTAGTGTGTACAAGCAGGGCAGTGTGTGCAGGGAAGGGGCAGTGAGCACAGGCAGGGGGAGGGGGCAGTGCATGCAGGGAAGGAGCAGTGTGTACAGGGAGAGGGCAGTGTGCGCAGGTAGGGTGGGCAGTGCATGCAGGGAAGGAGCAGTGTGTACAGGGAGAGGGCGGTATGTGCAGGCAGGGGGTGCAGTGCGTGTAGGGAAGGATCAGTGTGTACAGGTAGAGGGCAGTGAGCGCAGGCGGGGGGGGGGGGCAATGCATGCAGGGAAGGAGCAGTGTGTACAGGGAGAGGGCAGTGAGCGCAGGCAGGGGGGGGGGACAGTGCATGCAGGGAAGGAGCAGTGTGTACAGGGAGAGGGTGGTGTGTGCAGGCGGGGGGGGGCAGTGCGTGCAGGGAAGGAGCAATGTGTAAAGGCAGAGGGCGGTGTGTGCAGGCAGGGTGGGCAGTGCATGCAGGGAAGGAGCAGTGTGTACAGGGAGAGGGCGATGTGTGCAGGCAGGGAGCAATGTGTGAAGGGAGAGGGTGGTGTGTGCAGGGAAGGAGCAGTTTGTACAGGGAGAGGGCAGTGAGCGCAGGCAGGGGTGGGGGCAGTGCGTGCAGGGAAGGAGCAGTGTGTACAGGGAGAGGGCGATGTGTGCAGGCAGGGGGGGCAGTGCGTGCAGGGAAGGAGCAGTGTGTACAGGGAGAGGGCGGTGTGTGCAGGCAGGGGGGACAGTGCATGCAGGGAAGGAGCAGTGTATACAGGGAGAGGGCGGTGTGTGCAGGCAAGGGGGGCAGTGCATGCAGGGAAGGATCAGTGTGTACAGGGAGAGGGCAGTGAGCGCAGGCAGGGGGGGCAGTGCATGCAGGGAAGGAGCAGTGTATACAGGGAGAGGGCGGTGTGTGCAGGCAAGGGGGGCAGTGCGTGCAGGGAAGGATCAGTGTGTACAGGGAGAGGGCAGTGAGCGCAGGCAGGGGTGGCAGTGCATGCAGGGAAGGAGCAGTGTGTACAGGGAGAAGGCGGTGTGTGCAGGCAGGGGGGGCAGTGCATGCAGGGAAGGAGCAGTGTGTAAAGGGAGAGGGCGGCGTGTGCAGGCAGGGGGGGCAGTGCATACAGGTAGGGAGACAGTTTGTAAATGGAGGAGGCAATGTGTACAGGGAGGGGAACAGTTTGTGCAGGGGGGGGGGCAGTATATGCAGAAGAAAAAGGTGGGTAGTGTGCACGAGAGAACAGTTATTTTAAATTAAGCTAATTCCTAAGTGAGGTTTATTTGTTGTATCTAATGCCTTGTATTTACGGAAAAAAATACAATGGATTCTATTAATGGTTGCAGTCCCGTGTGCAACCCCCTATTGTTAGTATGCAGAGGGGAAGCCGCTCATGCAAAGCGCCAGCAGAACCTGGAAGATTGCGGCTTTCACTGTATCTAGTGCTGACTACTACAGTGATTAGGGTAGGGTGACTAGATATCCCCGGTTTCATGGGACAGTTCCCAGACAAAGGACACTGTCCCCACACCAAGTCTGTCCCCGGTTTTGTCCTCGGATTCAGGGCTTGAATAACATAGGCAGGGCATCCCATGCTGGCTGAGAAACAGACCTCTCTGTATATTATGTAGTCCTGTTCCCATTTTTCTGTGTGTTTTGCAGTCCTGTGCCCAGTGCTCTGTGTATTTTTCAGTCCTGTGCCCAGCGCTCTGTGTAATTTGCAGTGCTGTGCCCAGTGCTCTGTGTATTAAACAGTCCTGTCCCCAGCGCTCTGTGTATTATGCAGTCCTGTACCCAGCGCTCTGTGTATTATGCAGTCCTGTGCCCAGAGCTCTGTGTGTTATGCAGTCCTGTGCCCAACGCTCTGTGTATTATGCAGTCCTGTACCCAGCGCTCTGTATATTATGCAGTCCTGTGCCCAGAGCTCTGTGTGTTATGCAGTCCTGTGCCCAACGTTCTGTGTATTATGCAGTCCTGTGCCATTTGCCAATAAAACAAAATGTCCCCGGATTTCATTTTAAAAATCTGATCACCTTAGATTAGGGGCTTCCCCAGCAGCCCCTAAGGTCTGACATATGTATACTTACATTGTGCCAAGCTAGACCAATGTAACTATACAAAAAGATTGCTTGCCCTGGTGTTACCCTCTGACAAGCGATCCATAGTACATTGCTTTTTAGAAAGCATGTAACAGATAGCGAGGAGTTATATTGCTTTCTAACCACCTGTTTTAACCCCTTAAAGGGCATACCACTATTCAGGGGTAATAATTGTTGCATGTACGTGTGTATGTACAACCCTTTCTGCTTCCTTTGCAGCTTAAGCAGCAGGGGTTGGGGGTGGGGGGTGGTAATAACACTGCATATGTCAGCAGTCAGCTGTGGGGTTCACAAACCGACTGTTGGTTTTCAGGTGGAAGCAATCTGGCAGTTCTCTTCCATGAAACCCTGCTATAGTTGCCTTGCCCCTGCCATGTTCCCTGGGCTCTGCTATCCCAACTGCAGGCCCGAAAAAAGTGGAGGGAGACCAGCGAACATCCAGTTGCTGATCACCCCTAGTTAATAGGAACCCAGAAGAAAGGAGGATTTTGTCACTTGTGCTTTCTGCTGTCACTTTCCCAGGACACTGTGGCCAAGGAAGATGGAGCGTTATCTGCACTTTATTAGCTTCAATAGAGTGCAGGGGAGACATTAGGGGTCTTGAAACAGTCACACACACAATGTCTCCTGCACTTAGGAAAATGGCGCCTCCAGATGGATATGCTTAGATCTTCATTACGCTTGAAAGCGGATAACCATGGTCTTGCTCCCCTCAAAGACTTGGGGAAGTCTACAACACTGCAACCATACAAAACACACAGAGGGCACACAAAATTACAATAGTAAAAAGCGCATCACAGATCTCAGCATGTTCCATCACAATGCATCAACATGTGCAGATACAACAGAAACTGAAGACCCCTGTGGGCTGACACGGTGTGGCTCTAGAGAAGAGGAACTCCTCGAAACGCGTGGGGTTCTTCAGTTTCTGTTGTATCTGCACATGTTGATGCATTTGGATGGAACTTGCTGAGATCTGTGATGCGCTTTTTACTATTGTAATTTTGTGAGTATAATACATACCATGTTTATACAATAAATTCTTATTCTCAGAATAATGCACTAGGTCGGTGCGCCCTCTGTGACACATTAGGGGTCGTTGGGCCCTGACAGACTCAGAGCTGTTACTCAAGTGACACTCTATAGCATTCCCCTTTACATGGGAGAAGCTGGGCCAGCACAGACAGTAATTTAGGAACTTCCAGAAGAGGAGAAGGCTATTTTGTGTAAGGAAGGAGGAGGCTGTGCTAGGGAATTGACCCTTCCTTGATAGGGATGAGCTAAGGTGGGTTCTGACATGAGTCCAAACCTGCCTGAGCTATCCCACCAGCATGCTGTCAAAGCCTTCAGTCAATCACAGGCAGTAGAGGCATTTCCCGTGCCACAGCCACATGTATACATGGGGCAGGGAATGTGTTCGCTGCCTATGATTGGCTGTTGAGTTTGACAGCATACTGATGGGATAGCTCAGGTGGGTTCGGACACAAGCTTATCCCTGTTTCTGGAGTGCTCACATTTTTTCTGGAGAGCTCACATTTTTCTGTAGTGATCACATTTTCCTGGAGTGATCACATTTTTCTGGAGTGATCACATATTTTCCTGGAGTGCTCACATTTTCTGGAGTGCTCACATTTTTCTGGAATGCTCACATTTTCTGGAGTGATCACGTTTTTTTTGGAGTGATCACATTTTATCTGCAGTGATCACATTTTTTTTTGGAGTGCTCACATTTTTCCTGGAGTGCTAGCATTTTCTGGAGTGCTCACATTTTTTTTGGAGTGCTCACATTTTCTGGAGTGCTCACAGTTTTCTGGAGTGCTCACATTTTTCTGGAGTGCTCACATTTTCTGGAGTGCTCACGTTTTTTGGAGTGCTCACATTTTCCTGGAGTGATCACATTTTTTTTGGAGTGCTCACATTTTACTGGAATGCTCACATATTTTCTGGAGTGCTCACATTTTCTGGAGTGCCCACACTTTCCTGGAGCGCTAGCATTTTTCCTGGAGTGCTCACATTTTCTTTGGAGTGCTCACATTTTCCTGAGTGCTCACATTTTTCTGGAGTGCTCACATTATCTGGAGTGCTCACATTTCCTGGAGTGCTCACATATTCTGGAGTGCTCACATTTTTCTGGAGTGATCACATTTGTTTTGGAGTGCTCACATTTTCTGGAGTGCTCACATTTTCTGGAGTGCTCACAGTTTTCTGGAGTGCTCACATTTTTCTGGAGTGCTCACATTTTCTGGAGTGCTCACATTTTCTGGAGTGCTCACTTTTTTTGGAGTGCTCACATTTTCCTGGAGTGATCACATTTTTTTTGGAGTGCTCACATTTTTCTGGAGTGCCCACATTTTCCTGGAGTGCTAGCATTTTTCCTGGAGTGCTCACATTTTCTTTGGAGAGCTCACATTTTCTGGAGTGATCACATTGTTTCTGGAGTGCTCACATTTTTCTGGAGTGATCACATTTTTTTTGGAGAGCTCACATTTTTCCTGGAGTGATCACATTTTTCCTGGAGTGCTCACATTTTAAAGGCACATTGCAAGTCTTTATGGAAGGAGAAAATGCTGCAAGAAAGCATTTAAAGCGGTAGTAGCAAAAAGAGAAAAATACAATGCCCCCCTGCAGGTAATACTATAATGTGTAAGTATGCACTGCATAGTTGCCCATTATGACAGACTTACCTTACAGAGTCCTCCAGTGGCGTGCTGTCACCACTGATGACGCTTCCATCTTTGCCCGGTCTTGCTTCTCTAGCCGTTTGAATGGTGGGCCGCAATAATGTCACTCCCACACCTGAGAAAGGGAGTCACCAAAGGTGCACAGCGCTCTCTGCATCCACTCAGTGTTCCCTGCATGCAGATTCACCAATCACAAAATCGGCTTACACTAATGCCACTATCTACTAAATGGCGCAAGTTCCAGCCATTTTAAAGGCACCTACACTTATAGTTTTATTGTACGATATTGTCAAATTTGTGACTTTAATACCACATTAAGGCACTCAATGTGTATAAATCAGTGACAGGGTCTCTTTAGGATCTAAAAGTGATCTATAAATGGAGGAAAAAGGCACAGAGGGATTCTGACACTAATGGGTACTGTTCCTTTAAAAGAGAGCTGGTTAGATAAGTATATAAAGCAGAAAGCAGAGATTTTAGTCAATAAAAAAGACAAATGAAAGAGACAGACCGCTCCATACAGACTACACACACATCACACATGGCAGGGTCTCACCTTCTCTATCCAGGTGACGGTACACGGGGCTGGTTGCCGAGCAACCAGAAGTAAACAGGAAGAGGCACTACTCTCCAGACACTGGCTGTAGCTCCATGGGAAGGGCCGCCCTTGAGTCACGTGGTGCAGCACCATGCTGGCTGGAGAGCTGTAGAGTGGGTTGTGTGTAGCTGAGTGATGGATGGGATCACATCTGCACTCTCACTAGATCGCTTTATCCTGATCAGAGATTCATAGATTATATCTATATATACAGACACTTCCATGGTGTATGGCTTTGTATCTGGAAGATTGGGAATATTGCTGGCTGTAGTATGACAGTCACTGGCTGAGCCTGAATAGGTGATAGCAGCTTCTCAGCAAGCTGTAGCCTTGTGCATATCGGTGTTTCACATATAATTACAGTACCATGTGCTCACATCAGATGCCTGTACTTGTATAGAAAAGAAAATCACAAACTGATCTCTAATTAAACTTGTCACTGTGTCTATTCTAGAAGAAGGGACAGGTTCTCTTTATCGCTCATCCCCTCTGCTAATAAAGCTGGCCATAGATGGATCGAAAATTGTCCTATTAAGCAGGGATTGGCTGAACTTTGTTCCATCTATGGCCATTCCCTCTCCAGAGAAGTCACTCTAATGATCAGCTTCTCTCCAACGGGACTGTTGGAAAATTTTCATTTGATCAATACATGCAGCCTTTAGATTGTAAGCTCCATGAGCAGGGTCTTCCTATTTTTCTGCATTAAACTGTATTGTAATTGTATTGTCCCCCCTCTACATTGTAAAGTGCTGCACAGACTGACTGTTGGCCCTATATAAATCCTGTATAATAGTAATAATAATGCAGCCAATCCCCATTGTCAGAATACTATGTGCATACTTGCCAACTGTCCCTTTTTTCCTGGGACAGTCCCTGGAAATAGGATCCTGTCCCAGGTAATTTATATTGTCCCTGGAAGCGCCTGTTAATCAGGCCGCCCATAAATGTTACGCAGAAGTAATGCAGCTGAATGGGAGAATTATTCCAACTCTGCTACTGTGGCCTTAAGTTTGAAATTCCCTTTTTAATTTCCTGCAATTCTTTCTATATCGAGTATACTCTATAATCTGATAAGTAGGCGGGGTTAATTATGCAGAGTGGGCGGAGCTTCAGGGGAAGTGGGTGTGGTAATTGATAGCTGTGCTGCAAAGTGTCCCTGGAAATTTTTTTTAAATGTTGGCAACTATGTATGTGTTGAGATTTTTCAAAGGCCTCCCCACTCTCAATGGAGTATTTGTACAATGCTGCTTGATTTGAGGACTTGTTCACACCACATACAGTCCAGTGCGTTTTTTTTTTCTGCATCAAAATGCAGGGAAAGTAAGTTATATGGTTTTCATGGATATAGTTCTCACCAGTGCGCTCAGTTCCAGTGCGTTCCAGTTTCAGAAAAAAAAGTAGAACATGCTGCATTTTTTCTGCACTGGACTGTACTGAAACGTGGTAAAACGCATTTGGAACACACATGTCCTTATTTAAGGGTAAGAAAAAAGAGGGGGGGTATTGCACTGGACTGCATCAAAAACGTGCCGGAAATGTGCATGCAGAAAAGCATCCAGGAACACATCTGGACTGCGTTTCTATGGTGTGAACCGGCCCTAAATGTATACATGTACAGTACATCAATAGAGGAATACATATGTTGGCTGGTAGGCCTTGAAGGACTTAAAGAGGTTGTAAAGCAAATTTTTTTTTTTCACCCTGAAAGAGAAAAACATAATGAGCTAGTATGCATCGCATACTAGCTCATTATGAAATACCTTAGAACGAGCCCCCGCCGTGCCGCCCGCTTACCTCTATGACGGGTGACATATTCAGTCGCCCGTCTTCCGGGATCGCGGCATCCGGCCACCTGATTGGCTGGAGCCGCGGTGAAGTCACTCCCGCGCATGCGCACGGGAGCCGACGGTCACGGCACGGGGCTCTGAAGGAACGGCACCAGCGGCCGTTCCTTCAGAGCGAATGCGCCAGTGACGTCACTGGATGCATTTAAGGTAAATATCTCCTAAACGGTGCACGTTTAGGAGATATTTACAGTACCTATAGGTAAGCCTTATCATAGGCTTACCTATAGGCAGAGATGTATAGTAACTAAGTAGAACTACTTCACTACTGTACTTAAGTACCGAAAGGCGGTATCTGTACTTTCCTAGAGTAGAATTTTTTTCTCCTACTTCCACTTTTACTTCACTACATTTTTTCGATGATTTCAATACTTCTACTCAGATATATTTTTTTTGTGCTGCATAGTTGCTCGTTACTATTATAAAAATTGCCACTGCCAGAACAGTAGATGGCAGGTTTCATGAAGCTCAAAACATGTGTATAATGTCCTGTAAATCAGCGCATACGAAAATAAATGCTACTGTATGTATAAATAAAATGGTCTACATATCTGCTGTTAAGGGGAAAGAGAACCTCCCCCAACCAAGGAGAGTTACAAGCGTACATAGACCTTTTTTCTGGTAAGAGATGTTAAGATTTTGCTTTTTTCACTGGAAGTTGAGAGCACAGGTTTTGCAGTTTTGTTTCACTGGAAGAGTCTATTTGGATATTATTTTGCACTTACCTTCATCCGCCGGGTAAGGGGGAAATCCACAAGGTGGGGGGAGTCTGCACCTATTATTTGGAATAGCACCTGTTTGATTCCAGCACCTTTGAAAATATATTCATCTTGTTTTGTCACATATATAGGGTATTATGGCATTATATATATGGACTTTTTATTGACTGATTTCATACACTCTTCCTTTATTTCATTATTAGAATATATTGTTGTATATAACATTGGTTTATATATGATTTTGTGCTCCAATAAGCTGTGGAGAAAAAAAAAAACATGCAGGGAAGAGAAGGAGGGATGCTTTAAAGGGGAAAGGGAGGGACATACTTTATCTGTTTTTGTTTATGTTTACAAAAAGTTACAGCCAAAGGAATTGTGATTGTACTTTAGGTTAATCATTTAAAATAATAAAAAACAATATGATGTTCAAACTTTTGACTTATTTCTTTAATAACCACATAATACAGTACTTGTACTTTTACTTTCAGTACTTGAGTAGCAAATTTTTTTTTAAAACTACTGGTACTTTTACTTTCAGTACTTGAGTAGCAAAATTAAAAAAAAAAAACTACTTGCAATACTTAAGTACAAAAAATGTTGAATACTTTAGTACTTCTACTCAAGTCACTTTTTGATAGAGCACTTCTACTTAAGTCACTTTTGGATCGAGCACTTGTACTTTTACTCAAGTATGGGTTTCGAGTACTTTATACAAGTGTGCCTATAGGTACAAATTGCAGAGGAGGGTTTACTTCCTCTTTAAGCAGGCCATAGACAGATTGCATCCAAGGAATTCGCATGATTTCCTCCGTCAATACTTTTCTGGGGACAACCCAAAATTTGGGATTTTCTTTTACTTTCACTTTGAATGATAATGATAAACAGGACAAACAGAGAGTGTGAATCTCCTTCACAAGGCCATAGACAGCAATACAAACTAGGGTGAATCCTCCTAATGGGGACACAGACAGAAATAAAAACTGACACAAAAAAACAATCCATTTCCACTCCAATTCTAAAAAAAAAGTTTTGTCTTTAGTAATATGTAGCCAGAGAGTTTTTTTTTTTTTTGCAGACATGTAAAAATGCACATTGTAGACCTAAAGATTAGATAAAACGTCCAAATATTCTAAAAGCACAGACCCTGGAGAATAAAATGGCGACAGTTTTCTTTTTTATCACACGCAATATTAGCACAATGGCTTATCAAAAACGCATTTTTCAGTAAAAAAATACACAAATGCAATATGCTGTATATATATATATATATATATATATATATATATATATATATATATATATATATATATAAATATATATATTTTGTTTCAACAGGTTTTTAAGGAAAAATAATTCACAACATAAACATTGTATATTCAGAGGTATATAGAGCTCTGCAGCATACAAATAAGAGCTACACTCATGGCAGAGACAACACAGTGGTATTGCAATTTCAGAAGCACAATAGCTCGGATCCACACCTCTGCTACAATCCGGCATGATTACTGGACGTAAGAGAGTAAAATGGGATTATTGGGGAAAAGACAAAGAGAGATGAGGGGAAGGGGAGCATGGGTGTTTGGAAAGGAAGGGATGGGAAATAGTAGGAACAGTCAGAGCTCCACCACACCTCAAATCATCTCCCCTAAACTGAGTGGAAGTTGGACGGTAATTCAAGGGGACCAAACCTTCCTACAATCTTGTCATGGAGTACAGCCACCAGATTTTCCTTTCAATAAACACCATGGCATTTCTTGCTTGATTTGTGTGACCATTGGGCTGCCAGGCCACCAGGCTTTGAGAAGAATTTATTGGACCACCATAAAAATGAATGCTATGAGTCTGAACTGTTTACCAATACAACCCATTGTATTTTTAAAAGTAGAACTAAAGGGAAACAATAGAATAAGGGGGGGGGGGGTTATAACCCCGTCAGTTTTTTGTTTTTTTGGCTATCTTTGTCCCCTTGGGGGATTTACCTGCACTTCCTGTCCCATAGCCAAAACAGGAAGTAACAGGAAATCACTCCAAAGTGAGGGATGCCCTGGTTGTCACCAAGGTCACCAGAACTAGTGTCTACATTGAGAGGTTTTCCCTCTATTCCTGCTCTGGTGACACTGACAACACAAAATTTGGGGGTTTTTTTTACTGTCATTCCTGGTGATAATAGTCACCAGGACAATTAGAGAAGGAGAATCTCCCTAACAGGGACGCAGACACCAATAAAAACCTGACAGTAGCGCTTCCTATGGATTGCATGCTATATACTACCCAATTATTGGTAAAATATATAAGATGAGAAATAAATACTGAACATGTCACACATGCATACCTATGAAAGGGCAATAAACGTTGGTAATCTTTTTCATAGGCAACTTTTTAAAAGCCCCTACATGAAATTCTGGACATGATTTCATGTAAGACGTTGCTTTATAAAGACTTTTCTTCTATGTTTGCATTTTTTCAGTAAAGACTGTGTTCCTTTAAATTCCTGGTCTAAAGTCTCTCTAACTAGTACATTGTATGACGTATCTAAAGAACAGGGCTTGTAACAAGCAGAGTGTAGGTTAGAGTAGATAGAGTACATTTTAGTCCAGCATGTAGTTTGCTGTCCAGTGTAGGCTATAGTGCTGTTGCTAGGGACAACAGTACATGTGTCATTGCTTAATGCAGCCAACCAGCCAGGAAATGAGTGACTTGGGTGACGATTACTCTGATGGTGAATGGGGTTAGGTGCTACATACTGGGACCAACCCTGTAGTCCAGTGTACCTAGGGACCTAGCCTGGGAGTCATGGGAAAGTATGTTATGTAGAGAGGGGCCCCTGAGAGAGAAAGAGCATCATTTCCTGTGTCCATCGATAACTGTGGACATGTTACTGGGGGGGGGGGGCTGAGTTAGTGGGTTCCTAAGTGCTGAGCACTTGGAAGTTGGTGGTCTGTAACTGTAGTAGTGTCTGGAGTGCTTAGTGTTAACAGAACAGCAAGTTAGTCTTGCATCATCTGGAGTGGTGCTTTAATGCTGACTTTGCATGACTGCAAACTTCTGCCTAGAACCTAGGCAATTAGGGGGTGTAGTTCTTAGTGTCCCCCACTAGGGTGCATAAGCCTTCCCCACAACTACAAGCGTGGGGCCTAGTACAAGCAACAGGTAAGCTAGACTCCATCCCCCATGCCAACGGTGTCCGTGGCAATGGTAGTGTGCATTACAGATACAAAGGGGCTGAGCCTGTATTGTGGCCATAGCTCCGCCCCACCAAGGAGAACAGACAACTTTTGATGACATCAACAAACCATCTCAGATCAGCCCACGGTCGCCATGGAGACACAATGTGATCATGCGGTTCTATAGAGTTGAACTGAACCCCCTATAGATGGTATAGTACACTACTCTCTACCCTCTCTGTATATATATATATATATATATACTGTATATATAATATATGACAACCTGTAATACGGGGCCAATAAATCAACAAATGTTATGCAGTGTATATCTAAAGTGGGATCAATTATTAAAGAAGAACTATAGGCAAAACTTTTTTTTTTTTTTCATTTTGGATAGAGTAAGGGAGGGTTATAAATAACCTCTGTCAGATATTTTTTCACCATCTTTGTTCCATTGTAGAGATTTCCCTTCACTTCCTGTCCCATAGCCAAACAGTGAGAGGAAATCCTTGCATTTAGTTATACTTAAAACATAAATACATGTGTTGTATATTTATAATCAATTAACCACTTGCCTACTGGGCACTTAAACCCCCTTCCTGTTCAGGCCAATACTCAGCTTTCAGCGCTGTTGCACTTTGAATGACAATTGCGCAGTCATGCAACACTGTACCCAAATTAAATTTTTACCATTTTTTTTTTTCAAACAAATATAGCTTTCTTTTGGTGGTATTTAATCACTACTGGGGTTTTTATTATTTTGCTGAACAGTTTGTTTTAAAATTTTGCAAACAGGTAATTTTTCTCCTTCATTGATGTGCGCTGATGAGGCGGCAATGATGGGCCCTAATAGGCACTGGTAGGCTGCACTGATGGGCACTGATGGGCACTGATAAGGCGGCACTGATAAGGCAGCACTGGTGGGCACTGATATGTGGCATTGATGGCTGGCACCGATGGGCACTAATGGGCCACACTGAAGGGCACTGGTAGGTGGCACTGAAGTGCACTGATGGATGGCACTGATAGGTGGCACTGAGGGGCACTTATAAGTGGCACTGATAGGTGGCACTCATGGGCACCGATGGCCACTAATAGGTGACACTGATGGGCACTGATAGGTGGCACTGATGGGCAATGATAGGCGCTGGTAGGTGACACTGATAGGCAGGACTGATGATGGGGCACTGATTGGCACTGATAGGTGGCACTGGTGGGTATTGATAGGTGGCACTGGTGGGCACTGGCAGGTGGCACTGACCTGCACTGGTAGGTGGCGCTGGTGGGCACTGGTAGGTGGCACTGGGGCACAGATGATCCTCTCCTCTTCGGGACAGATGTGCCTCTGACAGCAGCCGACGATCGGCTTTTTTTTCAGCGTGAGGAGAAAAAAAAGCTAATCTCCGGCTGCTGTGTACATCACGTGATCAGCTGTCATTGGCTGACAGCTAATCACGTGGTAAGGGACCGGGATGTCATGGACTTGCTGATCACGCAGGGAGCGCGCAGGCAGCTCATTCACAGGAGGACGTACATGGACGCCCTCCCAGCAATTAAGGTCCACACTGTAGCCATCTTTTGGCTATAGCGTGAACGGGAAGTGGTTAAACATGAGAGTATATAAAAGGATTAGAAACACCTATTCAAACACTATTTATATTAATCTTCATATCATTAAAACAAATACCCCAAAGGACAACAATTATATGATGATAACATATGATGAGGGTAATCATAGGCATGTGCAGGGGGTGTGCCAGGTGTGCTTGGGCACACCCTAATCACTGCGTGCATTGCCGATTCCCCCTATTGCCTGGACTTCCCCTCATGTTGCACCCCCCTTCCCCGCAGTGGTGTTGGCGTCCCTCCTCTCCTCTCCTCTCCCCCTGGCTCCTGAAGGGGATGCTTTAAGATGGAGAGTGGGGGAAGGGGCTAATAAATATGCAATTTACTGACCCCTTCCTTTTCTAAATGAACACAGTGAATACATTCACTCACTGTGTTCATTCATAACTGAAGCATAGTAAACTGTGTTTTACTAGACTTCAGTTTGGTAATGACCAGGAAGCCACTCAGCACAGAGCACTTTCTATTCATTAACTGTCCAGTGCAGCTGAGGCTGCAGAGAAAGGCGTGTGTTTGAGCTTTGGGGTGCACACCGTAATGCAATAGTCTGCGCACACCTATGAGGGTAATAATAATAATGCTGACAAAGATCATAACATATGAATTAGGCCCCCATCCCCATCATGGTGCATATCACTAATGCCCCCAGTACACACTAATTCTCTTAGATCACACTTAAACACAGGGAGCCCAGTATCCAGTCTCCTCCACCACATCCTACAAGGAAGAAAACAGAAACTCCACAAACAATTCATGTTTAACCACTTGCCGACCGCCGCACGACTATCTACGTGGGCGGTCAGCCCCTCACAGGCAAAGTGACGTAGGTCTACGTCGCTCGCCTGTGAGGGTTTAGGGAGCGAGCGCGCGCCGCCGGAGGCGCGCTCCCGCTCCCGCGTGGTCACGGACCCCCCCGCGCGCGTGACCGGCGGACCCGATCGCCGCCGGCCACTCTGCGATCGGCGGGGGAGAGGGAGATAGTCAGGCAGCTTGTGTAAACAAGCTGCCTGTCATTCTCCTCTCTGTATGAGAGCTGATCACATGGATCTACTATGTAGATCCATTGATCACTCTGCATACAGTTGAAGCCACAGCCAATCACAGTTAGAATCACGCCCCTAGGGACACACACAGCCCCTCCCTCTCAAATAAAGTTAACCCCTTCACTACCAGTGCATTTTTACAGTAACAGTGCATATGTATAGCACTGATTACTGTAGAAATGTCACTGGTAACCCCAAAAGTGTCAAAAATGTCAGTCAAGGGTCCGATCTGTCCGCCGCAATGTCGCAGTACCGCAAAAAAAATCGCAGATCGCCGCCATTACGCGTTAAAAAAAAAAACAACAAAAATGACAAAAATCTTTCCCTTTGTTAGTAAACGCAATAACTTTTGCGCAAACCAATCAAAATACGCTTTTTGCGATTTTTTTTACCAAACATAGGTAGCATAAAACAAATTGGCCGAAAATATAAAAAAATTTTGATTTTTACATTTTTTTTTGGGGGAATTTCATATAAAAAAAAGGGAAAAATATTGCTATTTTTGCAAAATTTACGCTCTTTTTTTGTTTATAGCGCGTGATCAAAAAATCGCACAGGTGATCAAATACCACCAAAAGAAAGCTCTGTTTGTGGGAAAAAAAGGACGCCAAATTCGTTTCGGTACAGCGTCGCACGACCGCGCAATTGTCCGTTAAAGTCACGCAGTGCCGAATCGCAAAATGCCCTCTGGTCGTTTAGCAGCCAAATCCTCCGGGGCTTAAGTGGTTAAGGGACCGGCTCATGACAATGCACGGTGTGTTGTTAGAAATGCAGACAGCACCTTTTTTTTTCATGCGCTAAGATGCAAATGCAGCTTCTCAAATGTGATTGGCCTAACCAAGCGCACCACTGAGTACAAAAATGTGTCAATAAGCTGTGGTGTTCCTCTGATCAGATCTGTCTGATCTGGTCTCTGATCTGGTCCCAATGATCAGATGTAATATTCTTCAGTGTAATAAAAGATCCAGGACTACACCATCAGCAGAACTCACAAAGCTCTTACACCAGCCTAAGGAGCTCTAATTTCAGTCATCTGATTGTGATTGTCAAATAGTTTTACTATGTTACCTGCAGCTGGCCAGCTACTTTATAAAAGGCTGGGCCAGCCTGCATGCAGTCAGCTGTTTAGTTGTGTGCAGTCAGTTGCTTAGTTCCCATCTACTTTTTTTTTTTTTTTTTCTCAGCGTTTTCAGCGTTTTCTGATAATAATGAGAAAGAAGAATAGGATAGAAGTGGTTCCTCCAAACAACACCAAGGAGGAACCCAAGGAGGAGAGAGCAAATCCCACACTAGAAGACAGCCAACCCAAAGCATGGCCTATCAATACCATGTTTCCCCGAAAATAAGCCCGGGTCTTATATTAATTTTGGCACCAAAAGACACAGTAGGGCTTTTTTTGGGGGTAGGTCTTATGTGTAATGTGCTGTCTTCTTTCCCTCCCTGCCTGTCAGGATACCCCTGTGTGAACCTAGTTTAGTGTTTGTAAAATCCTAGAATCCACTTTATGACTGTTTTATATAATGTCCTGTGTGTTTCTGTAATCTAATAGTGTGAAATACCTTCAGTACAGCGCCGCTCAGCTAATCTCCCGCTCTGCTCTCCTCTCCTTCTCATAGCTGTCAATAGGGGATCTTAGCCCCTCCCCTCAGAGCAGGTCACTGAAGCGCTGAGCAATATATTATAATAGTGTGAAATACCTTTGCTACAGCGCCGCTCGGCGCTCAGCTGATTTTCCGCTGTTCTTCCTTCTCTTCTTCCCCACTGGGGGTCATAGAAGCTCCGAGCGGCGCTGTAACAAAGGTATTTCACACTATTATTATATAATGCTCGGCGCTTCTGTGATCCGCTCTGAACACTGCAGAGGGGAGGGGCCGAGATCCCCTGCTGACAGCTATGAGAAGAAGAGAATAGCAGAGCGGGGAATCAGCTGAGCGCCGAGCGGCGCTGTACCGAAGGTATTTCACACTATTAGATTACAGAAACACACACTGAACATTACATAAAACAGTAATAAAGTGGATTCTAGGATTTTACAAACACTAAACTAGGGCTTAGTTTCGGGGTAGGGTTTATATTGCAGCCCTCCCTGAAAATAACAGTAGGTCTTATTTTCAGGGTAGATCTTATTTTCAGGGAAACCCGGTATAGCCTCAAAAAGACGTGGGGCTAGAGCAATTGTGCAGGGTGCTAGAGCACTTCTAGGAAAAAAATTGCTCTTGATAAAAACAAGAGTAAAAAAACACCAACAGGTAAGTATCATAACAGTGCAATACAATATACATTAAGGACATTGTAATTCCTTTATTGGGGTAAGTTACAAATGCCAGGGTCACCCACGTATACACATGCCAGGGTCACCCATGTGTACAGGGACACTCTTGTATGCATGAGGTATATCTTCAATATTGACCTAGATTAGACACTTCAGGATAACATTTATTAGGCTAGCCAAGAACTCTGAAGATTTGAGTGAGAACATCCTTACAACCCAATTGCTATTTTATTGTACAGTGGAGGAAACCATTTCAGGGGCCTACACACCTTGTGACTGCATAGTTTGGGATGGGCAGCTTCTCAGTCTTTGCAAAAGCAGCACAACACTTTTATACAGTAGTATCCTATTCAGATACCTTTTAACTTTCAGTTTTACAATTGTTAGCACCCTGATACGAAACCCCAACAGTTAGTAGAAGGAGCATTGATTTGAAAAGGGTCCCTTAAAAGTGATGAAGTATGGTTTTATGCAACATGTCCCTAGTCTTTGACTGTCTCCTAAAGCATGATTTCAGTCTCCAAAAAAATATATAAATAAAAATAGTCCACAGGATATGTGTAGATAAATAGTAAAGTGCAGGTGCTCCTTTCTTTCTTCCCAAAATATCCCTTCACCGTGGAAAATAGGTAAATTTCAAACTCACCAGAAAGTGTGGGTCCTATATGCCTTACGGCATTAAGACCAAACGTGCTTAGGAGACCCTCTCCAGGTCCGGGTGCGTTAGGAGGAGAGGGTCTCCTAAGAACGTTTGGTCTTAATGCCGTAAGGCATATAGGACCCACACTTTCTGGTGAGTTTGAAATTTACCTATTTTCCACGGTGAAGGGATATTTTGGGAAGAAAGAAAGGAGCACCTGCACTTTACTATTTATCTACACATATCCTGTGGACTATTTTTATTTATATATTTTTTTCACCCAGAAGTCACATTTTGGTGGATGTTACTATAATATGGACTGTCTATCATCAATTCAGTAAACTGTTGTGCACAAGAACTTTAACTATTTATTAATTTTTTGCACATGAACTTTAACTATTTATTCATTTTTATATACAAATGGTATTTTTCACAATATGTAGCACAGCATTCACATAATTTATTTATTCATTAGCACTATTTAATTTTTATAGAGTGGTTTTACAGTGGTATATTTATTATTTTTCTTTGGTTGACACACTTTCAGCAAGCGCTATAGGTAATCACCCTACCTCTGATTACTATATCTCATCACTAGCACCAGCACTTTACTATAGCAGCTGCAATTTATTAATTTATTTATTTATTCACTTCATCCATTTATTGACTTCATCCATTTATATTTAGTGTAATACTATCACTAGGTCCAATAACACCTTTATAGGTCCCTACTTTTGTATATTTTTTTTCTAAAACTATTTCTGTAACTGCCTAATAAGTGTTATCTGGAGCTCGGCTTTAAATTTTCAGTCATTTATATTAAGTCCATGGAGGAGTTAATGTAGCCACCCTTGGACTGGAGGTATGTTACTGATCAATCACCAGATGAAAATAAAGGAATAAGAGCTTGAAAAAAAAGAAAACTAATGCAGTCATCGCATTTAATCATTGCTACAATATAGTACAATTTTATTTTTGGGTTTGGTTACAGTTTACCATTTTTGTATGCAAATGGCATATTACATAGTTAGTCAGGTTGAAAAAAGACACAAGTCCATCTGGCTCAACCAATAAAAAAAATAAAAAAATGAGTTGATGTGAAACTGATTTAATAAATACCCCCATTGGGTAAGAGATAGTTAATTTACAGATTACATTTACTAAATATTTAAAAAAATACTTTAAAGCCCAAATCCAGACAGGAAAAGCTCACCCCCTAGGGTTTGGGTCTAGGTGTAGAGGAATAAGGTATAATACGTACACTATACCTTGCTCCAGCAGTATCCCGTGATCTGTGCAACAAGTCCCCTGAAGCCTCCTCTCTTAGGTGCTAAGGTGCTCCAGCTTCTGGGGAAGGTCCACCCCGTGTTTTTTTTTTGTTTGTTTGTTAATCCCAGAGTTCTGTATTAAAAGACAGCAGATCACATGTAATAAAATTATTACAATGTTTGCAAATGTATTAAATACTACTTTTTTTTTAAGGCGTAATTGATCTTCAAGCAGCTCCATAAACTGTGAGACACCTAGATTGGCTCCATTCACCGGCATAAAGAGGAGTGAGCCACATCTATCAGCTCTATCCGCTGGCATCAAGAAGAGTGGGCCACCGATATTGGCTCGTTTTGCAGTCAGTCATCTCCACTGACTCCATTAGGCAGCTCCAAAAAGTGTGACAGAGAGCCACAGAATACAGACCAATCTATCGCCAACCCAGCCCCTTGAGACTCATCCACCAGTTCCAAAAATTGTAAGCCACCTATATTGAATCCATTCAACTAAGCCATGAGGAACAAACTACATTTATCAGCACCATCTGCCAGCGCCAAGAAGAGTGGGCCACCAATATTGGCTCCTTCCACCAGTCAGCTATATCCACTGGCTCCATTATGCAACTCCAAAAAGTGTAAGCAACTTCTGCCAGCTCTATTGACTATTGCTAAGAAGAGAGAATCAAAGAATAGAGAGCAATCCATCATCCCCAACCCAGCTCCTTCAGACCCATCCAACAGCTTTATAAATTGTGTGCCATCTACATTGGATCCATTCATTGGAGCCAAGAGGAGTGTGACATGTCTATTAGCTCCATCCAATGGCACAAAGAAGAGTAGGCTGCCAATTTTGGCCCCATCCAATGATGCCAGTCCATGTTTATCAACTACATTTATTGACAGCAACATGGGTGAGCCACCGATATTGGCCACACGCACCTATGATGAAAAAAGTGAGCAACTAATGTTAGCTGCATCTACCTTTAACAAGAGGTTTGAGCCACTAATATTAGATACAGCCGCCTACAGCAAAAAGGGTGGGCTATCAATATTGGCTTCATCCACTTATGACAAGAAGAGTGAACCACTGATATTGGCCACATCCACTTATGATGAAAAGAGTGGGCTACCAATGTTGGCTGCATCCACTGACACCAAGATGAATCAGCCAGGTATATTGACTCCATCCACTGGGACTAAGAAGAGGGGGCCAATATTTGCTACATCCAACAACAAGAAGAGGAAGCCACCGACATTGGCTCCATCCAACACTGTCAAGAAGAAAGACCCAGTGATTTTGGCTCCATCCACTGGCTCTAAGAAGTGTGGACCAATATTTGCTACATCCAACAACAAGAAGAGGAAGCCACCGACATTGGCTTCATCCAACACTGTCAAGAAGAAAGACCCAGTGATTTTGGCTCCATCCACTGGCTCTAAGAAGTGTGGACCAATATTTGCTACATCCAACAACAAGAAGAGTAAGCCAACGATATTGGCTTCATCCAACACTGTCAAGAAAAAAGACCCAGTGATTTTGGCTCCATCCACTGGCTCTAAGAAGTGTGGACCAATATTTGCTACATCCAACAAGAAGAGGCAGCTACTGATACTGGCTCCATCCAACACTGTCAAGAAGAGATGCCCAGTGATTTTGGCGCCATCCACTCCATTCGCTGATTTAAAGAAGAGTAAGCCACGTCTATCAGCTTCATTTGCCAGAGGTAAAAACATTCAGCCATCTCTTTCAGCTCCATTAGGCAGCTCCAAAATGTGTAAGCATCTTATGCAGGCTACATTTACCATCATCAAGAACAAAGAGCCACAAAAATCAGACCAACCCACCAGGGCCAATCCAAACCCATCGAGCCCATCCTTTAGCACCATAAAGAGTGATCTGCCTGAACTAAGCTTGGATAACTTCACTTTTCATCGGGTACTCGGACAGGGGACTTATGGGAAGGTGAGTGATCAGACATGATTTAAAGGGCACTATAATAGCCTATAGGTTCAATTCAAAAAGTTAAGACACCTGGGTTAGCATCTTTACATTCAGAGTTCCTTACCCTTGTGTTAATGTTTTTCCTATTCTCTTCAGGGTGTAGAATGACCTTTATATACAAATAATCTGTCTAAAAAGTAGGTCAGATTACATGCTAGAGAACATGGTGGTGGTGGTAAGTAATATTATGACAATGTATTGCATATCTCTATCTCCTTTAGGTGATGCTGGTTTCCCATTTTGCCATTAAGCAGCAGCTGGCATTGAAGATTGTACCGAAGGGCCCTTTATTGAAGAAACATCCCAGCACAGTCTTGATAGAGCACCAGGTGCTGGAGATGACCAGAGGTTTTCCCTTTATCACCTGCTTATTTGAATTTTCCCAGACAGAGGTGAGTGACCTATGACAGCCCATGTCCCTTTTCTGGGCCAATCCAAATCAGCACAAAGGTGACATCATCAGTAATCTCTCATGTAGGCTCTAACGAGCAGGGCACTTCCTTTACAGGGATTCTTCCTTTATTGAATTATATTTTTACTGTACTGTCTGCCTTCATGTTGTTAAGTGCTGTGCAAGATGTCAACACTATAAAAAACCTGTATAAGAACAATTTTAATAATAATAATAATGATCTGTTGCTCTGTTAATGAATTGGTTATAAAAAATGTTCATAGTCAATTGTACCAAATTTATCATTGTAGTTCTTTACCCCATGTCACATCGGAAGATGTAAACTCCCCTTTCAAGTATCTTACAGAAAATCTATAGTCTAACATTTATCCTTTTCCTTTATATTCATATAGAATATGCTATTATTTGCCATGGAATACTTGAGTGGTGGGGACCTGTGTGCTCTCATACAGACAAATAGTCCATTTTACCTGGAAGTGTTGAGGTAAGATTGTTACCAGCTACTGTTGTGGTAGAAGGTGATCTTGGGTAGAGGTGGGGCATTTACAAGGCAGCTTTTCTGGCTGAGGCCCAGTACATCCATACACTAAGGTACTTTAAAGTTAGGGGTTAGAAAAGACAATGCCAAAACCACAGATGTGTTATTTATACATTTGGCTCAACCCTTCTTACATGCTGCAGGGAAATCACATTTAAATAGTAGAATTTTCTCAACTAAATTTCCATTGAAGATGATGCTGGTTACAGCTGATTAGTTACAGAAATACCAGTTTAGCTTCAGGCGATCTGGGAGCCCTATGGCCAAAGGCACTACCGTCCCCCTCCATCATTTATCAGATGATATCTTTCATGGATCCATCATTGTGGCTAACAGACCAGTATGTAGGCAGGTGCAGTCTACTTTCTTCACTGTAGGTGCAGAGGAAGTCAGGAGGAACATGGTTCCACTATGGTTTCCTGGGTCACTGTGGAAGCGATCCATTAGATGCTGGGCATAAATGTCTTGAAAGACTTAGACTTATCCTGCCTGTTGGCCAAATATGAACACTCAGGCAGCTGGTGCGGGGCTGTGGCCAGCGAGCTGTGTGACTCTTAGTATTCCAGGCCAATGTGGCCCAGCAAAGGGCCACCAAGAAACAACTGGAGCAAGTAGGAGTGGTCCGTGCACCCCCAAATAAAAGTTACTTTTGGCACCCTTACAAGGAGTGGCCTGGTCACTCCCAGTTGGGTCCCACCAAAAATGACAAGGGTCCACTGTCATGGTCGAACCCCGCAAGGATCCAGTATCATCTAGAGAGGGGCTGGTGGGCCATTCCCTATCCAGGGTCCATTGAGGAAGAGTCTTGGTGCAACTCATCAACCTGGGAACTTCTCCAGTATCGCTACCCAGACTCGCCATTTTGGCTGATCTTTGAGCGGTGCCTCGCCACTGTATCTCTGAGGCCCAACCAAGGTTAGAAATGATCTGTGCCCCTCTACAGGCAGCTATGGCCTCCTGGGATAAATCCCCATACAGGTCCTTACTAGAACAGGTGGACATTTCCTGCAAAGACATTTCCCTACCCCAACAGAGACTGGTTTATCAGCTGCTGGAAAAACTTCTGCTGGTGTTTTCCACTAGTCCAGAAGATAAAAAAGGCTGCATTTTGCCCCTCTCTACAGACGTTGTCAGTTCGGCTCCCTCTGGGTGTCTGTAAACTATCTTTGCATTATTTCAATACAAGACAAGTTATTTCATCGCACTGGGACTGTGTGTATTATTGCCACGAAACACGTTGCATCCCACCTACAAATAGCGGCTGTGCTCTTAAATATAAAGTGCCACAAACCTGACAACACTGTTGTCAGATGTGTATTAGAAATGAGAAAGGTCTTGTCCTATCTGGACACATTCCAGCAGCTGAACTTCGCTCTGTAGATCATTAAATGGACATTAGTGTCTAGCTCAGCTATCAGGTCACTACAAGGCAGATGCGAAACACTATATAACTTCACCTGCTGGGGTTAAAATGACCCCTTCCACCCCTGAAAATACTCTAAATTGTATTTAGGGCATAGTCACCTAATAATCTTCAGCTGCAACTAGTCGTGCAATGCTGTATGACATTTCTACATATACATGATTTTGTTACATTTCAGATTAATTACTGCAGAGATTTTGTGTGGCCTGCAATACCTCCACTCCAAAGGCATCATACATAGGTAAGGGCTTAGATTATCAAATTAAACAAAATCAAATACTTCTTACCTTTATATCATATTTTATCTTCAATAATTGTCTATTATACTAAACTTCATATCTGCTCCTTCTCTTAACAGAGACCTAAAACCAAAAAATATCCTCCTGGACAATGCTGGCCATATTAGGATCGCCGACTTTGGCGTGGCAGTAACAGGTGTCATTGGATTCCGCATGGTTAGCGGATTTGCTGGAACACCACGTTTTATGGCTCCTGAAGTAAGTAATGTTCTATCCACCTGATAACTTCATTGTATTGTTTGAACTGCTGCATAGCTCATTACTATTATTTATTGATATTCTAATACTTCCTCTATTCTGGATATTTCTAAAGATTTTCCTGGACCAGCCTTACAACTGGGCTGTTGACTACTTTTCATTGGGCGTTATGCTGTTTCTAATGGCAACTGGCAGACACCCATTCTCTAGCTGCTTTAGAATGTGGAAAGTGACAACATGTTTCCATTATCCATATTATCCACCAAATATGGAGCCTGACCTTCAGAACCTCATAAGGACAGTGAGTATTTCAGAGCTTTAGCTGGATGAGGACAGAGAAATGGGCAGACATAAAAGAGGATAAAACACCAGACTGCAAAGCATTAGATCAGGGGTCTCCAAACTTTCTAGACAATGGCCAATTTACTCTCTTTCAGGCTTTATGGGGACCAGGCTGTGGCCAGTGAGAGTAGAAAATGCCCCAGCATCAGGGCCCCATCATTGATTTTAATAGGAGCTTTAGTTCCCCATTGTTGATATTAATGAGAAGAAAAGTGCCCAATTGATGGTGTCAGTAGGGAGAATTGTGCTCTTTATCATTGGTGTCAGTTGGTGGAATAGTGACCCAAAGGCCAGAGAAAGGCAAGCAAAGGGCCATATCCGGCCCCCTTGCTGAAGTTTAGAGCCCACTGCGTTAGAGCATTATTTAGCAAGGTCAGACCAAGGAAGCGGGAGGGGGGGGGGAGGGGGGCTATGTAGACCACACCAACCACATTTGTGTATGTGCATGGCCAACTCTTACTGAGGCTGACAAAGCAAGAGTGATTATATATAACAGGCACTGCGGTCTCAGGGTTTGTGTGGGGAAAATGTTCCAATTCATTACTCGTTATAAAATAGTAAGGACTTAACAAAGTAAATATACTTGAAAAAAAATGGCAGCGTAGCTGATGAAATGTGTTGCCATAATATTACAAATCAGGCTATACCATCCAAAATTTTACAATTACTGATTCCTATTGTTTCTCTTTCTGTGTTACAGCTCCTCTGTAAGAACCAAAATGCGAGGCGAGGGCTCCTCAGAAATATACAAGCACATCCTTTTTTCCACCTGATCAACTGGCCTAAACTTGAGTGTGGAAAGACACAGCCACCATTTTCTTTCCCTTACAGTGAGTATATGAGCAGAGAGTAGACCAAGGATATTGGCGGGTCTACAGTGGTGATTTAGATCAGGACGAGGATTATTATTAGTATTATTTTACAATGCTGTTTTTTTTACCAGAGGGGGCTGCTGCTTCCTGTGGAAGCATTTTATGTATAAATTATTGAACATGATAATTCTGTCTTCTTTTCCCAGATGCTGGATACACCTCAGTACCAGAAAGTGATGGATCTAATAATCAAGGTACCCAACATTAGCAAAGAACCAGGATTTTGCAACAGCAAGACACTGAGGCTAAGGCCAATCAGGAAGTGATATGTTATATTTAATATAGTGGATTCAAATTAAACATGCTGGATTCATTTTATTAATCTTTTTTTTTTTTTTTTATATTCTAGCAAAAGTGTTCCACAATGGGCAAGGTTGGGGTACTGAGAGCATAGGGGAAGGGAGTGAGTTGCAGGCACAATATTCAGAGCAGGAAGGGAAAATGAAGGCAAGGGGTACTGGGTGTTAAGGGGGGGGGGGGTGGACAACCCACAGGTGTTGGGTGATAGTGGCAAGAGGGTCCATAAAGTGATAGTGGGGAGAAATGTGCACAGGCTGGATGTGATGGAGGGTACAGGCATGGTGGTGAAGGGGGGACCCAGCCATGGAAGTGAGATGGGGGCTAGGTAAGGAATGGGTCTACAGGTGAGGTGAAGGTAGTGGTGGTGCTGGCGTTTGGTGAGAGTTAGGGGGTCATGCTTTGTGATAGCAGAGAGAAGGTACAGTTGTGAGAGGAGGGATACAGGCATGGTTGAATGAGAAGGAAGTGTAGGCATGTTGGGGGAAGGGGAGGTGTTAAAAAAACTGGGGTGAGACGGAGGATCAGGGTCAGCTGGTGCAATCATATTGGGAGTGCAGGCAGGGGAGGACTGGGCCAGGGGGCAGGGGGGCAATTGCCCCCTGGGCTGCTCTGATGTCCTGTAAAAAGGCTGCACTGCTTCTGCCACAGACATGCTTAAAGGATTCCTGGTGAAGAGAAGTAAAAAGTCTCTGCCACTGACCTACTAAGTGTGGGATGAAGACAAGGACAGAGCGCAGCCCCCCCCCCTCCCCAGCATAAACTGCATCTGAGCAGAGGCCAGGTCCATGCCCCACTTGAGACTCTCCTCCCCTGGCCAGCCCCAACTGAGCTGTCCCAGCTCCCCCCCAACTGCCCCCTGCTGGCCAAGTTGGGAACCCGGATTCAGCCGGTGAGTAGAGAGTACCTGTAGCATGGCTTCAGCTTGGAATGGGGGTCAGGAGGAGGCCAGGAAGAGGGAGAGCGGGAGGGGGGCCGAGTCGCTGCACCATGGGCCTCTGGTTTGTACTTGCCCCCTGGGCCGAAAGTTGCCAGTCTGCCCCTGAGTGCAGGCATGCTGGTGAGAGTAGGGAGGCAGTGTGCAGGCACAAAAGAGGGAGCAGAAGGGGCTGCAGGCATTGGTTTTCTTTATTGTGCCTGCACACTGCCCCCCTACTCTCACCACCGTTCCTGCACCCCCAACACCAATTCACCTGCAGGCACTTCTCTTTCAACTGACCCTAATGCCTGCAGTCACCATCTGCCATCTGCTTCCTCAGTTGTGCCTTCACACTGGCTCCCTATTCTAACCACTGTGCCTGCACCCCCAAAACCAATGTGCCTGTATGCCCTTTTCTCCCAAACTGATGCCCCACTCAGATCCAATACCTACAGCCCCCTCTGTTTCCTCTATTATGCCTGCATACCCTCCCCCCCCCCCCCCCCCCCGCTGCTAGGTTTTACTATCAGTTGATAAAGCCTGAGAAGCTGTCTGTTCTAGCATTTGTGAGTAGAGACTTTAACTTTTCTGTAACTTATCTCATGGTCCCCAGCTGTGAGTGCTACACTGTGCTATCGTTATTTAGAGAAGAGAGTCATCTGCCAAATGTTTTTAAGTGCTTTAGAGTATCCTGTGCCCTGTACCCCTCTCCTGTTAAAGTTCTGCAAGCAATAATTCTAAAAAAGAACATAATCTAGACTGGACTGCACTAAAGCTGGAGGCAGAAGAAGGTGAGCATGCGGGGAAGGTAACGATAGGGATACCGACCTGGGATCACCTAAGTTTAGTACTGGCAGTGTAGCAGAGAAAGCTGAGCAATTTTACTGGAGTAAAGGTGAGTTATCCCCATCTGACTGGTCCTGAAGGATCATCAGGAGGACTGGAAAGTTAGACGGTCTCCTGGGAGGGATCCCAAAAAGCTTAGGCATGGGGGACACACAGCCTAAACATTAGAAAGTGCCAAAAGACTGCACTTAGGCATCAACTACAGAGAGCTCAAGCTGGATCTTCCTTCTCGTGTGCTATCACACAAATGGTGGTGCAAAATGAGGCTCATAGGGAGCTATTCAGGAAGGCTCCCAAAGCTTGCATGCTTTCTGTCAAATGTAGGTACCCAGATACGGTAGGAAAGCTGTCTGCCACTTAAACTGAAAGGAATGTCTAAAGGCATCAGCCATCTCTGCTGGAACATTAATGGGGAGTAGCTCAGATTTGTCGTAATTAATTTTAAAGTTGGATATATTTCCAAATGTAGGCAGATCCTCCAAAAGCACTGTCAAGGAGACCTGGGGTTTGCTGTTATAGAAGATAATGTTCCCCACAAGATCATCTGCGTAAGCAGACAGTTTATGCTCCGTGGAACCTATGGTAACCCCACCTATATCCCTATTATCGCGGACCCTCCTAAGGGAAGGCTTCAATACCAGGGCAAAGAGCAACGGGGACAATGGACACCCTTGTCTGGTCCCGTTATATATATATATGGAAGGGTTCAGACAACACTCTGTTAACCCTTACCCTAGCTCTGGGATGGCTATATAATGCCAAGAACCACCTAAGCATTCTATCCTATCGAAGGCTTTTTCCGCGTCCATCAATAAAACTGTACAAGGTAACACAGTTAAAATAAGTGCACATGGGGTCTTCAAGAATGGAAAACATTTTTTTATAGTACTGGTTCGTGAAACCGTTTGGGCCAGGACTCTTGCCCTGAGGAAGGTCTGTGACAATCCTGCCCAATTCGTCAGAAGTGATAGGTCTCTCTAATTCTGCCAGCACCTCCTCCAGCAATTGAGGAAGGTTAGATTCTTGCAGGTAAGCCCGAGTGTGTTCTTTAAGGGTCACGCTGTTGGACAGGATACAGTAAAGGGATTCGTAAAATAGTTGGAATTCCCTAGCTGTGGAGGTAGAGCTAGAAGTCTGTTTGCCCTGTGTTGTGAGAGAGTGGACATGTCAAGCGCTCTGCTGCTTCCTCAGCATGTGCGCCAACAATTTCCCACATTTGTTGCCATATTCATAAAAACGATGAGCCCAAAAGCATAATTTATCCATCGTCCTGCGCTCTAAACATTGAGCTAAAGCTTGCCTAAGGGAGTCCAATATTGAGGCATCTACGGGGTTAAATAAACGCTTGTGTCTTACCTCTAAAACATGGATTTTGGTAAGCAAATCAGAGATCTCCTCCTGTTTCATTTTTTTTTTTAGCCTAGCCCCATGAGAGATCAATTCCCCTCTGATCACAGCCTTGTGTTCCTCCCAAAGCGCCTGATGAGACACCTCATCAGAAGTATTAATTTCAAAATAAGTTCACAAGGAATTTGTCACCGACTCCAGGATAGTAGGATCATCCAGGAGGGTCTCATTAAGTCGCCAAGTTCTTTTCTTCTGATGTGTGTTGGGTGGGGAAAGGGAAAGCAATACCAGTGAGTGATTAGAGAGGGTAATCGATCCAAGCAGATAACATTATCTAAATAAAACTGGTCAATAAAAATGAGGTCCAGTCGAGAATACGTGTCATGTGTTTTGGAGTGATTGCTGAAATCCTTGACCCTCGTGTTTGAAATTCTCCAACATGTTTTAGAGCTCTATATGAAAGGGGTGTCCTGCCCGAGGATGAGTCAAGGTCTGAGTCTAGAACTACATTGAAATCACCCCCGAGCAAGACCATACCCTCTTGAAATTCACTAAGTAGCCTCAAAGTTGTTGAAAGGAACGCGACAGTCCTGGAATTCGGGGGGAAAGAGGGTAGCAATTGTATACTATTGACCATGAATCACAGCTTTGAGAAACAAAATTCTACCCCCTGGGTCTATTTGGGAGGTAAATAAAGTGAATGGGCAGTCTTTATTTATGGCAATAGAAACCCCCTTGCTTTAGCAAGTGTGATACCTCTGGTTCAACATTTGTAGAGGCAACCGAGAGGTGAATGAGGCAGTGAAATGCGTTTCCTGAAGTAATAAAATGTCTGGATGAAGAAAGCGCAGTTCCTACTACAACCTCCCTCTCTTTTGAGGAGAGCAAACTCCCCGCACATTGTAAGATAACATTTTTTTTTTTTGGTAGCCATGACAAGGAGTCAGAAAGGTAAAGAGGGTTAAGCAGGAGTAGACCAAGCCACCCACGCATTGTTCTAATGGCGTCCCGATAGAGTAGATTGCTCAGTTCCTTGATGTCCCCCAAAAAACTTCAGGCCACCAACAAAAAACATAAAAAAGACAAGAAAACAAAAAGATAGGCATGTACGCCAATTCTAAGGGGGGATAATGAAAAACAATATCCCCAAAGTTGCCACAAAAAAGGCAAAAAAAAGATCCTCAATAAGAGGACGGGCCTACTGGGGGAGAGTGACTGAACACAAGAAGCACGTGAGCAATGCACCCCCGAGCATACAATCTAAGATAATAGTAGCTACAGCATGGGAATAACACTCTTGTGGCAATATGAATAATACATGAAACATAAACACTTATCTCCCGGGTTAGATGCAAACGCATTAGAATACTAGCATAAACTGCACTTGTGATGAATAATCAGAATGTATAGGTTCTAACACTATAAAAAGGCGTAGAAGGCATACATTCCCAGATTATCAAGGAGGTCAATCAGGAGGCCGGGGTAGAGGACCCAGGTCCCCCACGGGGGCCACTGTTCTTCTTGCTGGACTTCGACGAAACTCTGCGCCACCTTTCGGGTCGTTGGAGTAAAGGAATGGTACCCTGAAGTCGCCAGTCAGGAAAGTCAACTTCCGGCAAGTCCAGAGTTGCACAAAAGTTTGGTAGTTCATCTTTGTTTCATACAACCGCAGACTTGCCGTTTCTAGTAGCAGTGAGACGGAATGGAAAACCCCACCTATAAGTGGCGTGGTTAGATCGAAGCACATCCAGGAGGGGTCGCAGGGCTCGTCTTTGCATCAGTGTCCTTTTGGAACAGCGAGAGCTGAGCCCCGTCAAAGTCCCCCCTAGGTGTAGTGCGGGCCCCCCCGTATCACTGCCTCCCTGACGGCAAATTTATGTAATTTGCATATAATGTCTCAGAGCCTTTCCCTGTCTTGATGGACCGGAAGTAAGACTCTATGGACCCTGTCAATTTCAATAACTGCAGGTGTACCAGCCCCCAATATTTGATGGAACAAACCCTAGACTGTTGGTAATAAGTCAGGGGTACGTGTGGCTTCCGAAAGTCCCCGAATCCTTATGTTTTGCCTCCGATCTCTATTTTCATAATCACCTTGTTGATCCATGAGTGAGTTCAGTACCGTTTCATGCCATTTAGTGTTTTCCTGTAAAGCTGCCATGGTTTGCAGTATGTCATCCTGACCAGTCTCCAGTGTGTCCCAGGGCCTCTGTGTCCTCCCGTAGCCCCTCAATGGTTGCTTAACAGGATGTTCCACTGAAGTAAAAATCAGCTGCACTATTTCTGCTTTAGTGGGAAGAGCCTTAATGTGTGCCTTCCAGTCCCAGTCCCCCTCCACCTCTTCACTGTCAAATATATCAGGGGATCTAGCTGCAGAGTGAATGGAGGGAGAAGGGCTGTGTTGCAGTACCTGCGGTGAGCACGATCCAGATGGAGAGGCCACTCCTGTAGTCAGAGGGGGCCGTGCAGAGGCCTGTCCCAGAGCCATCTTGGGAGTAGTGTGCTGCCCATCTGATGCGGCCCGAGAAGAGGGTTCTGAGATTGCCAGTTCGAGAGCTGTTGCAGCCTCCTGGAGGCTGGGAGGATGGTCTCCTTTTTGCTGGCATGTCGGGTCACCCAGGGAGAGGGCTGAGATTGTCGCAAGAACGCTGAGAAGCTCGAGGGAAGCGGGAGCTCCGACACTGCACGTCCTCACTCCATCGCGGTCGGGCCAAGCCCCCCCAGTTTGTGGATTTTAAATGGTACATTTTAGGATTGTAGAGAGTAGGATAATTTATGGACTCTAATCAATTTTCTCTTAGGTTTAGATTGTAATGTAGGTGATAGACTTCAATATACTACAGTTAGGATTTTTAGTTACTATGTTATTAATTTGTGGAGGGTCATCACTGAAAGGATAATGCTTTAGTCCCAGAATGTGATAGTTTTGTCTGGATCAGGTGTGACCAGAAATGTGTGGAGTGCCACAGAGAATACCAGACAGAAGTACATTGTGAAATAATATAATTTATTTAAAAGATAAGTGAGTAACATAGATGTAAACACACCTCCAACATACCAAACTGTGTAAAAGAAACCAGATAACCAAACAAATAGTGACGCACTATGAACAACTGCCTAAACCAAGTATAGTAGGGAATGCAAAATCGTAATCGTAGAAGAGCCAGGGTCATACACAGGAGATCAAGCAGGGGGAGCTGGGGGCAAGACAGGATAGGGAAAGTTTAACAGGGGATAGAGAGAGCAGTTGGGAAGGAATCGGGCTTCAGGGCAGGGGTCCGTGTCCAGGAACAGGATACAGGATCGCAGGTCAGGGGCACATGGAGACCTAAACACCAAGGCAACCAGAGCAGGACAGACAGGGCTTAAATATACTTCCTGCAACAAGCATCAGGTGATGAATAATGAATGATATAAGCTTCTGGCTTCTAGGAGACACCCGCTGGTGGACGCTGGAACTGCAGCATATGGATCTGGGAGCCACAGTGCCACCAGCAGGTGAACCCTTTCCTGACAGGTTTGCTGCTTACCTAATCTTGTTTTTTAGTAGGGGACAAGAGATTTACACTTCGGTTAAAGTATAATGTGTTGATGCACTAACCATTTATTATTAGTGGTAGGGCTCTACTTAGATAAATTGTTTATATGTATTTGTATTTTGTGGGAGTTTCTGGGTTATTGTACCTCAATCAGAGAATATTATTTGGACTGCCACATACCTTTTGTTACATTTTTTCTTCCCTTTTCCCATCCTTGTTATTATGAAATGCTCTGCTCTAGGCAAAAAAAAAACAAAGGGGGGGGGGGGGGGGGCGGGATGTGTAGCATCCTCCTAGTATAGGCTGCTACATCCATTTAGTTTTTGGCTTGCTCTGTAATCAGAGGATCAGTAATCATTTGCCTTGGTCTGATCATGGTTTCACAGGCTAAGAGTTTAATTGATTCCCCCTGCATCTGGAAGAAGCTTCCACAGTATAGGGCAGGAAAATCAAATGACTAGCCTGAGTATTTGCTATACCCTGGCCAATCCCTGGGAAGGTGTGCCCAGAAGGTGATCAGTGGCAAATAGCCTGAAGCCCTAGCCAGACTGTCTTTTTCCCTGTGTGGAATCAGTGAGCTTCAGAGCTTGCCCCTGAGGCATTTCTAGACTGACTGCTTCACTGTCAGTGGGTCAAGCCTAGTCCAAGTCTTTTTTTTTTTTTTTTTATCAAAACATTTTATTGAAAAAAGATAAGGAGCATTACAGAAAAAGAACGCCATATACAAAAGTACAATCATGAACAGTAAATATCAACATTTGAACAGTATAAGAGGAGACAACCTCCCCATCATATATAGAGAGCATGAAGTCCAAAGAGGTAGGGACCAATCAAAGCAAACATAAACCTGACGTAACCCAATAAGGTCAAGGTGTGTCAATGGTCTCGTGTAGAGCAGCTATGGTCGTTGAGGGTATCCTAAGGTGGGAGAACTCGAGCTGATATGCTAGAGGGCTGGTGTAAAAAGGAGACCCAACAAAGGAGAAGGACATGGATACCATAAAAGTTACGAAAGCCCTACAAGGGACTAACTACTCAAGGGGGATAGTCCAAGTCTTTAACTGTTTTGCAATATCTCATGGTCCCCAGCTGTGAAATTCTAACTGTCCTGGAGTTAACTCATGATCCCTAGCTGTGAGAGCTAGACTGTGCCATCTTTATTGAGAGAAGAGTGTCCTCTGCCAACTGTTCTTAAGTATTTTTCTATGCCCTGCCAGTTCTTGCAATGAAGTTCGACTGTGCACCGCTCAGCCATTCTCAGAAAGCCTTGTATTTTTTTGAATGAATACAAGGCTTCCTCTGATTGGCTGAAGTGAAGAGGAGGGTGCATAATGTCACAATCTCCACCTCAGCCAATCAGAGGAAGCCTTGTATTTATTCATATCAGAAATGCTTCTCTACCCATAAAAGTCAATGAGAATCCTAAAGTAGGTAGAAGGAGGGTAAGCCAATTAGAAAGAGGTTAAATGGTCATAAGAAGCACATGGTGGTCACATCCTTCCATAACAAAGCTACAATCAGAGGAAGCCATGTATTCATTCATAAAAATACAAAGCTTTCTGTTCGATTTTGCTTTGGCTGTCGGAATAGAGTGCTGAATCATGCATATAGCTGATCGATTAGTAAAGGAAATAGTTTATTTAGGCCAATTTGGTCCGAATGAACTATTTTAAGTCATAGTATTCCTGGAGTTAGGCTTTTTTTTTTTTTAAATAAAGATTTTTTTTTTTTAAATGTAAGTTTATAAACTTGTAAAAGTCAAAAAAAAAAATCAAACCCGGCCAAAAACTATTACAGTTTCCCATGTTTAAAAATAAGGGATCTGCCAATAGAATGCTTTGCTTCCTGCCTTTCAGAGATTATGTTCTATATCCTCATTGTGCCTGTATTCATGTATTCATTCCTTGAGAATGCAGAAAAGCTCCAGCTCTCTTTGCTGCAGACAACACAATTAGCGTTAAAAACATGGGATTCTTTCCGTGGGCTGATGAAAGTAATTTCTTGTTTGCTGTGTCAAACAAAGCATGCTATTTGTCACATTGTGGTTTGTGTATCTTTTTAGAAGCCTTCAAGCTTTGATCTGAGTGGAGATAGACTCGGTAGCGCAGATGGCAGAGGTAACATGCCAGTGATGTACATTGTCACTCAGAAAAGTCTAAGTAAACAAATAGGAAGAATTACAAGGAGAAAGCCACGTTGCGTTGGCCAGACGTGTAGATGCTTGTGAGGGAACGTAGGACCTTTGGCTCTCTTTTCGGTTCAGACAAAGGTGTGGAGCAATTTATTAGTTGCATATTCAGTGCTTTGTGAGCAATCAAAAGGCTGCCTCGAATTTTGGCCTTTGCTCAGTATTTTCAGGTAAACAATTGCATGTAATAGACGTTTCTGAGATGTGCTGAGCGCCATATAATAGTGCTTTATTTCAACTGTCATCAGAGCAGGCTTCTAAACGTGCTTGCAATGCACACAGTGTTCATGGCCGAGGGTTTTTTTTGTATTAAAATGCTTTAATAATAGCTTTTATCCATTGGCTAGGCACAAAAACAGATGCATTTGTCAAACTGGTTTTATGTTCTCCTTTAAACCGCTGCTTAATGCAGTGTTGATTAATTAATAGACCTTCTTCCAGACTATTAGAGGTAAATAGGGGGATCTCAATGGTAAAATGTATTGTTAAAGAAAAAATGCATTCAAATGAAAAAACTCAAAAAAAAATATAAGAATATCTATGTACTTGTGTTTACTTTTTTTATTTGATGTCATGTTTTTGTAATAACCTACTGTATCCTCAAAGACTTACGATATTTAGACATGTTAGCAGCTGTATACAAAGCAGATTACATCATCAAACTGTGGATGTGTAAACAGGTTATCAAAGTGCCACATCCTATTCAATCTAATGGCACTTTTCCACTGCAAGTACCGGCTCGGCTCTACTCGGCCCTGCTTGGCCCTGCTTGGCCGGTTTGCTTTTCCACTGCTGTTACCGCATGGTACGGTGTTGGAACGGATTGGTACGGTACGGTATGGTTTGAGTTTCCACTAAAGTTAAGTGGGTGGGATAACAACGGGGTGGGTGGGATTCTCTGACCAATCAGTGGCTAGTAATGACTGCATGCAAAGGATTGTGGGATGGTACAATGGATGGTACCAGGTATGGTAACTCTTGGAACCACAATCGAGGTAGTACTGTTTTTGAGAGCCGTACCGTTCGGTTCCATGCAGTGGAAAAGCGCCGCCGTACCGTACCGAACCGTTCCCACACCATACCATGCGGTACCAGCAGTGGAAAAGCACAAAAGCTTGCCGAACCATTTGCTTCCATGCAGTGGAAAAGCGCCATAAGAACCGTACAGTGAGAACACATGGACGTTTTAGGCACAAAAGATACATTTTATTTAACGTATATAAATCACATGGAAAGACATCTAAAAAGTAATTGATAAAAATGAATCATCAAAGCAAGCTACTATTATGGTCACATGGCCCGAACCAATCCCATAGGGGTATCAATACTCCTGCCAGTCGATCTATGGCTGCTATAGTCAATAGGGGATTGGCATAGGTCAGCGTATCTTGCTAAAGCTCTACATGTTTCGCGATGAATCGCTTTCTCAGGAGCTTGAGTAAATATTCTTAACAAACAGAAGTACATATTAAGAATCTTTAGCAATTCCATCTGATTATAACTTACCGTGTAAGATATTATTTATCAGAACAGAGATATTAATAGATAGAATGGCCCCTTTTTCCCAGGCTGTGTATGGAGATCAGAACCACACAGCAGGCGCAGACATCGTAGCCCAGTGGATGCGGGGACACATATATATATAGTGCCCAAACCCAGAAAAATAATAAGACATGCCCACAAACCAAGGATAGAATATAGGTATTTAATATGTGTGGTATTAATTAAAATTAAATAGGGCCACACCAACAAAAGACAGACAACTAAAGTACTATATATAAGCTGAGAAAGAGTTCTTACTGTTCCGGATATCAGAAAGTCTGGTTTCCAGGAGTAATAAAAGCAATAGGATTTAACAGGTCCAGTTTGAGGCATACAGGTATGCAAATATTTAGAGTATGTAATCCATAGAGTAAATGTTTGTTACATATAATCATAAGTAAACCTATAAACATGTCAAAACCCAATATTCTAAAGCTCACCTGAATAGTAGGGATACTAGAGAATTTTTATAAAATACTGATCTCACACAGTAAAGAATCCACAAAGTTTACCAAAACAACTCCCAGCACCTCACATACTGGGATAGCAATTCACAAGCCCAATAACATCCTTCAAAGATGGAGAGGGAGCCACTGGAAGCAATCTGGAACAAAGCAGAATATATGGGACTATAAAAAATCCAATTGATGTACTAATGGATATTAAATGTTAGTGTTAGCAGCTGTAGTTATAGCAAATTATAGGTTTTCCTCTAAAAAGTTGACATGGCCTTCCTTCTGCTACCTCCACAGTCTCCCTATTGGTCCTCTAATATGATGAACAGACCAATACTATGGTTTGGTAGGCAGGAAGAGTGACACCAAACGTATATATATTTACTAGAAAACCAATATATGACTTTAGCTGCCTATATGTCTGGATCTTTGTTTTGACATGTTGAAGTTAACTTGAGAATCCAAGGTGAGTTTATCTTCTGTCACCCCTAGAGGGTGCTTTCTATGGCTACTTTTCATCTTCTCTCATGATAGGAATGAGCACAGGACCATGTTGGAGACAAATTCTGTCGGGTGCAACCATTTTTGCAGCCCCCCCCCCACAGTTAGAGGTTGTTTTCTTTGACTACTTCTCATCTTCTCTCATGATAGGAATGAGCCTGGAATTGTTTGTGTATGAGCTGATTAGTTACCCGTACACAGATTCATGCCAGGGGTGGATGCCACCCGAGGTGACCATTTTTCAGCCCCTTGCAGCTAGAGGGTGTTTCCTATGGCTACTTCTCATCTCCTGTCATGAAAGGAATAAGCCTGGAACTGTTAGTGTATGGGCTTGTAGGTGGGGTGCAGCATGCGCGGCGGCAGTAACTCACACAGACAAGTGTAGTAGAAAACCTGCATTAAAGTAAAGCAACAACCTTGAGGAACATCTGCCCAACCGGGTAGACTCACAAATTCTATCGATGTGATGATGACAGGTATCAGCCAGGTGACAGCATCTGTTAACAAAGCAGAATGCAGCCTGGCCGTCCAGTGCCCCAAAGGGGAAGATGTCGAAAGCAGTTGTGACCCTATTCTTTCCCTCCTCGCCAGGAACCTTTCACTATCGCTGCTGTTGTCCCTAACAGGCGGGGTAACTGTCCCTACTCTACCAATTCACCAAAAGCATGCCAAGCCTGAGAGCCAGGGCCTTAAGTAAGCTCTGCCTGATCTAAGATGACTTTTGGAGTCAAATAAAGCATCAGCATCCAATCAGGCGCTTCCCCAGTGACCCAAGAAAACATAGAGGAGCTGTGTTTCCTTTCACTTCTTCTCCAACTGTGGTGCTGCTGTGGAAGAGCGCAACCTGCAGTGAAACAAGTAGACTGCACCTGTCTACAAGCTGAATAAAGCCAGCAACACACAGGGCTATGTTGGGGGCACATGCACTGGAGGAAACCATGTTTGCAGGCCCCACAGCTAGAGGGTGACTTACTTTACATCTTGTCCCATGGTAGGAATGGGCATGCATGGAATTGTTTGTGTTTGGGCTGGGTAAAGCTAGCCATGCACAGAGCCCTGCCAGGGGTGGATGCTGCCCAAGGTGACCATCTTGCAGCTCCCTGCAGCTAGAAGGTGTTTCCTGTATGTGTTTGTGTGTTGTTTGATTAAAACTAGCCATTCACAGGACCATGCCTTAAATGGACTTGACCATGTGCAATTTCAGAAAAATACCATCTCCCTTTTTGAAAAAAAAAAAAAAAAAAGTTGGTTACAGGGGTTTCCGCGGGTCTCATATTTATTTGTGTGTAGAATTGTAATAATTGTGTGTGACCATTATGCCATAACTAGGAACTTTTAAATTTGGGTAAAACTGAATCTACTTCCATGAGCTTCCCCTCCTGTGCTTCATGTGTCAGTCATGGTGACATATTGGGTAGGTGCAAATGACTTGCCATGGCTCAAAAAGAACTTAACGTGATCATAATGGCATAGATATTTGTGAGCTGATGTTGCCATCTTGGTTTTCCAATATTCATGTGCCTTAAGTTGGCAATCTAATTTTGGCTTCATGACTTAGAGAGGCACCTAAGACCTGGAACAGGAATGTAGCCACAGAGTTGTAAAATGTCTGCACTGGCCTGATTGCCCCAGCTGAGTAACCTAATAAGCAGGAAAGCCAGAATGAGGATAAAAAACCCAGGTTCTGCACATTTACAAGTATGTGGCACAGGGATCAAATTATTCATCCACTGCTAATTAGTTGCCTGCTGTTTGAGATCAATCAATGTGCATATTACCAACCCTCTCGACTTCAGAAATGGAGACAATTTTTTTAGGGCTTGTTCTGGGCTGCTGTTTACTGTCCCCCAGCTCCCATCTAAATCTTAACATTACAGCCGGACAGGGAAGTACACAAGCTTTGCAGCTGCAGCATTTTTAACCCTTCAGAGTTTGACAGGCAGCACCACCTGTCAAACTTGCCCATCAAGGTCAATTTGAGCACATGGCAACCATGAGCCAATACCTAAGTGATTTTGTAATACAAAATCCCTCTTAGGAATAAAAGATTAACCAAAACATTCAGGAGACAGCAGGACTGCCTCCTGGACGCCTGCAAGCTTCTTCTATATTGCCCTCTGAAAAAAAAGGTTCAACTAAGTAGAGTTACCGCCATCTACTTATTTGAACCGCCGCTACCAATGTAAAAGAGCTCTTAGTATGTTCTATAAATCACTCTGCTTTTAGAAACTATAGAAATGTGCCTTATACTAGATTTCCAGTTTAAAACCTTACTATGTATTAATCCACATGAATAGAGCATATATGTGATGACATTGATCTAAAAGCTTGATGACACTTCCCTATTAAAAGAAGGTCCCTAAATCCAAGACCTAAGCATTGCTGAACTCCAGGTAGATATGAAATGCACAAATTAATGCAGCCAGGGCCGCTGATAGGGGGGGACCACCAACCCTCTTGTAGGGGGCCCAAGCACACAGGGGGGCCCACACAGAGAGGGGGATTACTGACGGACAACAAATACAGAAATCTTCCTCCAGCACCTGAATCTGATCTGTCCGTCTCCCTGCTATCAGCTTGTATCTATTGAGAAAGAGACAGTCGTCCCTCACTAATCCCCCTCCCTCCCAGCACTTATCTCTGCTCAGGAGTTTATTTGTAAATTGTAACTTTGTTTCTCTCTCTCTGTCTCTCTGATCACTGAGCTCCAACTGCCCAGCCTGTATATTTTTCTCATCTCATCTTCTTTTTTATTTAACATAGTTTTTTTTTTTTTTTTTAGATTTAGCAGGAATTATGCGAGTTATGTTATATTTGTGTCTGCTAATAGTGATTTTGTTGTAGTTTTAGCTAAATATATCTTTAATATTTTCTTTGGGGGGGCCCTGCCAGGTAGTCTGTACGGGGCCCCACGATTTCTAACAGCAGCCCTGAATGCAACATTGCAATTATTAATACATTCATTCTTGGATTTTATCAAATAAAGGCTGGGTAAGTATGTGATTCCCGTATCAGCTTTTTGTAGTCCCTGTACAGCAGAGCTTCAACAGGGAGAAGAAGAAACAGCAAAATGAGCCAGCCAGATATGCTGTAGTGTGAAGCTCATGCTGATAGGATGAAAGAGAAAAGCGACAGAGAGATGAGCTTACCAGTTTGTTGTTTGTCATGTCACGATCTAGTCACAGGGCAAGGGGGAGAAGGAGGTCTGAAAGTGAAACTGCTTCAGATAAAGATCGTGTTCTCTTCCCTGGTAACAAGGCTGGGCTGTGGGGCAGAGCTGTGTACATACCAGGACTGCATAGTTGCCAACATTTAAAAAAAATTTCCAGGGACAATTTGCAGCACAGCTATCAATTACCACACCCACTTCCCTGAAACTCCGCCCACTCTACATAATTAATCTCGCCTACTTATCAGATTATAGGGTCTACTCAATATAAAGAAAATTACAGGAAATTAAAAAGGGAATTTCAAACTTAAGGCCACAGTAGCAGAGTTGGAATAATTCTCCCATTCAGCTGCACTACTTCTGCATAACATTTACGGGCAGCCCGATTAACAGGCGCTTCCAGGGACAATATAAATTACCTGGGACAGGATCCTATTTCCAGGGACTGTCCCAGGAAAAATAGGACAGTTGGCAAGTATGGGACTGGATAGACAGAAATATAAATCCTTTGACAGGTAAAACAGCTCCCATGTATGCATTTAAAGTGACACTGAACAATATTGTTATTTTCCAAATATATCAGACTCATCTGCTACTTGATGGCCCTGTAATCTATTTTCATTAAATTGTACCTGCTATGTTTTTCTGTCTCCTTGTTACATCCTCTATGAGTCTATGGGATGTAAACCCCTCTCAAACCACCCCCCCCCCCATAGTTTATAGTCCACCTTGGGAGGGAGCATGAGGGGGTGGCAATGTTCCTAATTACAGTGGGACCATGAGGAATGAACGTAGCCACCCTCTAACAGGAAGTTGGATCACAGCATCAAAAAAAAGGGATTTGCAGATTTGGAGGAGGCTGAGAGCAATATAAGGTATAAAAGGATGCAAAAGAGCCCCTTAATGGTTTTGCTTTGGGGTCCCATCACACAAAGTAGGGAGCTGAAAGAGTAAATGCTTGTTTGTCCCCTTTACTGAGATGGCCCAGCTTAACTTATTTTTATTTTATGCAGCTTTTAAAAGTGATCAGCTTCATGCCAACCTTGGAGCAAGCCCGTGCCATATGTGGCCCACAATGTCATGTTTTATAAAACGGGATATAAACAAGAGTTACAAAAAAATCTTAAAGATTAAAAAGCTTAGTATAGCAAACCATAAGGGATTACTTTGATGCAGTTGGCCAGTTTAAACATGCATTGCAATGTATGTGAACAAAAAAATCCATGTTTTTGTGCAATGTTTGATAGAGAGGGTATAGCAGTGTGCAGAGGGTCTATTCAGATTTTTTGTGTTAACATGTGGCCCTTTAGCACCTGATGGGTTAAATGTATGTATAAGCTATTTGGATTGGAGTACAGGTATATCTTATTTGTAAGCCATAACCTAATTGTCTTCAAGAAATTTGCCACAGACATAGTAACTCTGGAATTTCCTAAAAATTCATTTCTGCAATGTGCCAGCAGAGGGAGCTCTGAGAGTTTTCAGTAATGTTTAGTAAAAGTCCATAGCAGCAATTTACTAAAACAATTCATTATTAAGAAATAACTGTAATGCAGGAACATCACTTTATTTATCACATTATTTTTATAATTAAAAAGCCCAATAGCACAAGGAACATTAATGCACTGCAACATAAATAGATAAAAAAGTTATTACATTTTATCAATGCTACATTTCTTTTATTCGTTTTTTTAAAACTCAAATACATATAAATTGACATACAGGCTTAACAACGAATATGCCAAGTATAGAAGGGTCAGAGGGCTTTACTTTGCCCAAATGCTGTTGAATGAGAGTGGAAGAACGTGCATTACCTGCATTAACATGACACAGAACGCACTATGTGAGCATCCAGTTACTTTGCCCAGTACAAGCAGGCAAGATAGATAGATAGATAGATAGATAGATAGATAGATAGATAGATAGATAGATAGATAGATAGATAGATAGATAGATAGATAGATAGATAGATAGATAGATAGATAGATAGATAGATAGATAGATAGATAGATAGATAGATAGATAGATAGATAGATAGATAGATAGATAGATAGATAGATAGATAGATAGATAGATAAATAGATAGATAGATAGATAGATTTTTAGGGGAAAAATGTTTGTTAACCTGATTTAAGGGCTTCAGTACTAGTGAGTCAATGTTGTGAATCAAGCAAGCAATTCAGGAAATCTGATTTCACTTGGTACATGTTTTTTGTCAATCAGTAACTCAGGAAAGGAAATACTAAAGCCAGATAACCAGGGAACTAGCATTTTCTGGAGAATGAGCATTGATAGACCACAAGTAGAAGTACAAATCTCCAATTTTCTTAAGGTATTAGGAATGGCTAAACTATAAACCAACTTTTAAAGGTTTCCTTTGCAGGGCTCCCCATGGTTCTGCAATACTTTTGTAGCAAATTGCAATAAAAATATCCTTTTTAATGTTTTTCTATGTGGTCATGGGACCGCAAAGCTCTGGATCATTTGTGTAATGTTGATGGCCAACAACGGGGCTGAAGTCCATAGAAGGGTTACGTCACCTGCTTGTGTCCACTCTTCTAGGTGTTGGAGGTGGGGAGTGAGTTCTACATGGCTCCTGCAATTTTTCAATTGAGGGTTGTTTGACGACTGGGCCACCCATAGTATATGGCCAGCTTAAAGAAAAACTTTACTCCCATTATTCTTTTTTTTTTTTTTAAAGCTCCACTTACCTGGTACTAGGAGGTCCACAACTCAGATACTTACCCACCCTGCCGATCCAGCATTGTCCTATTGTGATCTGCTTCTCTGCTGCCAACGCTCAGATCCTGCTTCACCATCTTTCTCCATGACCTTAACGCAGCTTCCTCCTGCTGACGTGCCGCAAAGCACACTCTTTTCATGAATGGAAGCCAATGCTGCCTGGGATATGTGATGTGCAGGACATTATTCTGGGTTAGGCCAGATGGAGGATAGGCGTGGGCTGGAATGTGAAAAATAAAAAAGTTAATAACAACCAAAAATTTAAAGGTGGGGGGTCATGCATTTGAAGTGGGTTGAAGAGGAGCAAAGTAACATTTTACTGCTAGGACTTTTTACTTAATGGTAAGTGTCTTGTGCATTTATTACTTTGAAGGTTGAGAGAAAATGTAAATGTAGTGCCTTAGCCAGGATAATATTGAACACATTTTTGAAGAAATTTAGAAGTTTTATAAGATTTTATTTTTAGAAAAATGATTGAAAGCTATAAGATTGTAACTGGGATTTGAGGAATGATGGTTTTGATATAAAGGTATATTCACTGGAAGGACAGATCCTGAAGCTGAAATTCGAATACTTTGGCCACCTAATGTGAAGAGAGGACTTGGAAAAGACCCTGATGCTGGGAAACATGGAAGGAAAAAAGGAAAGAGGATGACAGAAAACAAGATGAATATATAGCATCATTGTAACAATGAACATGAAGTTAAGCAAGCTCCGGGAGGCAGTGGAGGACAGAAAAGCCTGGCATGCTATGGTCCATGAGGTCACAAAGAGTCGGACACGACTAAACGACTGAACAACAACATATTTTTTAGGAGATCTACAGTTTCAGGGTATTTTTCAGAGGGGGGGGGGGGGGTGTATGGGGAGGAAGGGGCTGTAAGTTCACATTAGGTCGCTCCGACTTCGGGGGCGACCTGTGAAGTGGCGTGCACCGCGACTTTGGCGCGACTTGCACGGACTTCATCTAATGAATGTCTATGCAAGTCGCCTCCAGGTCGCCCCGAAGTAGTACAGGACCCTTTTTCTAAGTCGGAGCGACTTGTGTCGCTCCTATTAGAACCGGTCCTGTACTACTCAATGGACCCGACGGTGCGCAACTTGCCAGGCTGACCAAGTCGCCTAGCAAGTCGTAATAGTGTGAACCGGCTCTAAAAGTATACCATGTGTGTATGTAACTTCAATGAAAATGATTTTAAGGAAAAAAAAATCAAGTTCAAAGACACGCTCCTGTTTAAGTTGGTCCTAGTATGTGTGTGTGTGTGCATGAATGTGAGTTTGGGGGCTTAGATTGTAGGGTCCTTGAGGGCAGGGACTGATGTGAATGTACAATATATAAGTAAAGTGCTACATAAATTGTTGGCGCTATATAAATAGCTGTAATAAATAAATAAATACGTTCCACTTTCAGATACAATGCCAATGACAACCATTGGCATGAGTTCAGCAAAGTGAATTCCTGGTTGCTACAGGTTACTGTACTTTGTTCCTTACCCCATTTGTTTGCATAGCATTGTTAACATAGCATTATGTTTTATATGTCAGGGATGTGTTAGGTTCCAGAAATGAATTAACAGGAAATCTCCCCAACAGAACTCATACTGAAAATACATCTATGTACCTGTCTTCACCTGGTTCAGCTACAACCTGTGTCCTGATCGCTGATCAAACACCTGATGTTCCTTAGAAAAAGAAATAATTAACATTTTCAGATGGATTTTGTCAGCAAATCAAAGGGCTTCACGCACTATTTGCAAGGCCTTGGCACCTTTGCATTACAATATCTGTACACCTATTTTTATTGTTATGACAACACTGCAGGCCAAATGCTCTCATCCCTGAAAAGTTGATGAAAATATGTGATGATATTTTGAAACCAGAGACCAAACCACTTACATTTGCAAGGAATCTACCTTTGATGCCAGAATTAAATGAGTGGAATGCATCTCTATTAAGAAACATTTGGAGTATCACTTAACCCCCTGTCAAAGTTACCTGATCCACAATATAAGCAGATGATGTTGTCTTTGAAATGTTCAGCAGAAGGTCAGGGAAGCTGACATCACGAGAAATGTCTACTCGTCATACCACTGTGCGTGTTTAAATACTGTATGGGGAGATGGCCAGAGAGAGAAACATATACATCCTATACATGGAGGCTGGTGTTCGCTCAAGTCTAACCTCTGTCAAGTCAGAATGGACAAATGGTAGAAAGAGTTCATTTTTCATGTATAAACACGTTTCACAAAAAGCCTTAAAAATCTGTCCTAGAACACTGGTATAAAGAAGAACCACACATCTACACTTCCAATAATTGTTCAGTTCAGGTAAAGTTCCACTACAGGAAAAAAATGTATAGCTATTCTCGGCCAGAGTTCCTCCATGGGTTGCCAGGGGTTCACTGAGTTATGGCTGATTGACCTCCTGTGATGGTACCTGAATAGTTTGTGGAGCAATGCCATCTGCCAGAGTCAGCTGTATGAACCCAGTGATGGTTTCAGCTGTCTGTAAGGGTGGCAATCTAAACCACCACTTTAAGGGGAACATTCTTTCCACTGGACACCAATGTAAAGGGCATTTGTCCCACTGACTACCAATAAATGTTTTTTTTAGCAAGGGTCCCCGAGACCTGAATATTATTTCAAGGGTTCCTCTGGTGTAAAAAGGTTGACAATGACTGGCATAATGTATTCTGATAACTATATGGGTTAATACCTGTAATGATCGTATCCAACATGTTCCCTTTTTTTAATTTCATATATATACCTTTATTTAATTGTTCTCCACATTTACATTTAGTCCAAGCTGTCCCATAAAAAATGCCAGTTAGAGGGCTGAGACAAACCATAAAACACTGGCAGGGGTGCTTGCAATGTTCAGCTTTTATTTAACCACTTGCCGACCGCCGCACGACTATTTACTGCGGCAGTCAGCCCCGTACAGGCAAAGTGACGTAGTACTACGTTGCTCGCCTACGAGCCTCTAGGGAGCGTGCGCGCGCCGCCAGAGGCGCGCTCCCGCCCCCACTCGTTCCCTGACATGTCTGCGCAAGTGACCGCCGGTTCCGATGTCCGCCGGTCACCCGCGATCTCCCGGTACAGAGGGAGAAAGGCAGGCGGCTAATGTAAACAAAGCCGCCTGTCATTCTCCCTGATGTAACAGCAGAGATCATACGATCCTGCTATGTAGGATCGTATGTCTCTGTGGTTACATCACTAGCCACGCCCCTTTACAGTTAGAAGCACGCCCCTAGGGTCACATTTAACTCCTTGATCACTAATAAAGTTAACCCTTCCCTGCCAGTGTCATTTTTTACAGTAACAGTGCATATGTATAGCACTGATCACTGGTACCCCCAAAAGTGTCAAAAATGTCAGTCAAGGGTCTGATCTGTCCGCCGCAATGTCGCAGTCCCCCAAAAAATCGCAGATCGCTGCCATTATTCGTTAAAAAAAAACAATAAAAATGACAAAAATCTTTCCCTTAGTTAGTAAACGCAATAACTTTTGCGCAAACCAATCAAAATATGCTTATTGCGATTTTTTTTACCAAACATATGTAGCAGAAAACAAATTGGCCTAAAATGTTAAAAAATTTTAATTTTTACATTTTTTTGGGGGAGTTTCATATAAAAAAATGTGAAAAATATTGTTATTTTTTCAAAATTGTCGCTCTTTTTTTATTTATAGCGCAAAAAGTAAAAATCGCACAGGTGATCAAATAACACCAAAAGAAAGCTCTGTTTCTGGGGAAAAAAGGACGTCAATTTCATTTGGGTACAGCGTTGCACGACCGCGCAATTGTCCATTAAAGTCACGCAGTGCTGAATCGCAAAATAGGGCCTGGTCTTTGAGCAGCCAAATCCTCCGGGGCTTAAGTGGTTAAATGGTTTAAACCTTTTTACCAAAAAAAAAAGATGTTGCTGTAACTGTTTGAAGTGGAACTATACTCACCTCACCAATACAGTCCCTGGCCACTGACAATTTCTTCCTAGGCTTCTTCCGGATTGCAATCTTCAGCTCTATTGATTGGCTGGGCCACATGCGCAAGAATTCACTCATATCGGCAGATGCTCAAATTATTCACTGAGTTGCACATGCACAGGTAAGTGTACAATGCTAACAGGCAAGTAAGAAACTTTAATGCAGAAGAGAAATTGAGATTGATTTACTAAAGACAAATATACTGTGCACTAGAAGGACACTGCAAGTGCAGTTGCTCTAGATCTGAGGGAAGCTCTGCTGATTTCTATCATCCAATCACGTGCAAACAAAAAAGCATTTTTTTTTTATTTTCCTTGCATGTTCTGCTTAGATCTAGAGCAACTGCACTTGCAGTGCACTTGAAGTTCACTTGTGGGTGCAGTTGCAGTGCACAGACTATTAGTTTTTACTATTAGTAAATCAACCCCATAGAATGTTACTGCTGTATTAAAAAGCCTGTTTTATTTTTAGATTAAAATTACAGTTTAAAAAGTCTTAGCTGAAGTCAGGCTTTAAAGTGATATTAATGGGTAATTTTTTTCTAATTAAAATAAAAAAAAGTTATGCTTACCTGCTCTGTGCACCGATTTTGCACAGAGCAGTCTCTTACCAGTCTCCCTCATCAATGCTCCTCCTTCCTGCGGGTGCCCCCTCAGCAAGCAATGTGCTAAAAGGGCACCCATATGGGCACCCACCCTTGAGCTGGGCTGTGTGCTTCTATAGACATAAAATACAGAAGTGCAGCACTTAAAATTCAAATAAACTGATCATAAATACTTAAACAATGCAAAAAGAATCTGTGCAAGATATATCTCCAAAGAAGAAACAGGCTTCCAAACTCCAGTGCTGAGTGCCACCAAGTGAGTCTCCCCAGTGCATACAAAGTGGTGCTTACCAGATTGTGAACATTTAATAAAATAATGCACTTACAAGACAAGACATGTAAATAGACGCCCAAATATATGAATCCTGAGTCTTTTCCCACAAGCAAGATTGCCGTGGCTGGTTGGCACATGCGCAGTAGCATGTATTCCAGCTCCACCCTACGCGTTTTGTCATAGGGGACATCACCAGGGGGTCATTTGGTAAGCCCCTACTTTGTATGCACTGGGGAGACCCACTTAGTGGCACTCAGCACTGGAGTTTGAAAGTTTGTTTCTTCTTTTGAGATATATCTCCACAATATCAATCACCTGTCACTTGTGATTTTGTTAATGGGACTTTTTAGACAACTTTGTGTTTACCCTCATAAATGTTTATTTTGACTTCTTGTACAGACTCCTTTTGCACTGTTTAAGTATTTATGATTCATTTATTTTAATTTTAAGTGCTGGGTTTCTCTATTGTATTTGTTTGTATGCTTGGTATTAGGGCTTTGTGTCAGCTGCTACTTATCATAGATAGGGTTTTATAACATCCAGCGTGGTTTACTTTTGTTCAGGCTCCCATAGACATACACAGTGCTGATAAGCCCTGCTCCCTTCTCACAGGAGTTTGACTGACTGCAGCGGGAGCCTATGGCTGCTGCTACTGCCTGTGTCATTTGTTAGACCAGGAAGAGGGGAGAGCGAGAGGAGTCAGATAAGTTTTTAGGAATGGGGGAGGAGAAATGGTTAGTGGGGCAATTTTATCCTTAATGCAGAGAATGCATTAATGTAAAAAAGGCTTTAGAACCACTTTCATTTGTTTGTCACTTACTTAAAGAGGAACTTTAAACTACAGCTAAATTTGAAATCTCAAATCCCTAATAACTGTAATATGTAATAACTTTATATAAAATCCTAAAGTTGGGTGTGTCCCACCACTGTGAGACAATTCCCCAGCTTTGTGTATTTGGAGCAGCCTAGATCCATTTGATAAGAACCTGATATGAGTTTGATATCAACCTGTATCAGAAGAAAGCTAAACATCTAAAAAAAAAACAGCTAAACAAGTCCAGCACCTCCATATTATTTTGTTTTAAGGTCCCATAGACTGGCAGAGAATCACGGCTTATCTGCGCATGCTCAGCATCTTGACGTAGACATCCCAGGAGATATTGGATGGCTAATCATACATCCTCTTAACCTAGGTGAGCATACACAAAGTCTAAAAAAAAGTATTAACTGTTAAAGAAGAGCTTTATTTTTACCCCCTTTCATCTGTTGTGCTGCATCTCCCAGTGGTTCTAGCATTGTCCTGCTGCCATCTGCTTCTTGGGTGTCACAACCTAGGTCCCACACCACCATCTTGGTAGTCTTCAGTCATTGTAATCTGATTGCCTCTTCTGGGTTCAGATCACGCTCACCAGCTTACCTATCCACAGGGTGTCAATACTGCTGTGGGATTTCACTGCAGAAAGAACAGTATTGAAAACCTGTTAAAATCTTATTGCTGTCCAAGTCCATTGACAAGTGTCAGCTAAAACTGAAAAAAGCTGGAATTTTACTTTAAACCATTTTCACGTAGACAGAGTCAGCTTAAATGATTTGTGGCTCAATAACTTACCCTCAGTTCATAACCTATCCTGAAAAAATGAGTACTGTATTAGGTCTAAACTCTTCCTAGAGACTAGTCTTTCCAAGGCTGGCCATACATTATGCAATTTTCTTGTTCAATTTCCTTTAGATTTACCTTCAACTATATAGTGCAAGGGCCTGCCTGATTGCATACAAATTTAAAGTGTTTAGTTTTGACCTCATTATATGGTTTTGGTAAATTTAAAGGAAAATTGTATAATGTACGACCAGCCAAAAGCCCCGTACACACGCACCGATTGTTGGCCGACTGATCGGCCGTTTTTAGTCCAGTGTTGTTGTGTTGGTTGAAATGTGCTCTAGACTGCACACAAATTTTCTCGGCCAACAACAACCAACTTCAGAAGTGATGTCATGTGCTGGTTAACTTTTCGTGTGTTTTTTCTTCTCTGAGCATGCCCAGTCTTGCTCATCACATTTTTGTCTGCCGAAATCTGTACTGACTGAAGAACAATCGGCTGTCCTGGTGAGGGCCAACAAAAATTTTATAGCATGCACACCAGATTCTGTTCGGCCGAAAAAGTCAGGTCGGTTGTCGGAAGCATCATACTAACAAGCCGACAATCGGCCGATCGGACGTTGGCCGAAAATTCAGGGCCAACAATTGGTGCGTGTGTACGAGGCTTAAGACTGGATAATAACCCAGATGTTACCCAGTCCCAGGACTGAGAGAGCATTAGCTACCACATGTACCTTTATTTAGTGCTTTGAAGGACCAAGGAAGGAGTAAGCAGTATGTTTCATCACTGGAGATCTCAGGTAAGGGCCGACATTTTAACATCTCAGTTCCACAGTTAAAGTTGATGAGCTGAATGATGTAAAATATTGAACAGAGATGGAAGGCTGTTGTTGTTGTTCTTAAAGAGGAGCTCCAGTCTGAAAAAAAATAACAATTATTTTTATAAAATATAATAATAATATATTATTATATATTAAATAATAATAATATAATAATATAGAACACTTGCCTGTCCACGAATCCCGCAATGTCGGCACCTTGAGCCAATTATTCAATCGGCATCATGTGCAGGTGCTGGTTTCCGTATGTAAGCGAAACTGGCAGTGAAGCCTTCTGGCTTCACAGCTGGTTTCCTACTGTGCATGCACGAGTCGATCTGCACATTCTGAATAGTCCCGCCATCTTCTGGGACTTGTGTGTGTCCCAGAAGGCAGCGGGGGAAAGAGGAGGGGCCGGAAATGCTCGTAGATTACCAATTAGGGATCTTACCCAGAAGTGGGAGTGGGTACCTTTCAAAACCAGGTGCGCCCACCCCCCCCCCCCCCCAAAAAAGCCAAATGTGGCAGTAGAGGGGAAAAAGGGTGCGAACAATCAGAGCTTCCCCTTTTGGGTTGTCCCCCACCTTAAAGCCTAGTCTGGTCACCTATTGTTGTATCAGGAAATGTCTGCAGACACTGTGGGACCTTTGCAGACTTTCCATGACTGAACTCATTGGAGGTACTGATTGCCCAGATTTTCTGTGCTAATTCCAATTTTTCTGTGAAAATAGGCTCTTTAACAGCGCTGACTGCGAAGTATATAAACATTCATGCTTGGCTGATGTTCAAGCAAGTGCTGAAGAGCAATCATTTAGCTGCCATCACACAAAAAAACATGACATTCGTGTGGGTGCTGGTATGTGTCCCTGAGCACAGATAATGTGGATTCGGGGACACACACCCACACAGACATCAAATCAGATGCAGCTGCTTTACCCTGCATCCTCTGTTTTCGAGACTTTCTGCATTCTGACTCATGGAATACAACCTCCTGAGACACATCACATGACCAGTCTAAAAGCGTATCTCGTGTATGGGCAGTGGGGAGCCAGCTGTGAAGCTGCACAGTCAAGATGGTAGCACTGGGGAACCGAAGACCAGTGAAAAACTGATCTGGGCGATGACAGCGCTGGACTCCTGGGCTAGCAGTATTTGTAGCTGCGACTTTTCATTTTCTTTATAAATGACTGAAGTTACTCCTTAAGTATGCCCATATAAAGAAGGCCTTAAACACGCACTAATGTAATATACAGATTAGGGAATTTTTAAAAATATGCTGGCAAGTTTCTTGGAGCAATTCAGCAGTTTTTTTAGGTGGTTTCTACACTTCCTTTGGTAAATAATACAATTCCATAATTTATCTATTAGGTAGCATATTGTATCCAGCAGGACGTATGGTACATCCTTATTGGCTAACTATGTAATAATAATTTCTAGGTAAAAGGAAACTCATCCTATGCTTATAATTTAAACGGGTGTTCTTTTCAGGTCAAAAAAGGAGGAGAATGAAAGCCCAGGCCCAGGCCACAGGAGAGTTGGTGTGAAGGGCTAAGACTGCTTTACTAGATCACTTATGGGGGGTTTGAACAAGTCAGTTTGCCTCTGAAAACAGATCAGGCAATATTAAAGAGGTTGTAAACTCGTTTGAGTTTTTTTTTTTTTTTTTACACCCTGCAAAAGAAAGACATAATGAGCTAGTATGCATCGCATATTAGCTCATTATGCAATACTTACCTCAGAACGAGCCCCCGCCGTGCCGCTCACTCACCTCTATGACGGGCGACATGTCTAGTCGCCCGTCTTCCGGGATCGCGGCATCCGGCCATCTGATTGGCCGGAGCCGCGGTGACATCACTCCCGCGCACGCGCGCGGGAGCCGACAGTCACGGCACGGGGCTCTGAAGGAACGGCATGATCGGCCGTTCCTTCAGAGCGCATGCGCCAGTGACGTCACTGGCGACATGTAAGGTAAATATCTCCTAAACGGTACATGTTTAGGAGATATTTACAGTACCTATAGGTAAGCCTTATCATAGGCTTGCCTATAGGTACAAATTGTAGAGGAGGGTTTACTTCCTCTTTAAGAGATATTTAGTTAGCAGCAAATATGTTTGTACCTGGCTGAATCTTGGTTTGTTTAAATTGAATTGTTCATCTCCAGTGATAAACAAAGAAAAAATAACTAAAAAGAAAAATAGTAAAGAAAAAGGTAAGAGTGACTGAAATATCATTATGAGGAGTAAAAATTAAGATGGAAGTGAAGATAGATGGATTCAGATGGAAAATAGAAGATGGCAAACTGGTGGGGTGACCTAATGAATAGCAAAAAAAAAAAAATTGCTCAACTTGTTTTTTGCCTGGAACTTTCCCAAGATTCCATGCATAAAACTATAACTTTAGCTTTATATACACTTTAAAGTGATTGTATATATTTTTTCTTTAAATAACAAACATGTTATACCTACCTGCTCTGTGCAGTTGGTTTTGCACAAATGCAGCCCAGATCCTCCTCTTCTCGGGTCCCTCTTCTGTGCTCCTGGCCCCTCCCTCCTGTTGAGTGGCCTCACATCAAGCAGCTTGCTATGGGGGCACATGAGCTGAGCCACAGCTCCTTGTGTCCATTCAGACACGGAGCCGTGACCCAGCCCCGTCCCCTCTCTCTCCTAATTGGCTGACTGACTTTGATTGACACCAGCAGGAGCCAATTGTGCCACGCTGCTGTCTTAGCCAATGAGGAGGGGAGTCCCGGGCATCTGAGACACTCCTGTAACATCGCTGGATAGAGATGGTATTAAGGGGGCTGCTGCACACAGAAGGTTTTTTTTATCTTAATGCATTCTATGTCTTCTGCCTTTACAATCCCTTTAACCACCTGACGACTGCCCGCCGCAGATTTACTGCAGCAGGCAGCCGCTCCTGGGCAAAGCGACGTAGGTCTACGTTGCTCGCTCTCAGGAGGCTGGGGGGGGGGACCGCCGGCGGTGCGCCCCACCCCGGATCGTCAGCCGGGGTGCCAGTGCGTGTGTCAGGCAGCTCCGATTGCCGTCTGACACCGGCGATCTCCCCCCACTGACAGAGAAGGTTGGACAGCTGGTGTAAACACAGCCGTCCGTCCTTCTCCCTGAGATGATCACAGAGACTATGTGATCCTGCTATATAGGATCACATGTCTATATTGTCATCTTACACGCCCCCCCACAGTTAGAATCACTCCCCTAGGGTCACATTTAACCCCTTGATCACCAACACTGTTAACCCCTTCCTTGCCAATGGCATTATTACAGTATCAATGCATATTCTTAGCACTGATTACTGTAGTAATGTCACTGGTACCTCCAAAAGTGTCAAAAATGTCAGTTAAGGGTCCGATCTGTCGCTGTCCCGCTAAAAATCACAGGTCGCCGCCTTTACTAGTAAAATAAATAAATAAATAAATAAATAAAAATTACATAAATCTTTCCCGTAGTTAGTAGATGCAATAACTTTTGCGCAAACCAATAAAATACGCTTATTGCGATTTTATTTTACCAAAAATATGTAGCAGAAAACAAATTGGCCTAAAATGTTAAAAAATTTTAATTTTTACATTTTTTTATGTGGAATGTTATATAGCAGAATGTGAAAAATATTGTTTCTTTTTTTTCAAAATTTTGCTCTTTTTTTGTTTATAGCGCAAAAAATAAAAATCGCACAGGTGATCAAATACCACCAAAAGAAAGCTCTATTTGTGGGAAAAAAGGACAATTTTATTTGGGTACAGTGTCGCACACCGTGCAATTGTCTGTTAAAGTAAGGAAGTGCGAATCGCAAAATAGGGCCTGGTCATTAAGCAGGAAAATCTTCCAGTCTTAAAGTGGTTAAGAAAACTATAGAAAATATTGCGGGGTTACATTTGCACACCATAGCCTGTTCAATATTTCAACAGAGGAGACATATGATTTGACCACATACTGCACACTGAATATCCACTCCACCAAATATAAAAGTCATATGCACACAGAACGTACAAGCGTTCTCACCTCTGTGCTGGCCATTCTTGGTTCATCGTAGCCTTGATCCAATTTTTAGGCAATTTAGCAAAAGAAATGTCATTTAGCAAAACAATATTGCTTTATCAGCGACTATTTTATAGTGCCATTAGCCTGAAATTGCTATTACTTTAATGTATTTTTTATTATGACATTAAAGGTTGAAGAGATTTTTATGGCATTGTGTGTGATTTGATTTTTGAGCTATTCTGCTCCTACAGTGGACAATAATGTGGACTTAGATGAATGTTTATCCATCATTTACTGTTGTTTTAAAGAAAAATAGCAATAGACAGAAAGACTAAATATCAATATGCAGAAATTATGTTTTAATCAGTTGCCCATCAATACTAAATCCAATATTTAGATAAACTCTCTGATGTTAAATACTAAATGGAGAATAAAATGTTCCATTCTTATCATAGTAATGGTATCGTTATAGTTATTTATTCATATGAACAGTAACCAAAAGCTGATTATTACTCACACCCTCAGTGCTGTATTAGTTAAAGAAAAACTTTATAATGTTCAATATATATATGTCAATGGAAGGCAGTTTCATGTTTAATATGTAGGTTTTTTGCATTTGATTTTATTATAATACTTTTTGAGTAAGATTATTACCTATCGAGATCTGTGGATTCTTGATTAACCACTTAAGCCCCGGAGGATTTGGCTGCTAAAGGACCAGGGTTTTTTTTGCGATTTTTTACTGCGTGACTTTAACGGACAATTGCGCGGTCGTGCGACGCTGTACCTAAACGAATTTGACGTCCTTTTTTTCCCACAAACAGAGCTTTCTTTTGGTGGTATTTGATCACCTGTGCGATTTTTTGATCACGCGCTATAAACAAAAAAAGAGCGTAAATTTTGCAAAAATAACAATATTTTTCACATTTTTTTATATGAAATTCCCCCAAAAAAAATGTAAAAATCAAAATTTTTTAACATTTTTCGGCCAATTTGTTTTATGCTACCTATGTTTGGTAAAAAAAATCGCAAAAAGCGTATTTTGATTGGTTTGCGCAAAAGTTATCGCGTTTACTAACAAAGGGAAAGATTTTTGTCATTTTTGGTGTTTTTTTTTTTAACGAGTAATAGCGGCGATCTGCGATTTTTTTTCGGTACTGCGACATTGCGGCGGACAGATCGGACCCTTGACTGACATTTTTGACACTTTTGGGGGTACCAGTGACATTACTGCAGTAATCAGTGCTATACATATGCACTGTTACTGCAAAAATGACACTGGCAGGGAAGGGGTTAACTTTATTGGACAGGGAGGGGTTAAGTGTGTCCTAGGGGCGTGATTCTAACTGTGCAGGGACATTGCTATTGGTGTAAAAGCAAAGATCAACAGTTCTACATAGTAGAACGGTCAGATCTTCACTTTTACACAGGGAGAACTGACAGGCAGCTTGTTTACACAAGCCGCTCTGTCTTTCTCCCTTCACAGGAGCGATCGTAGTGTGACCGGCGGACATCGAGTCCGCCGGTCACACGCACTGACTTGTCTGTGAACGAGCCGCGGCGGGCGCACGCCTCGGCGGACGCGCGCCCGCCCGCAATAGGCTCGCAAGTCATTGACAGGCGAGTGACGTATCGATACGTCACTCTGCCTGGCCGGGGCTGACCGCCGCAGTATATAGTCGCGCGGCGGTCGGCAACCGGTTAATCTTGGCAAAGCAATTCGTTAACTTTCAGTTATTACAGTATATAAATCAATTTGTTAATGTTTTGGGTACATTAGAATCACTGGGCAGTTCTATATTATCTATCTATCTATCTATCTATCTATCTATCTATCTATCTATCTATCTATCTATCTATCTATCTATCTATCTATCTATCTATCTATCTATCTATCTATCTATCTATCTATCTATCTATCTGTCTGTCTGTCTGTCTGTCTGTCTGTCTGTCTGTCTGTCTGTCTGTCTGTCTGTCTGTCTGTCTGTCTATCTATCTATCTATCTATCTATCTATTTATCTATATAGGGCTTGCATAAAGTACATACATAATATATTATCTATCTTACATAAGGTTGACGCATTACATATTAAAGAGGTACTAAAGTATTTTTTTTTCTTAAATGTAAGTAGTAAGTAGGAAATGCAATGTCTCTTCTGCAATAAAAAAAAAACATCTGCCTGCTCACAGTCTTCTTTAAAATGTACATTGAGCTGCACATTGAGCTGCTGGGATGACTGAACCTCTGCACATGCATAGAAGTTATGTCATCCTGCACCGACTGTGCAAGATGATGGAAGACTGTCACCTGGAAGAAGCTGAGGAGAAGGCACCGACGAGAGACCTCATGAGTGTCGGACCGCAGGAGCTAAGGTAAGTATTGCAAACTTCAGTTACCCTTTAAAGTGTATGTTGAGTCAAAATAATTTTTCTTGGGCTTTTACAGCCATCCTTAAAGTGGAGTTCAAAAAGTGTAGATGCTGACTTTTAATAAACACGCATTCACCTGTCCCACGGCCCAGCGATGTGGCCTCCCCTCCTCTCAGCCATGGCGGGAACTCTAGTATGGGCACCTGGCTGTGACAGCTGGCGGCTTCACAGCCGGGTGTGCACTGTGCATGCGCGCTTCACGCTGCGGGTTGTGAATGGCCGGGCAATCTTCTGGGACCTGTGACGTGTCCCAGAAGATTGCAGGGAGGGAGGGGGAGAGGAGAACTTCTGCTCGAACTGCCTTGGTGGCCCGAGCGGATATGTCAAAACTAAGTACCAACTCCGCCCCTCAAAAAAAAATGACATGCCAAATGTGGCATGTCAGGAGGGTCAGGAGTATTTAAAGTGGAAGCTACACTTTTGGGTGGAACTCCGCTTTAAAGAGTTTTACTCTTACTTCCTGTGCTGATGGCAATGTATTACCAGGCAGGAAACTAAAGGAAACCCCAACAGTAATCTATCTATCTATCTATCTATCTATCTATCTATCTATCTATCTATCTATCTATCTATCTATCTATCTATCTATCTATCTATCTATCTATCTATCTATCTATCTATCTATCTATCTATCTATCTATCTATCTATCTATCTATCTATCTATCTATCTATCTATCTATCTATCTATGCCTTCCTTAACTTTTTTTCAACATGGAGAAACCCTTGAAAAAACATTATGTCTCAAAGAACTCCTGCTTATAATTACTATCTACAGCTCACTGTACATTATAGCGATGGTCAATGGAAAAATGCTCCCTACGTTGGGTGTGAGTGGGAAGAATTCCCCCACCCCTACTGGTGTCAGTGGGAAGATAGAAAAATGTTCCTTGTACAGAGAACCACTAGAAACCTGTGGAGGAACCCCACGTTTCCATGGAATCTGGGTTGAAAAGGGCTGGTCTAGATAGATAGTAGTTGTTTTAGGCTCTGTTCACATCTGGCATCCCAGATCGTGGCAAATTGCGGGATACCTGTGCGATTTCCATCACTTCCAATGGCACCCCAAACGCAGCGCAATTTTGCAGCGATTATCGGGCACAATTTTGCAGAATCATGGGGCACCTGTCGCCCAAAAGAAGTACAAGAAGAAGAAGTATCTATCGATCAATCTATCTATCTAGCTAGCTGTCTATCTATTGTCTGTTTATTAGATTTAAATCTACAAAAAGCTACTGACGGTGGCTTTGAGTTTTTGAGATTATGGCGTCTTATGTCCTACATATTTTGTGGAAATAGCAATTAGAAAAAAAGATAGCAGGGTTAATAATGTCTAAAAGTTCCTGTAATCCACCACTACTGCCACGTGACTTTCAGCACTGACTAATGTTGAATCAGGACTTAGCTCTCAACCAGGTGCAAGACAGGAAATTTACATAGTTGTTTTTACAGCGGCTTGCAACATAAACTTTGATATCATGTTGCAGCTTTGGGCCTTAAAAGATTTCGTTGTGGGTCCTAATACAATCAAATAAACAATAAGTGACATTAGTGTTAAATGCGGAAAGCTGTTCGTAAACATGTCCCCTTTAAATTAAGTGTCAATGGAGGACAAAGACAGCGCTTTGTTCCTGTTGTTTGGATTCCCCCTTAGTTAAATGAGTAAACATGTTGAGCAGTAGTTACATTTTAAATCCATGATGGTCCCAAAGATTGCACTGAAATTAGCTGTGAAGCACTACAAAAATTAAACAAGTGTCTTCCTTTCATTTTAGAAAGCCAAAGAACATTTTCCCATCTGTGTAATTTAGCAAAACAGATTTAATTTGTTTATCAAGACATTAGCATAAGCAGTGTTTCTTCTTTAAGGATTTTTTTTTGAGTTTTGTGGATTCTTCTCACTTAGGATGATGAATAAGTCCCCCCCTTGATAAGCGGTGACACATCATTGCGGCAACCCCCTTACACAATGAAGCCCACAATTAATCTTGCTGTCAGCACTGGTAAACAGAGTAAGCAAAGCTGATCTTCTATTTCATAATGTTGCTTTCTGTAGGCTGAAATTCCTCCATGGGATGAGGTTTTTACGTAAGTTGTACACCTCACACAATAAGCCACTTTTAATCTCTGTAAAGGTTGAGTCAGTGAGATGTTAAATAAATAGAGGTTTTTTGATGTGGTTTCATATGTAGGTGGTGGGAAGGGACTGGTACCGGTGGATGGTTAAGAAAATAATTTATTCAATAGGTGGGTCTGTTTCAGGTTTTAAATTCACAAAGTATAGCCAAGGCTCTTCTACATTATTACAGCTCTTTTGGTGAAAATAGTTTCATTACTAAGTCTTGTGAACTTAAAGCAGACAACCCCCTATTAATACCTTAACAGTTCTAATGAAAACTTTATAGTTATAACAGACTTAGGCTGCTTTCACACTGATCTCTTTTTCTTCCACTTTTGCGTTAAAAGAAGCTAAAGAAAAACATGTGACCATGTAATCCTATGAAACATTTTAAACTGATCCATTACGGGTCTACTGTGTTCAGTAAAATCCTGTTTGCTGTTTTTGGTGCAAGTTTGGTGCAGTAAAATGAAACTGCGGTGCATTTTTCTTTCCGGCGCTTTTGCTACTTTTCAATGTAAGGCTCCCATTTTTATTTCTTTTGCACAGTGACACTTGATTGTTCTGCCCATGCTCTACTTACTACACTGCTATAAAGAAAAAAAAGTAATCTGGGCTGGACTCTTCTTTCCTTCTTCTCTGGCCCACCAATGATGTCTGCACCAGATCTCATACATGCACATTAGGAGATCTGGCATAATTTGTGAGTAGGAAAAAAATAATAATTTAATGAAACAATGAAATCACATGGCATTTTGTTAATTCATTTATATCTCTGTATCTGCCAAGTATCATACTTACTTAGTGAGTAGATATCCACTGTACACATACCTTCCCCACTTAACACTTCATGTCCACAGGTACAAGCATTTTTCATTCATTCTTGTTTTATATCACCATTGGTTGTGCACATTTGGACTTTGTCTATTGAGTTGTACACATTTGTAGCGCACCAGACTTTTTTATACATATTCAACATTATACACCTTTGGTTGCAGCACATTCACATTTCATCAGCGCACTTTTTTCATACATGTTTCTTAATAAGGTTACCTAGTGGATCCTTGGTCTGATCCCTTATTAAATCCGCTTTCATCAGCTGGGGCAGCTCTCTGAGCAGCTGGGTCAGATCATAATGGCACTGAGGTACCCCGTCAGGGGCAACTCCAACAGCTTCAGTTCCAGTGGCTTTCTTGTGGCGATGCTCTACCCCTTGGCACACTGCGAGGACCTCCTCACGGGTCAAGTGAGCTCAGTTCTTCAAATCAGCATTGGAAGTGTGAGGTCTTCAAGATAGGGCATCCACATCCCGGTTCCCAACTCATTTCCGGTTCTTTAAACTGAACTGGGACTCGGATAGTGTGGCTAGCTATCGATGCCCAGTGGCATCCAGCTTTACAGTTGACAGCAGGTAAGTCAAGGGATTGTTGTCCATCTTGACCACGAATGTAGCTTCATATAAGAAGTCCCTCAGTTTATCAACCACAGCCCACTTCAGAGCCAAGAACTTTAGCTTGTGCACAGGGTAGTTCTTCTGGGAGGGAGAGAGGCTCAGACTCACATAGGCTATTTGGAGCAACTTTTCTTCCGATTCCAGATACAATACTCCCCCCAGCCAATCCTGGCTGGCGTCAACATGAAGCTCATAAGGTTTAGAAGGATCAGCGTAGGCCACAACTGGCGTATCAGTAAAGCTTCCCTTTAAGTGTTGGAAGGCTTTCTCACACTTGGGAGTCTATTGGTCCTGAATAGATTCACCAGATTTCGTGGCCCCTCGCTTCCTTAGGGCCCCTCAGTTTTGCCCATCCAAACTGTTGCTCACATGATTCTGTAGCAACTCATTGAGGGGTCTCAAAATCTGCGCAACATTCTTTACAAATCTTCGGTAGTAACAACAGAATCCTAGGAGTAATCTCAGCTCTGTAATATTCCCTGGCAGGGGCCCAGAGGTGACAGCCTCCAGCTTCTTAGGATCTGTTGCCACTGGCCAGGGCTCCTTAAAATCCCTGTGGCATACGATCGAACTCGAAGAATCCCAACGGACTAATGAAAGCTGTCTTCTCTTGGTCATCAGGGTGTAATGGTATCTTATAATACCCACTCTTCAAATCCAACATGCTGAACCACTTTGTTCCAGACAGACACTGCAGAGCATTTTCTATTTGGGGCGTGGTGTACTGATTTGGGATTGTTCTTCCATTCAGCGTTTGATAATCGATACACATCTGGGAGGACCCATTTTTTTTGCGTACCACCACTATGGGGGATGCGTAAGGACTCCTGGATTCTCTCATGCCCCCAGACTTCTTCAACTCAGCCAACTGTTCCCTGAAATCTTCGAGATCACTCAGAGGTATTCCTCAAGCTCTCTCTTTGAAAGGCCTGTCTTCGCTCAGCCAGATTTGGTGCTGCCACTCTTTGCACAACCCACGTTAAAGTCATCCTCTGAGAACATCTCTTCCTATCTGGTTAGCTGTGCCTCGACCCTCTCTTCCCATCTGGGGTGCAGAATTGAGTATTGAGCATATAACTCTCTTTCGTGACCTTCGCTGTTCTCTGGGCAAAATCGTCCGGCACCACAGGAGTAGCTGCACTCACCTGTCCTATCACCGTACGAAGCTTCAAGCTGATGGGTTGACTGGTAATGTTCCGAACACTAATTGGAAATCTTCCCCCATTCCTCGATAATATTTTAGTGGTCACTATTTCTGTAATCAATTCTATCTCTGTCTCCTCTTCCAGGGGGTGGGCTTCCAGCACTATGAAGGGACCAGGCTGATCCCATGACAGTTTGACTGTAGCCTCCATGCAAGCTCTGTCTCCTGGCTGCAACACTCTATCACTGGTTTCCAGTGGCCATAGTCTTCCCACTCCTTCAGGCGGGGCCCATTGTTCCTGGACTGTACGCTGAAAGACCTGCCCCAGCTGTGGGTTTATCTTCTCCATGGCTGAGCCTTTTGAGGCCAATGGGGTAAGTAATCTTCTTACAAGGTCAGTGTTGGTCCTGATAAGCAGGGAATTCAACAACAACAACTGCCAGTGTGTTGAATGTCTCCATCTTCCTAGGCAATGAGAGGTCGAAGGTTATCCTAAAAAAGACATATCAGTCATAAGGGAACTTTTGAGTGCCGATACCCCAGATTTCTAGCTCTTCCAGCTGACACAGTGGGATATGCTTCAAATACTTGTCGTAGAAATCCCTGTAAAATAAAGTCACTTGAGCGCCAGTATCTAACAAGGCTTTGATAAAATTCCCTCTACTTGGAGCAAGACTACCAGGGAATAGACCTACTAGGCTTATCGGCAAGTTCTTTGCTTCAGGCTTGGCTGCTTGGAATCCCGATCTTTGCTGTCTCTTTGAGGGCTCAAGTAGAAGGGGATGCATTGACTTTTTGCATCTTTCTCCCCAGTTTAGGTGGCTCATCTCTAGTTCCTAACGACGGGCAGGAGCACAGGTAGAGGATCTTGCCTGTTGTTTCTGCTTTGGTTCTTTCCGAGCTTTGGAGTTCCGATTCTTCTTGAGACCCTCAGTTGGCTCCTTCACTGAAGTCCCTAGAAATTTTCCTCTTGCTTTGCAAGGAGCAGCTTCTGTAATGCCTTTAACTGATTCCTTTTTTGGGACATTGAGCCCTAAAATGCCCAACTTCTTCACATCCGAACTCTGACTTGGGACAACTTCGGCCCTCCTGGGTCAGACCTTGACTTATGCATCTTCCTCTGAGTCTCTATCACTCTCATCAGAGCCTGTGGCATTTGGGTCTGAGCCTGAGCCACTTGGGTCAGCAACTCTACTTGATTTGGATCACTAACTAACTTTTGGATGTCGAGGTTGTCATGCCCCTCTCACTCTGTCTCTGCCTCGCTGTCCTCATCTGAGAAACTGGGTTCCATTTGAGCTGCACAGGCAGATACTTTCTCCCTCCTCCCCCCAGCCTCAGCTGACTCTCTCGCCTCCTGACTCTTTTCCTCTAGTAAAGCTTCTTCTTCACCTCTCTCATCAATTCCAGGTAAGTGGGAACTACTCAAGCTCCCTTCAAAAGTACCTTCAAAACAATTGGGTGACTTGGACGGGCACCCTATAGGACCCGGTCAAGTCAGACTCAGCCAGCGTCCTTGTGATCTATGCCCCTCTTCAGGATGGTCTGGTGGAGCATTCCATCCACTTGGGAGACATAGTCTGAAAATATCTCTCCCTTTCGCTGGTGAGCGTGATTAAACTTATACAAGAGATCAGAAGTCTTCTCTACCCATCCAAATACAGCATACTAGGACTCAATATAGTCCATAGCTACACAGTCCTTCTTTACCATTCGGAAGTTATGGATTACTTCTGCCACTGGACCTCTAAGGCTTTCACTAAACCACTGTCACTTTACAGCTTCTGGAAAGCTCCAGTCTTCTACTGCCTGGGTGGCCTGACTCATCCATGTTTCAAACTCTTCCTCACCCTAAGGGGTTGGTATCTGCCCTGAGAAGAAACCTATACCCTTGGTTGGCAGTGGCAGAGCCATTCTTTACTGGACTCTCAACTAGCTGGCTCACATCAGCATAGAACGAATCAGGGGGGGGATTGGCTCCACAGAGTCTGTGCCAGCCGGTCCCATGTCCCCTCCACTGACTTGTCGCTGCCGTTCCTTTGCATCTTCTCCTGACTGTAACAGAATCACCCGGGCATTTACACCCTCCGCCATACGTACCTCTTCTTCCTGGAAGCATGCAGGTATGTCTTCCTGCCATTTCATCAGTACTCGAACACAGTCCAGGGTAAACTCTGCCCTTACATCCAGAATGTACACTCTCTGGTCTAGTACTAGAGCTCTCATCCACTGTCGGATCTCTCTAGGTGCACTCACTCCCTGGGACCTCTATGAAAGTGCAATACTCCATCCGAGCCACTTGCACTTGTCCCCATGCCGGTGCATCTTGCTCACTCAGTGGTTTGTAACTAGGCTGGCTGGGGCCTGCAGCACAGGACATCCCAGATGAGCCCCAAAATGTAGCACCACTATTGTGGGGGCTGCTAGATATTTCTTGTCGTGTGCTGCCCCGACCGTGGGAACTTCCCAGCCCATCTGACGCTTTAGGGTTTGGCAGTAAAACACAGACACAATGCAAGCTGAGTTCAACAGTACTTGTATTAACTAGAAAGCAAAAGGGGTGTATAAAAGTGTCAATCAGCCAAATCCTGGGAAAGCACCCCAAAATCTGGTTGAATTGAACACTCAGCTGTCTGATATGTACAAATAGCAATAAGGGAAGATGACAGCAATGCTTCAATGTACAAAGCAATATAGACACTTAGCAATGAGATTATCAGAGTGGCTTTAGCTTATTATGCTACCACTAAAAGGGAAAGGGCTGGCCTAAAAATACTCTAATCCTAATTAGGGGATTCAATTATATTGGAGACAGTCATTCTTCCCTTTGAAAGCAAGAAAGTGATAGTAGTCCAAATGTTAGGCCTGAGGGTTGTCTTCATCGTCAACATAGAGCTCAAATGTGAACAGGGAATCCTCAGTGTGTAACATAAGGGGCTATTAATAAGCAGAGGAATTCTAGGAATGGCAATATGTCAAATCTCTTAATAATCCAGGCTATGTTTTTGCATGCAGTGTCCACATAATGTTAGTTATTGACAGACTGTAGATACTTTGGGCAAGATCCCGCTCACCAGACCCTGGGGACGGCTGACACACAGTAAGAAATGCAGGGTCTGTACACTGGTCAGCAAGAGCTGGACGCGATAGATTGGTCGGATGGATTCAGCGGTCTGGGATGTCACCCTGTCACTGGCAGCAGTCGCAGGAGGTCTTCAGCAATCCCACAGTGGAGCAGCAAGGTGCTCACAAGATGGGTGCCAGGAAGAAGAGGGTGCGGGGTTTGCTGGGTGGTTCCTCTTATAGCTTTCCCGATAATTCTCCTCTGGAGAGGGTGGATTGTTGGGGGATGTATTCTGCTAATGATTCAGTAGTGCAGTAATGGCTGCGCAGAGGACTACAATTCCCATGATGCTCCCCTTCACTTGCTCAGGAGTGTGATGAACTTGATCTGAGTCCAGCATTAGGGGGAAATCAGGAATAGTCTGAAGAAGTGGAGATTCAGTTTGCTACATTAGGTTACAGTAGTCCACTCCCAGCTACACTGGTTAGTGGTTTTATTTGTCACTGCTATTTCTAGGGCAAATCCACAGACTTCTGCATTATTTTTGGGTCAAAATATTAGCTTAATAGATTAGAGGTATTGAGATACTAGCATTGAGAAGGAGGAGTGTTGGGGTGATGGTGGTGAAAAGGAAAAGAAGGGCTGTGGTGCTGGCCTTAAGGAGGAGGAGTATTGAGGTGCTGGCCATAAGGAGGGTGAGGGATGGGGTGCTGGCCAGATTTGTTAAATATTAAAGCTGGAGTTTTATTACCTGTTACTCAGGTTTACAAGAAACTATTCAACCTCAACTATTTCTAGTCTAATGCAAACTCAGTACTACCTTTATAAAAAGTATGTCTTAATAAGTTCCTTGCAAGATAAGGCCATTAGCTCAGACACTGACCTTGGAGTGGTGATGGCTACAAAGAATCCCACCTTGTAGGTGAGAGTGGAGACGAGAATGCCCCTAATGATAATAAAAAGCCATTTCTGAAGCTCTGAGAGAACCAGCTTAGGTGTCACATACCTGATTGGAGTTCAAGTAGTAAGGATAACCTCTTTGATTCTCTGGCCCAAACCTGGTAGTGATAACAGGCACTAGAGGAGCATGAGTTTTGAAGCATTGATTGCTGGGCAGGTTAGCGTCATGGAAGGGTGAAGGCCAGTGAGAATGACAGGACAAGCTGGTATTATTTGCAACAGCAAGTCAGGCAAGTTGTCAGGAGCCAGGGCAGCAGACAGAGACATAGTTAGACAGAGTCAGAAATCAGTAATGTATGGGCAGTGAGATACAAACTCAGCAGGCTAAAGCATAGGCAGACAAGTCAGGGTTCAGCAACATGTAGGCAGCATGATACAAACTCAGCAGGCTGAAGTATATTATTGTTAGTGACCACAATTATAATCCCCAGCATTCATGTCAGTGGATGCAATTATAACCTCCACCATTGATGTCAATGCATGCAAAAAAAAAAAAAAACACCCAGGATTGGTTGACAGTGGGCGAAATAATAACCCGCAGCACTGGTCTCAGTGGATGCAATAATAAACCCCATATTGATTTTCAGCTGTAGTCCTATTCATTACCCCTTTTGTTGATGGTTAGGGGCAGTGTTTAAAGAGTAACTTTTCGTGGAAAAAAAAAATATAGAAAATAAAAAAACAAAAAATTCATATAGCATATACAGTACGATTGCTACACAAGCCATATTGTAATTTAATGTTATGAAGTATTACATTTCATTTTCAAACTACGGCCACTGAAACGTTCTATAAAATGACATGCAATATGGCATTCTATACACAGCTGTTTTTTCCTAAACAAAAGTAGAGTTACTTATTAAGAGCCATTCCCCCTCACTGGTGGTTATTGGCAGTGTGTTATTTAACCCTCCTTCTACTGGTGGTTAGTGGCAGAGTTTTTATCTCTCCCCTTCCTTCTTGATGACGGTTAATGGCAGAGTTTTTAACCCCCGTCCCCCGTCCCCCACCATCCCCCACTGTCCCCCACCATCCCCCACTGTCCCCCACTGTTGGTTAGTGGCAGTGTTTTTAACCCCCCCCCCCCTTTACTGGTGGTTAGTGGCAGAGTTTTTAACCCGCCCTTAATGTGGGTTAGCGGCAGAGTTTTTAACCTCCTCTTCCTCATTGGTGGTTAATGGCATTATTTTTTCATACCCCCATTGGTGGTTAGTAATAGCATATTGTAATTGAAAGTTGAGATTAAGATACACTTGTCTTCCCTTTTCAACCTACAGCACAGCAATTTTCTGTAAAATGCAATGCAATATGGCAAACTGGAGGCGTTCTGTACACAGATATCCTTCTTATTTCCTGCTTGTGTGATTGGCTTACTGTTTTCCCAGTAGTTTGCACTTAGATACAGGTCAGATTTTGGCATCCCCTGCAACAAAATGTCAGTTTTGGTGAGATACTTTCAAAGGGAAATCACATCTAGGGATTCTGACCCTGCCGCTTTCCTCATTAGAACTCTGCAAGTGCAGCCTTTGATTGCTAATTATTAAGTCACTCCTGTTCACATTCACTTGCACATGGACACAGACAAACAAACAGCTATTTCTTCAGAATGACAGAAGGTAGGAATCTGTACCAGAGTTGGTTAAAAACCTTGCAATGTACATAGATCACCCAGAGGGGAATATTTTTTTTTTTTTCTCAACAAAACTGAAATTACTTTTTAAATGTGCTTGGAAGTTATAGGGAATAAAAGAGACTGCTCATCCACAATTGATATTTTTGTTTTTGGTAAATGTTGGTACAGTAAACCCCCGCTCCATCGCGGTTCAGTTTTTGCGGTCCCGGTATATTGCGTTTTTTTTGTAATGTTATTTTACTATATAAATCATTAAAAATGAAATATTTTTGTGTTTTCCATAGCTCTTGCTATGTCTCTCAGTATCTTTTATGTGTTTAAATGAGTTTCTATTGTTTTAAAAGTGTGTTTAAAGACCTTAAAATGCTTTTACACGTACAGTGACAGTAAAAAAAACATGCCTACAATGCATTTTAATAGGGTTTTTCTATTTCGCGGATTTTCACTTTTCGCGGCTAGGTCCGGAACGTAACCCCCGCAATGGAGAGGGGTTTACTGTATTCACAATCATTTTAAATTTATTGGAAATTTCAGTGAAATGGATCAATGCTTTTTCTGGATACACCCATTAAACCTAAACTACAGGCAAGGAGTTATGTACACAGTTGAAAAACTTGCTTGGGAATGGATTCGTATGTCAAAGTGGTTGAATTATGTTTAGTCCTTAGGTGTTAGCAATCTTGTTACTGATGTTCTCAGACCTCGGTCCCTGTGCTAGGAGAACATTATATAAACATTCCAGGGGCACAATCCCAGTTCTCTGACCCTGGTGTCTTTGATACCTCCTGGTCTTCTCCTAGGCTGCAATCATGAACTAGTCAGTGTGATTCCCGATCATGTGATTATGGTAGCCAATCGTGGTGTTCACATACAGGCTAAAGGTTTATTCCCTAAAAAAATCTCTCCAGACTGCTGACGCCACTGCAGCCTGTAGATCGTAGTGTGACTCAGGTTTAATTACACTGTTCAGTGATAAAATACGTTAATTGAAAAAAATATTTTTTTCACATTGGTCAACATGAACAGGGTATTCATTCAAATAGTGTAAAAAAACAAAAACAAAACCCTGCAATGAGTTGGAGTAATTTCTTACAGGATTTTGAGAGCCCAGGATAGAAAGCCAGGGATGATTTACATTTTTAATTTTTTGATGGAACTATTGCTTCATGATTGGCTTTAAAAGGCTATTTGTATTTGGCGAGCAGAGGGCTGTCAAAAAAGCAGACCTTTCTTTTTCCATGGAAATTTTCCCTTTACCCAATGGTCCCTTTACCCAATGGTTACAGAGGACACTGAAAAAGCAACCGTGCTAAATGCTTTTTTCTCGTCAGTCTTTACACAGGAAAAGGAGGGGTACACTGACCATGACTGTATGGTTAGTAGTAATAAACAGGACTTGCCACCATGGCTAACAGAGGGGGAAATCAGGGAAAGGCTGGATAAACTTAACACAAACAAATCACCAGGACCGGATGGCATACATCCGAGAGTACTCAAGGAACTCAGTAAAGTTATATCGAGACCACTGTTCCTGATCTTTGCTGACAGTATTAGGACAGGAGATGTACCAGGGGATTGGAAGAAAGCTAACGTGATTCCAATATTCAAAAAGGGCCAGAGGCATATCCCGGGAAATTATAGGCCTGTCAGTTTGACATCAGTAGTATGTAAACTTCTGGAGGGGATGATAAGGGACTATATTGTAGAGTTTGCTAAGGACAACAACATCATCAGCAGTAATCAGCACGGGTTTACAAATGGGCGTTCTTGTCAAACCAATCTCCTTACATTCTACGAGGAGGTGAGCTGTGAGCTAGATAGGGGCAGACCAGTAGATGTGGTGTACTTAGATTTCGCTAAGGCGTTTGATACAGTTCCCCACAAGCGCTTAATTTATAAAATAAGGTCTGCAGGTATCGATAGCAGGGTTTGCTCTTGGATACGGAACTGGCTAAAAAGGCGGGTCCAAAGGGTAGTAATAAACAGCGCATACTCAGACTGGTCTGAGGTGGTAAGCGGGGTCCCCCAAGGCTCAGTCCTGGGACCAACCTTGTTCAATTTATTCATAAACAACATTGAGGTCGGGATCAGTAGTTCGATATCAGTTTTTGCAGATGACACAAAATTGGGCAGGGCAATAACTTCACAACATGAAGCAGATATCCTGCAGAATGACCTGGACAAAATAACAGAGTGGGCAACGACATGGCAAATGAGGTTTAACGTGGAGAAGTGTAAGGTTTTGCACTTGGGGACTAAAAACATAAAATCACAATACACGTTAGGAGGGGAGCCCTTGGGGGAATCAAAAATGGAGAAGGATCTGGGAGTATTGGTTGATGATAGATTAGGAAACAGCATGCAATGTCAAGCGGCAGCTTCCAAAGCCAACAGAATATTAGCATGCATAAAGAAAGGGATGCATTCCAGAGATAAGACTATAATCCTTCCACTTTATAAAACTCTGGTCCGACCGCATCTGGAGTATTCTGTCCAGTTCTGGTCGCCAGTCCTCAGGAGGGATGTGTTGGAGCTGGAGAGAGTCCAGAGAAGGGCAACTAAACTAATTAGGGGATTGGAGGACCTTGACTATGAAGAGCGTCTACAATCGCTCGATTTATTCTCCCTGGAGAAGAGACGTCTGAGGGGGGACATGATAGCAATTTATAAATATCTTAATGGGGATCCCAGCTTAGAAAAAAAGCTGTTCATTCGAAGGGATTGCATGAGGACTCGAGGGCATACAATGCGATTAGAGGAGAAGCGTTTTAACCTCAGGCAACGCGGGGGGTTCTTTACTGTTAGGGCAACAAGATTGTGGAATTCTCTACCACAAGAGGTGGTTTCTGCGGGTAGTATGGTGGCTTTCAAAAGACTCTTAGACTTACATCTCAAGGATCAGAACATTCAGGGGTATGGGAGATGATTACAGCCACACATGCCTACACAGGTTGAACTGGATGGACTATTGTCTTTATTCAACCTCACCTACTATGTAACTATGTAACTATGTAACTATGTAATGCATTCCTATGCTTCTAAATTTGGTCTAGGCATCTATGTATCAATGACCTCTGGTTAGCATGTTTTGTGGCCTAGGCACCTTGTCAGACACGAAAGTTTGCCTCTGGACCTCCAATGCCTTAAGCCCAGAAATACTTTGCCAAGAACAACCCCGCATCCTCTATGAAATAAGCAGCCATATACTAATAAATCATCACTCTGCTCTCACCTCCTGTCAGCAGAGCCTAATGCTAGTGCTTTCCCTTCTGAATGATGATTACAGAAGGCTTCTATCTAGACAAATGTACATAGTTACATAGTTACATAGTTACATAGTAGGTGAGGTTGAATAAAGACAATAGTCCATCCAGTTCAACCTGTGTAGGTGTGTGTGGCTGTAATCATCTCACATACCCCTGAATGTTCTGATCCTTGAGATGTAAGTCTAAGAGTCTTTTGAAAGCCACCATACTACCCGCAGAAACCACCTCTTGTGGTAGAGAATTCCACAATCTTGTAGCCCTAACAGTAAAGAACCCCCCACGTTGCCTGAGGTTAAAACGCTTCTCCTCTAATCGCATTGTATGCCCTCGAGTCCTCATGCAATCCCTTCGAATGAACAGCTTTTTTTCTAAGCTGGGATCCCCATTAAGATATTTATAAATTGCTATCATGTCCCCCCTCAGACGTCTCTTCTCCAGGGAGAATAAATCGAGCGATTGTAGACGCTCTTCATAGTCAAGGTCCTCCAATCCCCTAATTAGTTTAGTTGCCCTTCTCTGGACTCTCTCCAGCTCCAACACATCCCTCCTGAGGACTGGCGACCAGAACTGGACAGAATACTCCAGATGCGGTCGGACCAGAGTTTTATAAAGTGGAAGGATTATAGTCTTATCTCTGGAATACATCCCTTTCTTTATGCATGCCAATATTCTGCTGGCTTTGGCAAGTGTAGACACTTGCATTTTTTCAATTTTTTTAGCTAAATGTGTAAATTTATGTACTAAGCGGAAAACCCTGGGTTTGACCTTTTTTGCTATAGACATACAATCATTTCTCAATTCAGTACTTTGGCTGCTTGTCTAGGCTGGACAAGCATACACTTATTGGTTAAAAAGACAGAGACAGTGCTGAAGATTGGGGTTGCTGAGCGGCTTGTGGATTGCCCGGGAGGTCAAATTTTAAAAACTTTCAATTTGTATGCATGCAATTGGGTAGGCCCCTGCACTACATAGTTGAAGATCGTGGATTAAACACTGGTATTGTGTGAGTGGAAAGCCATCCATCCCCATTGGAGAAGGGATCAGCGCTAAAATCTGACATCAGTGATTTTCAAGCCCACTTTTCTTATATATTTGGTAAGAGGCCATTATTGTTTTAGCACTGGTGGTCCGTGCACGTTTAGAGGTGAACATTATATGAATGCGGTTATGCTGTAACACAGGAATCACACTTATTGCACTTGCCTTTTTTCCGCCGGGTAAGTAGGAATTTCACCAGGTGGAGGGATATTCCAGTCATTTTCATTTAATTGTTAATTGTTTTCTGGATTCTTTACACCACCTATATTCATCACTAACCTGAGCACCATTGAAGAGGACATATCCTCTCCACATTTTTGACTGTTGGATCCTACTTATTTTTACACTTTGTATTTTGATTTTTATTTGTACCCTTATATATTGTTGCTCTTTGGTCTTTGAACCCAAGTCACTAGCACCATTTTTGGCATATATTTCTTTAACCCTTTGTTTGGTTATTTTATATCACTATTTATTGTGTCATGAAGTGTATGTATAAGAGAATTTGAAAAGCGCACAAATTTTATTTATCAAGCATACACTTATGTCTGTGGATAGTCTGAAAGCCTTTTATCGTTAAAAGAAACCCATCATGAAAGAAAAACTGAGGTTTCCACTATTGATCTGACCCTCAAAAATAACAAATTTATCTGGCTATCATGCAGACACTCTGGCTTCAATACTTCAAGTCTCAAACCCGGAAGATTCAGATTCAGATTAGGACTTTTTTCTGACTCTCTTGAGCTGCATACATGTTTTGGTCAATGAGTAAATATTGGAGCCAACAAGTCATGCAACTATCATTTTCAGAGTGCTGACACTCCAATAAAATACATATTTGTATTGGTTTCACCAAAAATTAGTATTTCTGTCCATCCCATCCTGAGATATACACAGCTCTGCTAGACAGCACAGTGGCTCTGAGGAAGAGGCGTAGACCTCGAAACGCGTCAGCCGTCATCCTAATAGGACAATGGACTTTCGTATGTTCGATATGATTGATTTCATCTGCGTTTGTGAGTAGCCATTTTTTTATGTTACAATAATAAAACCATTATTGAGGATAATACGCTAGGTCATGCGCCCTTTTTTTTTTTTTTTTTGTTTGTGTTTTTTGTTTGCTGCTAGACAGCACAGCCAGACCAGGATTTTTCTACTACAGTTTGGACAACACAGCTAGGTCACCCCTCTGCCCCCAGCCTGTGAGTGGACAGTGAAGAAGCAGCAACGGACTTATGGGATCATCTCTCTGCTCTCTCCTTCTGTCAGCACACACCTGATCCCCACATGTGGATACAAGCATACCTGGTTGCACCCTAATTCTGCCACTTTCTTTACAATATGCTACTGTAAAAAAGCTGAAACCAAGCCAAAATCAGACACTTACATTAGTATATTTAATGGGTTTTATTAAAAACATAATTGCCTTTGTTGGTGTTTTTCTAAATCTATCTGGAGTTCATATTTCAAACCATTGGGTTTTTTAGAACCAATTTATACCATTAATATGTGATTATTAATATGTGATTATATAAACTGGAAAACTAGAAAACAGTATGTTATTGTCAATAGCTACATCTCTTAGGTCAGGAATCAGAGTTTATAGACTATTATTTAGCTATTAAGCCACCACAATGAAAGCCAATCTATCAACATGATGAATTGGTTTCTGCTCCATGCTATTTGAAGAACTATATCCTAACTTTAGGGTGATATTTATAGCAAACCTAAATGACGATGAGTACAGAGCTGTGATTTGTAATGATGTGACAATTCACAAGTATCTCTCAGCTTTAATGTCATGTCATTTACAGCGTCACTCCCCTGGGAATACTCAAAGGATATAATGACTTGCACCTTGAAATTGCGTCCTTAAAAAAAAAAAAAAAACTGAAATCAAATGAATTCTACATATCTCTACAATGTGCAATATAAAACATAAATTTTAATTGCACTTCATTCACTAAGTGCAGCATTACCTCATGCTTTAGTTTTAACAATGGATTTTCTCTAAATCATCCCGTTAAACATGATAAACTGCCCAACATATCACAGAACATGGCAGTGCTTATTAGCACATAAGAACTTATTGATTGCCTGTCTTGATTCATCTTTTGGGATTGTCTACATAGTGTCCACTACACATGATGCTAGATGGGCACACGTATGTAAAATGTACATGTATAGGCTGGGTGATTACAAACCTTAATATGATATCAGCCAAGTCAACTCACCCCAAATTCCTGGTAGTCACCCTGTTTTGTATCCTTCTCATTCTATTACAATGTTTGATGTACAAATCTACCTTGATTTCTCCTATTCACTTCTCTGATTAGTTGCCAGGTGTCTTATATTTTGAAAGACAATGTCAATAGCTCTAAAATACATTAAATATACATTTTGCCATTTTGGTTCCTGCTTCTAAAATATTAATAGCACTTATAAACGGACATGGTCTTGAGGTTTTTCTTTAAGAGGAACTTAATTGCCCACCCTCAGCTTTTTCCTATATAGCCGGGGTGTTCCCCAAAAGCATACCACAAGCCTGGCATTTCAGCAGTGTTGCCTAGGGATCCGCCTCTTTGCTGCAGCATACCCGGTCCTATGCCACCATCTAGATGGTGCAGAGGCCCTGTAATTTTATGTGTTTTCTGCACTGTGTCATCAGGGGGCATAGCTGAAAAAAAAACATTAATATACAGCCGCCCCTAAAAATGTAGCACATGCGCTGTAGTATACCCTTGGCCTCCTTAAACCCATGATGTGGATATCCCAGGAAGCTATTGGCAACTGTCCACATCATTCTGGCCTAAGTCAACAATTAGAAAGTGTGGGTAAAGCCCCCCCCCCCCACAAAAAAAATATATATATTTTTGCCTCTTCCCCCAAAAATGTGTGTGTGTGTGTATATATATATATATATATATATATATATATATATATATAATTATATTTTTCTATTATGTTAGAGGAGTGGGGTAGGAGGAATAATATGTAAAGGGAGGGTAAAGTTACGCTTAAACCACTTGCTGACCGCACACAGTACATTTACGCCATGACTTTGACATTAAATATTGTTGTTATGGCAGGAGCTAGCTGCCATAACTCCGGTATCATTTTGTTCTGTGGATGATTAGTCCTCGGTTAAAAGTGGTCCCAGTGGCGGATTTGCCACAGGATCACTTTTAGAGGTGGCGGAAGAGGTGCCCCCCCTCCCACCACTTTCCGGTTGTTTCCTGGTTTACCAGTAAACCCGGAAGGGATCAGATCCGCTGGGTAGATAGTCAGGAAGCTGAGTAAGGACAAGATGGCCCCCACTCAGCTCTATGCCCTTGGAGGACCAGTGCTACCTCTGGCGTCATTCTGGTTCTCGGGCTTAAAGAGATTTTTTTTTTTTTTTTCAAGTCAAGTCAAAATGTAATTTTTTTTTAGCTTTTAAGGGTAAAGAAGAGATTTGGGGTCTTTTTGACCCCAGATCTCTTAATAAAGAGTCATGCTTTTCCCTATTACAAGGGTAAAGAAGAGATTTGGGGTCTTTTTGACCCCAGGTCTCCTAATAAAGAGTCATGCTTTTTCCTATTACAAGGGATGTTTACATTCCTTATAATAGGAATAAAAGTGATAAAAAAATGTAAAATAAAGGGACAGTGTAAAAATAAAAGATAAAAAGTAAAATAAAAAGAAAAAAAATATATGTAAAGCGCCCCATCCTTACATGCTTGTGCGCAGAAGCGAACGCATATGTAAGTCACGTTTGCATATGTAAACGATGTTCAAACCACACATGTGAGGTATCACCAAGATTGTTAGAGCGGGGGCAATAATTGTAGCACTAGACCTACTTTGTAACTCTAAACAGGTAGCCTGTAAAAAATTCTAAAACGTCACCTATGGAGATTTTTAGGTACCGTTGTTTGTTACCATTCCAAAAACCATGACATGTTAGGTAACTACTTACTCAGTGTAACATCATCTTTTATATTATGCAAAAACATTGTTCTAAGTTTACTGTTATATATATATTTTTTTGTTAAAATAAAGGGTATTTGTTACAAAAAAAATGCATTTGAAAGAAGAACTACATGGCATTTTCATTAAAGAGGAAGTAAAGCCTCCTCTGTAACTTGTACCTATAGGTAAGGTAAAACCCTCTAGATACTGTAAATATCTCCTAAACATGTACTGTTTAGGAGATATTTACTTTGCATGCAGCCAGTGACATCACTGGTGCATGTGCACTGAAGGAACAGCCGCCCGTGCTGTTCCTTCAGAGCCCTGTGCTGTGAATGGAGGCTCCTGCACGCACGTGCAGGAGTGACGTCATCATGGCTCTGGTCAATCAGATGGGCGGAGGACGCGAACCTGGAAGGAAGGCGGGTGAACATTTTGAACGTGTCAGCGCATGCCAGTCCGGGCATCTGGGTGCATCCCGACTGTAAAGTCAGGATTAATCCAGAGCCTGGACCAGCTAAGTGACTAAGTGGTTTTAGCCTGCCTTTGGATAAAAATTGGTCACAGGAGTGCAGAACCAACTGAAATCCTGTGATCCTCAGGAAAAGTACAGCCAAAATAGCTTTAGCTATACTGTTCCTTTAAAGCAGCCTTTAACGCACCTGTTTAGTGTTAATGAGCATTTCAGGAGTGATGGACAGGCATTCAATTTGGGTCAAGTATCACTCCTTAAACTTCTTGTGAGCTTTTATTTTTTTATTTTTACAATGCTAAAATGGGAAATGATCACTTTAGATGCTTTGCAAGTGTACCCTTAATGTGCTGTAAATGCCATAGGCGAGTACAGCTTGTTTGCGGCATGTTTCAAAAGAAGTGAATGAAGATGGTTGCAAAGCAAACTCTGCAGGCAGCATTATTTTTGCCTCGCCACAATGTGAATGAAAGCTAACGCTGCCATGTGTACATCTCCATCCTCTCCCTATTTTAACAATTGTGAGTGATCAGAAAGCTGTAGACATGCAAGATCACCATTTATTTTCAATAATTATGTGAATGAGGCCCTCCTCAAGTGTGGAGCAGTTACACTTAACACTATCAGAAAATGGTTAGCCTGTCATCTCTATGATAAGAGTCTATTTGACAGTGAAGTTGCTCAATTAGCAAACAGTCACATTATTTAGTTTTACTGAGTATTGGGCTGTTATTTTGCAGCTAATTACATTAAGTAAGGACTTTGCTGTGACAGACTACGGGCAAACTGAGACTTGCCCATCATACTGGTGTGCAGCTGAGCCAAGGTTCTATTAGATCAGCAGGGATACATTGTTACTCTACGCTTGCTTCCAGATCCTTGAAGCTTTGTAGTTGATCATACTCTGACGTTCAATGTGTAGACTGCTGTGTGTGTTGGACATCAAAATAATGCTGCTTTTATGACTTTTGATCCTTTCATGGTGCACCATAGAATGTGTGCATACTTAACTAAAACATAATTTCTTTTTTTTAAATACACTAAAAAATGAAATGCTCATGCTCTATGCTAAGTGGTGGGGCAACCACTTCACTCAAATATTTTGCTATTGTAAGATAAGGGTAGCAAATTGTTATTTATTACGGTAATCTCTTTTCTGACCCCCAGCCCATTAAATCTTGTAAGCTTATGAACATCTGTGCATGCGCATAGAGGTACACGTATGCACAGTACAATAGCCCCATGCTTACAGTTTACTGAGGTTTTTTATAAGTTAGGGTTTTGAAAAATCTTTTTAATTTTGGCTATGCACCCTTAATGTGGTTTTATTTCTAAATAAACTCAAAAACATTACAGAAAATAACATTTCTTTTTAGATATACCATGACTTAACTGGCATATTTTCAGACGCTCCATATACTGTATATGCTGTAGTCTGTGAGTACACATCCTTGCACATTGAGTGAGTATAATAAATGCTGTGATGATACCATTTGCTTATCCACGCATATCAATGGACATAAACTTTAGTTAATCAGACCCAATGGGTGGCAGACATGACGTTGTCTCCTTCCTTCTGTTCTGGCCTGAACACTTATACCAAGGGGTACTTTTACTGTTGATGTAGACCATATACATACTGTAGCTCACTGCAACTAAGTAAGTGACATATTTCTGGAAATACTTTCCTTTATCTATCCTTAATACAGTAGGGCAGCCTTTTTCAACCAGGGTACCCAGGCACCCTGAGGTGCCTTGAGGTTTCTTCAGCAAAATTCCTAACATTTGCCCAAAGATTGTATTCAAGGCAGCGGGTGGGTGAAGCTTGCCTTTTAATTACACAAAGCCACAGATTTTCATTGTGCACTGTTATGAACTACTGGTTGCCAACCTACTAATGACCAATGACATGATCAGATGATGAGAAGGATGTCAGTCGCCCACGTAGCATGCTTGTTTGACCCTACCCTCTCTTGCCTCTCTCCATCAGTTTTAGGATCACATTACCTGAGTGATGGAGGAAAAAAAGGAATATTGGAATACTAGTCAGTACCAACTTGCAGTGTCCCATGTGTGTGGATGTTGTTGCATTATGTAAAACTATTAGAACATTTTTTACATTTTAGGATGGGGTGCTTCAAGATTGTCCATAATTTGGGAGGGTGCCTCGAGATTGTCCATATTTAAAGGGTGCCTTGACTAAAAAAAGGTTGAGAAACACTGCAGTAGGGATCCCAACAAGCAGTGCTCTATTACCCTATAGGACTATCTGATATGTACTAAATTCAGATGCAGTGATAACTGGAACACCAGGGAAGGGGCAGGTATGACAAGTGTAAAGGTTAGTGACATGGGGTAAGTCACTCAATACAAAGCTGCAGATGCCATTTACCAACGGTCAGCAATTCAGGACAAAATACATTTTTCCTCTTTATTGATTACAGATACTTATATAGTGCCAACAATTTACAGTGCGTTACATACTGTGTATTGTGTATTAACATCAGTCTCTGCCCTGGAGAAGCTTACAATCTAAAGTCCCAAACTCACATTCATACATACAGACATACTAAGGCCAATTTAGACATTTGTGATTTTGGGAGGAAACCGGTGTACCCGGAGGAAGCCCACTCAGGCACAGGGAGAACATGAAAACTCCAGGCAGTACTGCTCAGCATTTCTTAAATTTTAGTGCAAAGGAAACAATTTCCCAGTTAAAGTATTGTATATCTAAATCCAAAAAGCAATCATTAAATTTGTGGTTCTTACCAACCCTTGGATATATGGCTGCATTAGTTTTTATTTGTTTATTCATGTGGAGATTGGTCCACAAGTAAAAGAAAATGCTCATTGATCTTGCCAGATATGCAATGTCCTTGACACTTCCTGTGACCTTAAAGTTAAGCACAAAGAATCTTATCTTTATTGTGCAGACTACAAATCCCATCAATCCACCATCTAAAGGAGAGGAGCAGGGCGACCACGATCTCTGCCACACCGGAACTGGCCTTGTTGTCTCTGGTTCCTGGTTCCTTCCGCTCAATTAAGAGGGATGTTCTCAGGTTCTTCTTGGCAGCTGTCAGGGCTGTGATCCCCAGACATTGGAAAACCACCCATTTACCCTCTAGGCTTGAGTGGATCCTGTAGTTGGATAAAATTAGAGACATGGAGAACTTGTTGGCACAGAAGGGGGGGGGCAAGGAGGAACGGTTCTCCGCCACGTGGATGTCCTGGGACATGTTCCGGTGTTCGGATGCCTTCAAGTCCTGGATTGATGCTCCATGGTGCCGGTGGAACATAGTGGGATGTACGCAGCTCCCTTCTGATCTATCTCCCCTACTTGTATTTACTGGTCCTTCCTCACCTCTCTTTCTGCTTCTGCAGTCCCTTGCTTTATTTTTCTTCTCTGTCCCTACAGATATGTCATTGACTATGACTGTTGTCTTTCCTATGTTTTCACATGTTGCTCCTCAGCTTTACCAGGCATAGTGCCTTGTTATAGACCGCTGACCTCAATAATTGATTACCTCTCTTGTTTTGATACCCGCTGTAGTGAGTTATCTACCATTGCTGTTATTTGTTTCTCTGCCACAGCTGACATGTACCCTCCTAGGATATGATAGGTTTTCCTATACCACTTCTCTCCGCTTGGGCCCTTGTGGACCTGGAGATTTTATTGTGAGGCATGCTCCTGTTGCTGAATACTAATGTATACCGTGATTGACTTATCTGTTTGTTTTCTTTATTCTTGTTGTCACGAACCGGCAGGACTGGTAGTGGATCCTCTGGACCAGAGAGGCGATGGCACGGGTTGTACTAGAGGACCGGTTCTAAGCAGTTACTGGTCTTCACCAGAGCCCGCCGCAAGGCGGAATGGATTTGCTGCGGCGGTAACTACCAGGTCGTGTCCCCTAGTAACAACTCGACCCCTCTGGCAGCTGATATGGCGTGGTACACAGGGAGTAGGCAAGAGCGTAGTCGGACGTAGCAGAGGTCAGGGCAGGCGGCAAAGGTTCAAAGGCGAGTAGTCGGTAGCAACGGGTTCGGCAACAGGCAAAGCAAACAAACACAGCAGGGAACGCTTTCTCAAAGGCACAAGGCACAAAGATCCGGCAGGAAGCTGTGGGAGGAGAAGGTATTTATGGGTAGTGCACAGGTGAAGCCTAATTAAGTCAGCACTACCTCTCACAAACCTTAACCCTTAATAACCACTTTAGGCCAGGCACCAATCACTGGTGCACTGGCCCTTTGAACCTAAGAGTCCCGGCGCGCGCGCGCCCTAGAGAGCGGGGACGCACACGCCGAGACGCTGGAGTGCTGCCTGGAGGCATACGCTGTGAGCGCTCCGAGGCCAGCAGGAGGCCCGGAGCGCTCAGCGTAACAGTACCCCCCCCCTTTGGTCTCCCTCTCCTTTTGGTACCGAGGAACTTGAGGATGAGACTGCGGTCCAGGATGTTCTCCTCCGGCTCCCATGACCTCTCCTCAGGACCGCAGCCCTCCCAGTCGACCAAAAAAAATTTTTTCCCCCGGGAGATCTTGGTCGCCAAGATCTCCTTGACAGAGAATATATCGGAGGTACCGGCGACAGGGGTAGGAGAAACAAGCTTGGGAGAAAAACGGTTAAAGACAGCAGGTTTAAGAAGGGAAACATGGAAGGAGTTATGGATTCGGAGGGAGGGAGGAAGATGGAGCTGATAAGAAACTTGATTGATACGACTCTTGATTTTATAGGGTCCCAAGAAACGAGGGCCCAACTTGTAACTTGGGACCCTAAATCGGATGTACCTAGAGGAGAGCCACACCTTGTCACCCGGGCGAAATTCCGGAGGAGATCTGCGTCTCTTATCAGCTTGAACCTTCATACGGGCGGAAGCCTTGAGGAGAGCAGCGTGGGTTTCTCGCCAGATGGAGGAAAAGTCCTGTACAAGACTGTCAACGGCAGGTACAGAAGAAGGAGTGGGAGACTGTGGCAGAGGTGGAAGAGGATGACGGCCAAAAACTACAAAGAAAGGAGACTTGTTAGAAGCAGAGGATTGTTTGTAGTTGTAGGAGAACTCCGCCCAGGGAAGTAGATCAGCCCAGTCGTCATGGCGTGAGGACACAAAGTGACGCAGATAGTCACCCAAAATTTGGTTCACCCGTTCTACTTGGCCGTTAGACTGAGGATGGTAAGAAGAAGAGAAGTCCAATTTGATCCCGAGCTGAGCACATAGAGCCCTCCAGAATTTGGAGACGAATTGTACCCCACGATCCGAGACAATATGTTTGGGAAGGCCATGGAGACGGAAGATGTGCTGGAAAAATTGTTTGGCCAACATGGATGCAGAGGGTAGACCGGGCAGGGGTACAAAGTGAGCCATCTTGGAGAAGCGATCCACCACGACCCAAATAACGGACTTGCCATGGGAGGAGGGAAGATCTGTAATAAAGTCCATAGCGATGTAAGACCAGGGAACTTCAGGAACAGGTAAAGGCAAGAGGAGACCCGTTGGTTTCTGGCGAGGCGCTTTATCCCGGGCGCAAATCATACAGGCCTGGACGAAGTCCGAGACATCTTTCTCCAAAGAAGGCCACCAGTACCTTTGGGAGATTAGTTGGAGTGATTTTAGCACCCCCGGATGACCGGCAAAATGGGAGGCGTGGCCCCACTTGAGAATTCGCAACCGCTGACGTGGAGGTACGTAGGATTTGCCAGGAGGAAGAAGGCGCAGGTCCACGGGAGCGACTGTAATAAGGCGTTCTGGAGGGATAATATATTGAGGTGTTAACTCGTCGCCCACCACATCAGAGGAGCGAGACAGAGCATCTGCCCTAATGTTCTTACAAGCCGGACGGAAATGGATCTCAAAATTAAAGCGGGCGAAGAACAGAGACCAACGGGCCTGACAGGGATTTAGTCTCTGAGCAGACTGGAGATAAGCCAGGTTCTTGTGGTCTGTGAAGATGTACACAGGATGTGTGGCGCCCTCGAGTAAATGTCTCCATTCCTCCAGTGCCAATTTAATAGCAAGCAGTTCTCTGTCCCCAATGGAGTAATTTCTCTCTGCGGGAGAGAATGTCTTTGAAAAGAAGCCACAAGTTGAAGTCTTGCCCCTGGAGGACTTCTGGGTGAGGACAGCTCCGGCTCCCACCGAGGAGGCATCCACTTCAAGAGAGAAAGGTTTGGTGGAATCTGGTCTAGAGAGAACGGGTGCAGAGGCAAAGGTGGATTTCAGGGACTGGAAGGCTTCCTCGGCTTGGGAAGGCCAGGATTTGGGGTTAGCTCCTTTTCTTGTGAGAGCCACGATAGGAGCTACCAGAGTGGAATAGTGAGGGATGAATTGCCTGTAGTAGTTCGCAAAGCCCAGAAATCTTTGTATGGCTCGGAGACCAGAGGGACGTGGCCAATCCAGAACCGCAGAGAGCTTGGCTGGGTCCATTTGAAGTCCTTGGGCTGAGATAATGTATCCCAGGAAAGGCAGGGAGGTCCGTTCAAAAATACATTTTTCAAGTTTAGCGTACAGGCGATTCCTCCTAAGACGAGTAAGGACTTGTCGCACATGGGCTCGGTGTTGGTCCAAATTGGAGGAGAAGATGAGGATATCATCCAGGTATACGACCACGCAGGTGTAAAGTAAGTCCCTGAAAATATCATTGACAAATTCCTGGAAGACAGCAGGTGCGTTGCAGAGGCCGAAGGGCATCACCAAATACTCAAAATGGCTGTCCCTTGTGTTAAAGGCGGTCTTCCATTCGTCTCCCTCACGGATACGGATCAGATTATAGGCCCCCCGAAGGTCCAATTTAGTGAAGATCTTTGCCCCTCGGAGACGATCAAATAACTCAGAGATTAAAGGCAGAGGGTAACGGTTCTTGATGGTAATTTTATTAAGACCTCTGTAGTCAATGCAGGGGCGGAGGGAGCCGTCTTTTTTTGTCACGAAGAAAAAACCGGCCCCAGCAGGAGAAGAAGATTTTCTTATGAATCCTCTCTGTATGTTCTCACGTATATAGTCAGACATGGCAAGAGTCTCAGGAGGTGAGAGAGGATAAATTCTGCCCCGAGGTGGAGTAGAACTGGGTATCAGGTCGATCGGGCAATCATAGGGTCGGTGAGGAGGAAGAACCTCAGCTTGTTTCTTGCAGAAGACATCTGCAAAGGAATGGTATGGCTTGGGCAGCCCTGGAGGCGGAGAAACTTGCGGGTCCTGTTTGACCAGAGCAGGCTTGAGACAGCGGTCAGAACAGGAGGAACCCCAACGCAGGATCTCACCGGTGGACCAATTCAGGACAGGACTATGACGTTGAAGCCACGGCAGACCCAGGAGGAGTTCGGAGGAACAGAAGGGAAGGACAAAGAACTCTAAAGTCTCGGTATGAAATATTCCGATGTCCATCTGCAGAGGCTGGGTACGGAACTGCACGGTGGCAGAGAGTCTCTCACTGTTAACAGTAGAGATGAAAAACGGCTTGGGTAGACGGATTACTGGAATACGGTACTTGTCAACCAAGGAGGCGTGAATGAAGTTGCCTGCTGAACCGGAATCCAAGAAGGCGGTTGCGGAGAAAGAGGACTTGGAAGAGATGATCAACTGCACAGGTATGATGAGACGTGGAAAGGAAGAATCCACACCTAGCAACGCCTCTCCCACGTTTACTAGGTGCGAGCGTTTCCCGAACGCGGTGGACGGAGAGGACAATCTCTAAGGAAGTGCTCAGTACTTGCACAGTACAGACACAGGTTCTCGTCTCTGCGGCGGCTTCGTTCTTGCGGAGTCAGGCGTGACCGATCCACCTGCATGGCCTCCATGGCGGGAGGCCCAGTAGCGGGTTGAGGTGGACGCAGAAAAACGGGAGCCAGACGAGGGTAACGTCTAGGACGAGCTTTTTCCTTTTCAAGGAGGAGTTCCTCTTGTCTTTCGGCGAAACGCTTGTCTATCCTAGTGGCCAGCAAGATGAGGTCACTAAGAGTGGAAGGAAGCTCACGTGCAGCCAGGACGTCCTTTATCTCGCTGTTAAGTCCCTTCTTGAAGGTGGCGCAAAGGGCTTCATTGTTCCAGTTCAGCTCAGAGGCCAGGGTGCGGAACTGAATGGCATAGTCACCCACGGAAGAATCTCCTTGGGACAAGTTTAGTAAGGCAGTCTCTGCGGAGGTAACCCGGGCAGGCTCCTCAAAAACATTCCGGAACTCTAGGCAGAAGCTCTGGACGGAAGCGGTGGCAGGATCTGCGCGGTCCCATAGTGGTGTAGCCCAGGCCAGGGCCTTCCCGGACAGTAAACTGAGAATAAAGGCTACCTTGGCTCGCTCAGAAGGAAACTGGTCGGACAGTAGCTCGAGGTGGAGAGAGCACTGCGACAGAAACCCACGGCACTGCTTTGAATCTCCGTCATATTTGTCTGGTAGGGACAAACGGATTCTGGAACCGGTGGCAACTGCAGGCGGAGGTGCTGGCTGTTGCTGAGAATGCAGGAGCTGCTGCAACATAGCGGTCAACTGGGCCAGCTGTTGACCCTGCTGGGCCACAATGGTGGTGAGGTCCGCTAGGCTTGGCAGGGGAACATCAGCGGGATCCATGGCCGGATCTTACTGTCACGAACCGGCAGGACTGGTAGTGGATCCTCTGGACCAGCAGAGGCGATGGCACGGGTTGTACTAGAGGACCGGTTCTAAGCAGTTACTGGTCTTCACCAGAGCCCGCCGCAAGGCGGGATGGATTTGCTGCGGCGGTAACTACCAGGTCGTGTCCCCTAGTAACAACTCGACCCCTCTGGCAGCTGATATGGCGTGGTACACAGGGAGTAGGCAAGAGCGTAGTCGGACGTAGCAGAGGTCAGGGCAGGTGGCAAAGGTTCAAAGGCGAGTAGTCGGTAGCAACGGGTTCGGCAACAGGCAAAGCAAACAAACACAGCAGGGAACGCTTTCTCAAAGGCACAAGGCACAAAGATCCGGCAGGAAGCTGTGGGAGGAGAAGGTATTTATGGGTAGTGCACAGGTGAAGCCTAATTAAGTCAGCACTACCTCTCACAAACCTTAACCCTTAATAACCACTTTAGGCCAGGCACCAATCACTGGTGCACTGGCCCTTTGAATCTAAGAGTCCCGGCGCGCGCGCGCCCTAGAGAGCGGGGACGCACACGCCGAGACGCTGGAGTGCTGCCTGGAGGCATACGCTGTGAGCGCTCCGAGGCCAGCAGGAGGCCCGGAGCGCTCAGCGTAACACTTGTTCTCTGCTCTGTAAAACAAGAGTTTTTGCTCTCTTTCTTTTTCAATAAATAAAGATTGAATTAAAGGAGATGAGCAAAGGCAGACATGTTTAAAGTCCATTCTAAAACCAGTGAGCAGATGGCACACCCAAACTGGAACTTTTTCAAACTATCATTGTAAATGTGTTTTTGTTTATCACTGGTTATCTGCTGCAGTATAGACAACAGGGATAATACTATTAATTGAAGTACACTTATTGTGTGGGCCACAATTGGATTGGTAGCATCATTTACAATTTACTTCACACACCTGAGCACTATGGACTGTCTCACCTTTTGCCCCTTTTCACATAGGTGCAATATGAAATGCAATTTAACAGGTGAGAATGCAGCCTATTGCCGGCAATGGAAGAGTCCCAATTGGTGCGACGCCGACTTTGCGGCATCGCACCGATTTCCAAAAGTCATTCCTGCGCTACTTTTGGCAACTTTGGGGGGCGATTTCGGTAGACATCTGTGCATGAACCTGCACAGATGACTTTCAAGTCCCCCCAAAGTCGGACTGAAATACGTCTTTGGAAACCTGAGAGTTCAGATGAACTCGCACAATTTCAAAGCCACATTCAGTATGAAAGAAGGCTTCTGGCTGAATCAGTGTGGGTGACAAGTGATTTAAGCATGTAAAGCAAAGCTATATACTTATTAGGGTTGGCCATACATAGTTCGAATCTCAGCCCATTCTAACCATTAATGGTCAGGCTAAATGTAACAAGTTGATTGATTGATCAACTTGGGTACAAGCACCCAGCTGGTTTCACTTGCAAATATCGCAAGAGGCTGCTATAGTTACTAAAGATAATCACTGATAAGACAACAGCCTGGCAGGAGGGATTCCCGCGTCAACACTGTCTGTGTTGATGAGGAAATCAAGCAAATTTCTTTCCTGTAACCTGTGGTTGCAGGAAATAAATTCACTCTGTGTATGGCTGGCCTAGGTGCTTTATGTCTACCCAAATCCCCTGTGGAAATGTCCCCTGATCTAGCCATAATACATTTGAGGGTGTTTCAAGCAACTGATTTTGGTGGGGTGGTAGTGTTTTTATGTATTATCCTTTACAGTATATGTTTCTCTTGAAGACATCTATAAAATGCTTTGAGAACCCAAACTCTTGTTGTTTTCAAAAATTATATGTAATAACTATGCATAACTTTTTGCTGTGACACTGAGGTAGGAGATACTAACTGTGTTATATGAATCTGTATTGGTAGTGGTTCGTTCATCATTCCTTTTTACAGATGAATTATGGATTAGTGAGAGCCCTTATTTTGTGTGGGTGTCAGCATCCCCGAAAACAGTATAACTAAAAATCTCAAAACAATGGCAGTTTTATTCCAGTTCCCACAAACTAACTTCCAGCAGCACATGAATAATATGTACAAGATATCATTTATTTTGTCTATTCCCTAAAAATTGCATACATAGGACATCCATCAATATGGTTCCTCAGGAGGTTACAAAGATTTAACCTAGACAGTAACCGATCAAACATCACATAATACATAGTCCAGTACATCACAACAATGTAACCCAGCAAATCCAAGGGTCTGTGTGTTTTGCAGTTTAGAGGTGCTTCCTCAGAACCCAATATTCACTGGACTTATTTGGGTTTTGTATCAAGAATTATTTTGACTGGTGGTCACAGAGACCTCTATCTGTCATTATCTGTATCACAGTACAAGTTGTGATTTGTTAGAGTATCTGTAACAAATCACATCTTGTACTGTCCTCTTGTATATAGACATAATAATTTACTGATGTTTATATCAAGATCTTGTTGACAGAAAGATCCCGAGTAAAATGTTACGTAAAGATCTTGCATATATGCATGTATGCATGTACATGCATAAAAAATTCTTCTTCATCCACTTCAGCAGCGTTCACATGGTCAAAAAAAAAAAAACAATTTACCTATTTGCAAATGCATTCTGGTTTAAAATAAAAAAAACAGGACAATTATACTCTTTTAAAAATTGATCTAAAAGCAAGTATCATTTACGCAGAATTTTTTGTTCCAGAAACATCATTAACATTTTCATGTAACTATAGGGTGTTGATGGGAGGTAGATGGTTAGGAATGGAACTTGATAAATGTAATTTGACTAGCTCTGATGAAACAGACATCATATTTGCAAGATTATTTATGAGAAATCAAAAAAAAAGTTTACAGACTAATAGTGTGGAACTCTTTGTTTGGAAAGTTAATATTTAGAATATTCATAAATACTTTTATCATAGGAATCTTAATAGTTCTCAATACCAAGCTTTGGTCAATCTCAGTAAAAAAACAAAAAAAACAAAAAAAAAACAGAAAACCATTAGACAAGGGTGGGATCATTGTCATTTTGGACCCACAACAATATGTACAGCCGTGCAATACAATTCTCAAAAATAAAAACTGGGATTTGCCTATATCTTCTGATGTTCTGATCTCTTATCAAAATAAATTGTTCCAACTAATCAATCAAGCATTGATGGATCAATTGATTTCTAAAAATAAAAATATGAAAATCAAACATCAACTTTCTATGCTCCCCCTCTCCACATACAAATTTTAAAAGTTCTCTAGGGAGGACTATTTTTTCTGGGTTTGGATGGTTTATTCAAAATTTGAGTAATGTCACTGTGATGAATAACCCCCACACCCCAATACGCCATACAGGATATTTACCTTTCTACTTAAAAGACACAATTTGCTTGCTAACCATTGTTGATGGAAATAATGTTCTTCCAAATACCCTTTTGGTGTCCATAGATGACAAGGCCTAGTTTTACCATATGCAAACATCCTTTTTTAACTGAGAAGGGGTCAGAATGTTGAAAGTATTTTCTGTTTGTTTTGACATTACTAGAGTTTGTCCTGACACAATTTTTTTCATTTAATGGGTCCCAAATCTCAATACCTCCAGATGCAGGAGCTACCTGTGCCCCTTCATAACTTGTACCTGGGAGGGGGGGGGGAGGGGATGCTATTATTTTCCTGCAATGAAGCATCATAATATCTGTTCCATGTTGTTTCATGGCACAAATACATCAAAGATATTCTCATCTTGTGGTCAGGAACCCCAGTGAAAAGTATCTTGCATGTTGAACTTAGACCCTGGCTGGTATTACACTATTACAAAGTAAAAATAAAGACTATATATATATATATATATATATATATATATATATATATTGTGACAGGAAGTCAGGTAAATCTGTGGGTGTTGTCACAGACGGGAGATACATTTCTGCCTTGTTTAGACAATTCGCCAATTACTATCAGGTGTCGGTTGCAGAGGTAGCCAGAAAGGTTTAAGGATGTTGGAAAGCTTCAGCTATTCAGAATGAGGCAATTAAGGCCTCTATAAGTTATCCAGAGGATGACTACTGATTGCTGCATCCTCAGGCTGTGTGCGTTAAGGAGAGCAGTGAGCTGGCTACCTCTGTAGCCGACACCTGATAGTAATTGGTGAATTGTCTAAACGAGGCAGAAATGTATCTCCCGTCTGTGACAACACCCACAGATTTACCTGACTTCCTGTCACAATATATATATATATATATATATATATATATATATATATATATATATCTACTGTATATGTACATTATATACTCAGTACACCCTCACATTTTTGTAAATATTCTATTATATCTTTTCATGTGACAACACTAAAGAAATTACACTTTGCTACAATGTAAGGTAGTGAGTGTACAGCTTGTATAACAGTGTAAATTTGCTACATTTGTGTACATTTACAAAAATGTCAGGGGTGTACTCACTTTTGTGAGATACTGTATATATTTATTTATTTATATTTATTTGTTTATTGATTTTTGAGTTTAGACATGCTTTTTAGTATTCAAGTAGGTTTGTATTTAGTAAACATGTCATTCATCTGGTGTATCTCCCAATTCCTGAAGATTTTCCAAATACCATATGATTCCATATTCAGCAATACATCAGCACAAATCTCTCAAAATAGCAAGGTATGGCTTTGAATGGCACATCTTTCTCATATACCTAGCATAAGGATGCTGTTCCCTTTGCCGTGGGTGTAGTCGATCAGATAATACATCAAACCACAGTAGGTAACAGGTCAGTATGACTGTTTTGTAGCACTGGGGCTACTTGTTCACTTTATGTTTGTATGGGTTTACTCTGGTTTCTTTAAACAACCCAAAGGCTTACTTGGCCAACTGGAATCTGACCCAAATAGTCAGACTACCATAGAATTGCAGATTGTACACCCCCCCCCCCCCCTCAGGAGCAGAGGCTTATGTGAATGGTTCTATGTATTCTATAAAGTACTGCAGAAATTCTTGGTACTTTAAAAATACTGTAGAAATATTGTATTTTTACATTGGGTCATATATGAATTTTGAAGGGAAGTAGACAAGAACAGTATACGTATATTCGAAAACATGTTTTCATGCAGACATTATCACCTCCACCCAATGTCTGGCTTCTGTCAGGCGAATACATGTCATCATAATCCCACCTCTGAACCAGATTTACTTGTTTAAATTGGGATTATTCTACATTTGTGAAAATCCAATTACACTCTACCCATAAAGCAATTTTGAAAAAAGATGTAAAGCATTATCGTTCTGAATAGTAAATTAAGTTCTTAAAGGCATAGTTCACTTTTTGGAAAATTATTGAACACTCATCCATGTTAATAAAATAAAATAAAAAACTTTGATTTTAATAATTTTTACATTGAAGTCTGCAGAGCAGTGCAAACACTATCAATGCAATGCATAGTCTACATCCCAGCCCCAGGTCTGTACAGAGGTATCTGGACAATGAGCTACAAGTGCAATGACATCATTACACTTCTACCTGCCAATGAGATCTGTGAGTCTCTCTACAGCAGTGTCAGATAGGACTTGTAGTCTTCCCATTCAAATATCCCTGTGAATGGCAGGCACAGCCATGCTAAAAAAAAACAAAAACAAAACAAAAAAAAAAATCATAGTTGCAGGGAGAAGCACCCTGTGATATAGGTAAGTGGTTGGATGGTTTGAAGGTGGGGGTTGGGTAATGCAACCATATTTAATTTTCTACCCTTATTGTGATACTAAATATACAGTGCTTAATTGCCATCATCCCTTTTATTTATGTATAAAGATCATGCCACTGCATTTAAAGAGGAACTCCAAATAATGTAGCTGCTGACTTTTAATATAAGGACACTTACCTGTCCAGGGATCCAGTGATGTCCTCACCCAAGCTAATTCTTCAATCAGCTTTGGGTGCAAGCATCTGCTTCTTAAGTAGAGAAACCGGGAGTGAAGCCCTACAGCTTCACAGCAGGTTCCCTACTCCGCATGCACATACGCAAGCTGTGCTGCACTTTGTGAATGGTCCTCCAGTCTTATGATGTGTCCCAGAAGGGTGTGGGAGGAAGGAAGATGGGGCTAGGAGCGGGTACCTGACAAAACCCCCCACCCCCCCCCCCCTCAAAAAGTGCCAAATGTGGCAGTGCAGAGGGGAGGATGCAAACAAGCAGAACTTCCCCTTTTGGGTTCTAATTTGGGGTTTTAATTTAAAAAAATTAATCTGAGTACCTTTTTTAATCATTGATGTTCAGAGGTCACATGACATTTTCCAGATGTTTTGTGTCCTCAGGAAAAGTTCTAAGGAAGGGGTTTCTGGTACTCTGCTGATGTAAAAATCTGTGTCTGCACACCGCCGATTGATGCAGTGCTGGTCAAAAGACATAAAAAAAAGCTTTCAGAATAAAGAATCAAATAAATAATATTTGTTTTGCAATAAAATGGTGTAGGTGAAGTTTAAGTTGACTGGCAATAGCTTTTATATTGTTCACACTGTAAAGAGATCTGGAGAAGGTTCTGCTAATCACAGGGTGTGTCATATCCTTCTAGCCTGTGTATATGTGCTGGGACTAACAGGGGGGTGAAGCCTTCATCAACCACCATCCTATATCCTGCCTCCATAGTGTTTAGCAAACTGAGGACATGGAGGAGAAAGAAGGGAGGGGGGAGTGTCATTTACCACTCTGTATAAGTCCACATGTGCGACTAACATACATTTTTTCATCCTTTTAGGCCAATTTGTTTTCTGCTACATATTTTTGGTAAAAAAAAAAAAAAAAATCACAATTAGTGTATTTTGATTGGTTTTGCGCAAAAGTTATCGTGTCTAGAATCTAGGGGAAATATTTATGTCATTTTTATTTATTCATTCAATTATTTTACTAGTAATGGAGGCAATCTGTGATTTTTAGCGGGACGGCGACATTGCGGCGGACAGATTGGACCCCTAACTGACATTTTTGACACTTTTGGGGGGACCAGTGACATTACTACAGTAATCAGTGTTAAAAATATGTAACGTTACTGTAATAAGGACACTGGCAGGGAAGGGGTTAACCTAGGGGTGATCAAAGGGTTAATTGTGAGCCTAGGGAAATGTTCCTATATAGGAGGATCACAGACGCTCTGTGATAATTTCAGAGAGAACAACTGTCGGCTGTGTTTACAACAGCTTATCTCTCAGCGGGGAGCGATCATGGATGCCGGTCCTGTGCATCAGCATCCTCGCTGCCAAGTGGGGGTGGGCATGCACTGCCTGCGGTGTGTGCTCGCCCCCAGGACTGCTCCTGCGAGCCGACGTACCCCTACGTCGGTTTGCGCAGCCAAGCCAGCCTACCGCAGTAAATTTGCAGCGGGCGGTCAGCAAGCGGTTAAACAAACATACACAGTCAGAAAGTTGCCTGAAAGTGAACCTGTGCCCTGGATAAGCTCTAAGTTACGATTTGGAGCTTACACAGGAATGGGGATGCTCATACTACCCCATGTAACAAAGCTAGGTGCCCGAGGAGCCAATCAGTAAGCACAAGTGCTGTCACATGCTACCTTATATCACAAAGCTCTGGGTGGGTCAGTCTGCTTCCACATGTGAATGTGGTGGTGTGGGAAATATTGTAAGTATAAGCAAGTTGGGGGGGGGGCAAAATTAAAAAAAATTTTTGCCCCTGCATAGGGAAATCACATTTTTTTTAACTGTTAAAGCGGAGTTCCGGGCACAAAATCGATCTTTTTTTTTGTGCCCGTCCGCTAGTTCTCCATCACCTGAAAAGGAATTGGATAGTTAGGTTCTTTTTTTTTTTTTTTTTTACTCACCTTGTAATTGAAGATCGAAACTACTCACCTCAGTGTACTTCCTCCCTTAGCGCTGCGGCTCCGCCGTCACTTCCTGTCTCGCGATGATTCCTGGGAGCTGAACGTCATCGCTCCCAGGAATCAATGCGACGGCACCGGCCCCGCTCGTCACTTCCGGGGCGACGCCGCATTCCCCTGCTAAACAGCTTCTTGGCATGCCCAGAAGCTGTGGAGGAATGCGGCGCCGCACCGCAAGTGACGAGAGGGGCCGGTGCAGGGGCATTCTGGGAGGAGAGGACGCGGAAGAAGACACAGAAGAGGACCGCGCCGGCTTCAGTTGCCCACAAGAGAGATGGCAATGCTGTGGAAGAAATTTTATAAGTGAGTATTTCATCTTGCAGGTAAGTGCGAACCGGGACAGATCAGAGGCTAGCCATTGTGGAATGTACTAGCCCTGACTGTCCCGGGGGTATGTTCACTGAAAAATGTTTTCTGTGCCCAGAACTCCGCTTTAAATTCATCTATATCGAGCTATCATTTTTGCCCTTGTGTGGGTACTTTAATACACTGAATTCATTTCAAAGAGAATATATAAGAATCCTTGGAGATGCTTTAGAATTGTACTCAGGCGTCTCTTTTTATTGGTATAGCTGTGTACCCTGTCCAACATTGTCTGCTATTATCATTTCCATAGTACTTAGAGATGCATCTTAAGCCACAATGATTTCATCTGTACTTGTAATCCTGGCAGCATCCACACAGCCGGAATGAGATCATAGCACATTTTGGTTTTAACACTTTGACCTAATTTGAAAATAAATATGTACTACACATTTGGTTACGTTTTTTTGTGCCTGTATCTAAATTGTTTGCCTTAAAGGCTATGCTCAAACAAAAGTGTAGTCACTTGGTACTGAAGGTTGATCTTAGATGCTGGAGTGATTTGTCCAGTGATGTCCACCATGCTCTCTAACCATACTAATCATAACTTTTCCTGTCGTCTTACATTAACAAAGGAAATAAAGGAAACCAAAGTCCTGAATGAGTATTGGTGCATTGGTAAGACTTTATTCAGGAATAGATAGAAGGCCATATTTAGACATTTTGGCCTTCTGTCGCTTAAACAGGTAGATAGGATTCTTCAGTTTAGGGAAACATTGATTGATCTAGACTCTCAATTTGGTAAAGTTAGCCATATACTTATCAATTTCAGTGACAACTTTTGAATTCAATTTTTCCCCAAATCACAAAGCAAGCAAACACATAAAATGGTTGTTTCGATTGACCAAAACTAGATTAGATCAACATTGCCAGATGGACCTAATAGACAAAAAATCAAATTGCTTTAATGAAATTGCCATAGCTTTTTTTCCACTTTCTATTTGGTTTTTCAAAAAAAACTGTATTGAAGCTGTTAATTAAATGTCCAGTTTGAACTTTTAGCCAAATTCTGTTGTTTGATCAAACATATGGTTGGTAGATTGCTTTCTTTCTGACTACTTGTGCTTGTATTTGTGATGCCTAGTGGATAAAATGTGATTGCAATTGTCTGAAAAATGCCATGTTTTGCCAGGGTAAGATTTTTTCAGTTAGTGATCTCTTTGCTTTGGCTTCCTTTAAAACAGATGTCTGATGTTACAGGACATGGGCGTTAGAGTAAAAATGGTAATACCTGTCAAGCATTCTATTTTTTTGTTCTAGAAGGGCAGCCCACACAACTGGCTCAGGCTGTGGCTGGGATGTGTGGCCAAACTTAGAATCACCATTATACTAGATGTAACCAAGCATTTGGTAATCAAGTGGCTGGTAAAAAGCAATCAACTTCTATATTAGTGATTCATCATGACTTGAAAAACAGTCAATTTATTTACTGTTAAACTGATGCATCTGTCCCCTTTCAAGTAGATGTCTTTATACAATGCCTAACAGGCGACTGAATATATTATACAATTAGAAAAAGAACTTGGAAAATTGCAGAAAGTTCTTCTCCCACTGGTGCCATAACACATTGACCACTTGATAAACCTCAGTTAAACAATTTAGATCAAAGATACGTAAATCAAAGAATGTTTCCTATTGATTGATCCATTCCTTAAGCTGGGGAATAAATCTTTACTGTGAAGTGTCAAGGCTTCAGTTACGACTCCTATTGATAGGTGAAAGATGTCATTATTGTTCAGGCTTCTCGGATAAGACGTTTGCAGAAATGGTAATATGGCTAATGTTTGGCCCCTATAGGGCATGATGAAGTGATCAGTCTACTCTGGAACATGAATGAATGTGTAGCAAAGTGGGATCTAGGTGTGATTAATGAGGCTTTGCAGTCAATCCACTCTTTAAACATCTTTTTAAATTGTGCACTTGTTGTCATCTTCCTAATCTGCTAGGATGGCTTTACATATTAATGCAAAGAATTAAAGTGGGAATATTACAACTGGCTTGGGCAATGAACCATTGTACTAAAATTTGTAAGCTGTTTCCCTGTGTGCTGCGTTTGGAAGCATATATGCCAACCACCTTCCAGAGCATTTATAAAGGGTCAAACAGATAACTGGTGTGCTGGAAAAAGGATAAACAGGTGTTTAAAAGTTTCTGACAAAAGTGGCTTATTTTTTGAAAATAATGGAGATCACAGATGCTGAATTGGCACAAATAAAGGTAAAATGAAGAGACTGTATTACAAGTAATTGAATATGCCACTGTCCAAGCATAGCACTAAACAGATTTTTCTAAAGTCCATCTACACAGCTTTATAACTGTGGCATGAACTAACAAGTTATGGCATGAATGGTTAAATGGCTTGAAAGCAGTTGACAAGTAGTGAACTGGAAGAGTGCAAAATTTAATATACTTGCCTTGTGAGTAAAACCAAAAAAGTGACTGTTATTCAACCCCTTTATAAACAGCACCCTAAACAGCTACACATTGACATTGTGGTTGATTTAGGGGTTGTAAGGGAAGTTGTACTTTGCAAGGGAATTTTCCACAGAGCGTAGTTAATACACTAAAAAATTCCACTTTGCAAATAATATCAAATGACGGCAAGGAAAATAACAAAAGCATTTTGCTTGCACATGATTAGATGGTGGAAGTTAGCAGAATTTACTTTAGTAAACCACCCCTTTTGCTAGCATTCCAACTTAAAGTGTATCTAAACCAAAAAAACTAAATTTTAATATATTACAGTTTATCAATACTTAAAGCATTTGTAACCCTAAAAAAAAAATAGATCCTGTTACTTTAATGCAGCACAGTGCTTGTGCCGTGTCATTTGGCCCCTTGTATCATATAAAATACCTGACTGATCCTGCCTGGTTCTGTCCTCCTCCTTGTAAACTGACCATGGTTTATCAAAACTGCTGAGCCCTGACACCATGGTCAGTTTACGTGCTTCCATCATGCGCAGCTCTCCTCTCCCCCTCCCTCCCTGCATGTCAGCTATGTCAGTGCCAATCTGCTCCCCAGGCCCTCCCTTTCTTCTGCTATCATAACTGAGTGTTCGTGCAACAATCTCCTCTATTATAGTTGTAGCACCCTCCTAGGTAGGTGCTAAAAGAGAGAATATCATTTTTGGATCTTTTCTGCTTACCCAAGAGGTTGCCAGATACGTTTATATTGCTCTCTGCCTACCAGAGAGCAGGATCTGCTATTAAAGTCTGCTCAGGGTGCTCAAGTGCAGCTCAGTTTGTCTGAAGTGTTTCACGCTGGTTCAATAGGGAGGCATGTTGGACAGTGGGAGGAAACCTGACAAATTAGTGCATAGACATTTAGTACAACCCTGGTTATTGGCAGAGGAAAGTGCATCGGTGCATGCAGGGATATTGTATAGATGCCAAGGGCACATGTGCTAGGGGTCTTCCAGGTCTTTCAGCTGGAGAGCAGGGTCCCCAAAGGGAGGGGGCACTGCCCCTTTTCTGAAGAAGCTGCCATGAGGCCTCAGGTGGTCGACCTGAAGACCTTAGAGCCAGAGAGGAGCTGAACCCAGATGTCCTGCAGAGCTGACCAGAAGGGAGACACTGGAGAGGATCTATTTCTGCCTAATGTAAGTACTGATATGTGTCGTGGGGCCTGTTCTGAGAGGGCCACCCCTTCGGATGGAAGAGTTAGTGGACAGGTGTTAGTCAAGGGGATGCTAGAGAGTGTCCTGAAGGACACTCTCCAGCATCCCATTGACTAATACCTGTCAAGTCTGTTGCTAGAGAGAGCATGAGGATATAATACTTCCATACAAGTGGCAGTATGGTTAAAGCGGTGTGTCCACAAATAACCTAGTGAGTCCCAGTGAGAGTTGTCCTTACTAACTGTAAATAGTTCAAGTTGGAGTATCCCTTCTCCCATCTAAGTTCCACAATAAATATAAAAATAAAACTCCTGGCTTGTTTATTGCATAAAGAGCAACTGGGAGTAAGGATGGATGAGTGAACTGTCCCCTAGTGACTGTCTGCAGGTAATCAGAGGAGGCCCAAGAAGTTAACACACAGCAAGCCCTGCGGAGACAATGCTACATTTGGGGACTCGTCCGGGATTTCCTCTGAGTTGGCAGTGGTTGCTACCAGCAAGGACCGGACATTTACCCAAGAAATGCCATGTCTTTTTAAGTAAAATGCTGGAGTGTCTGTGGATAAAGGATGTGCTGTATTGCAGGAGAAAATAATGTCTGCTTTACAGTAATCAGTGAAAGTGTGCTTTCAAGTTATGGTCAAGAAAGCAGTGACTCGGGACGCAGGGATCGGTGCCAGGGGTTGTGTTGGTACATGTGCTGTAGAAGAAAATGTCTGCCATGCAGTCGGTGATAGCAGGACAATTTCTAACGGCAGGGAGGGAGTTTGGTTGGCTTGTGAATGGAAAAGTGCAACTGGAGCTTAAGTCAAGATAGAAGAGGCAGTTGTATGTGTATTGGTGGCAGGGAACACAATCTGCATTGTAGTACCATTCGTGCAGGCTGAGCAGAGTTATGGCAGCAGCGAAGTGGTTGCTGCACTGCACGGGAGAAAGTGTGCCTAAGAGATATGCCTTACAAGAGGAACCACCACCGGAGAGTCAGCTAGTTACATAGTTACATAGTTAGTGAAGTTGAAAAAAGACATCAGTCCATCCAGTTCAACCTATGATGTGTGTGTTTGTCTACTGTTAACCGCACATTGCATACCCCTGTATGTTGTGGTCTTTAAGGTGCCCATCTAATGTTTTTTTGAAACTATCAACGCACTATCAGAGCACATGGGCAATCCCACTTGTTGGTGGAGAACCTACAGAGCGGACTGAGTCGCCGATACCGACCCTGTTGGACAAAGGGGTCCAATTGATGCCCAAGGGAAGTCTGGCATTGTGCAGCGGAGGGGACATGGAGCAATGTGTCCATGAGACTTAGAGAGTGGGGCCAGTGCGAGCACTTCTGTGACATGTTGCTGAAGTTGAAGCAGAGTTGCCAGCCCAGAAGACTGTATGTGAACTGGGAGGTAGGGACCACATTTGAACTGCTGACACCTATAGTGGCCATTCCTTTTGGGAGAGGATGAGGAGTGCCGAGAGTCCTGCTGGGGCCAGGACCAGTAGTATAGACCCGCACAACCATCTGCCAAACCAGGGAGACCCACATTTCCAAAATGCAATGCACACAAGTTGTGAGGTCCGAGCAGCGGTCACAAGGTGCATTGGTTGTGGTCACAGCAATGAACAGTCCAGCTTTTAAAGAGGCAGAGGGGTGTCAATGGGCCCAGAAGTTGAAGTCTTCCAGTTCGTCCAGGGAAGGGGAGGCAGGGGCCATTGATGTGGGTTCACCCAGCTTTGAGTATTGATATGGATCCCTGGAAGAGGGAATTAATGACTGGGGATCAACAGTAAAGGCTGAGTGGGACTGGGGAATTGAAGGAAGAAGTCCTGCAAGTTCCAGTTCACTTAGTGAAGAGACAGAGGCAGCAGTCGTTTGGATGAAGTGTGCAAGGAATCTTGGGTTCTGTGAGGCTTACACCGCTGGGTCCCAGACTTATCTCCACCCCGCACTTATGCCCGGGCTCAGGCACAGAACGACAACTCGTTCAAAGGAAAGTGGCCATGAAGTATGAATTTGATTATCCATAGGCTCCCCAGGAGATAATGGAAGAAATCGAGAGCAAGAGGGGGGCTTGGTGTGAAGAGGCTGTTTGGGACTTCCTATACGTCCCCAAGCCACATCGGAAACCAATCCAGGCCTCAGCTGTGGGACACATTCCTGTCTATTAAGGAAAACTAGAATCTGGGGTGGTCAATATACATTGATCGAGTGGAAGTTAAGCGCCCAGATGGAAAAGGCCAAGCCTGGGCCATCAGTATCCTGAGTCCTAAAGGCAAGATCATCCGCAAACCTCATCCTAATAACTACTATTGAGCTATGCTGAGTTCTTGGTCCAACGGAAAGAGTTTGAGTTACAAAGGGGCTAGTTAGCCCGAAGAGTTCTAATGTTACAAAGTTGCTGTTAGGTCTAGGAGCCCTCTTTCCAAATCCTCCTCCCCCTCTATCCTTGCAAAAGAAGATGGGGATGATTGAAACTGCCATAGTTTCATCACCTGGGAGAAAGAACTTTTGTCACAGAGGACTCCTCCTGTTAAAGCCAGGGGCTGCTGCTTGGGGGTCACACAGTGATGATGTTGCACACTTGACTACATCAATCACCTGATAGGTTGCAGTCCTTGCCCTTGCGTTTGTGCTTCAAGGCGCATCACTGCTAGCAGACTTCTGTTCCCCTGTCACGGGGCTTACCTTTGTTGGAGTCTGTAACGCAGAGATGTACGCTCACCCTTGCAGATATCCACAGTCCAAGGTGACCAGGTAAGAAAGCCACCTGGCCTGTGAATTTGTGCACGGGGGCTTGGCAGAGAAGGTGCTCCAATAAGCAGGACCGGCAGGAATACAATGGGAAGGGAAGTCCAGGAATAACAGAAGTCACTGGACACGAGTCCGGATAAGGATCACAGGAACAACAAGGTAAGGATGGAAGCCGGAGTCAGTCTGGAACACCCGCTTGGGAAACAGGAACACAGGAACAATGTCTGTCAACAGGAACAAGGTCTGGAACATAGATCAGCAACACAAGAACAAGGAAGGATCAGCAATGAACTGACCATGCTCTAAGTGAGAGACAGTGTTTTATAGCTTGCTTAATTGAGCAATTAGCTTCAGGTGGACATTGATAGACAAGAGCATACTCAGGTGAAGTCCAGCCCCCTAGTGCTGCAGGCAATACTAGATTAACAAGCCTGGATACATATGAGCTGAAGTGTGACTCAGAGGTGGGATAATAGGACAGAATGTCAAATCACACAGGTTCAAATCCCACGTCAGGCACTTAACCTGGCTCTCTGTAAGCCATGGCGAGAACCATGACATCCCCGTGTTCCTCCGTGTCTGACCAGACTTGGCTGACGACTCTCCTGGCTCTCGACCCCATATCAGCAGATGACCCGACATTGGAAGACTACCCGCTCCTGAACTCGACCCCAGCTTGGATGACTACACGCTTCTGGACTCGACCCTGGCTTGGATGACTACCCGCTTCTTGACTCAACCCCGGCTTGAATGACTACCCGCTTCTGGACTTGATCTCGGCTTTTTTCTGATCTCGCTCCTCACTCTTGCTGTGCATTTATTGCTGTTTGCTCCAATAAACTGCTTTATTTTACCTGCATCTCCATATGGTCTGGTTTCCTAGCACCCTGACACTGTGTCTATTGCTAGTCATATGGTTTTCACTGTGTCTCACTGTGATTATATAGGATGTAAAGTTATTATATGCTCACCATTTTCCTTTGCAGGGGATCTTCATGCCCTTTCACAGGTTGTCTATTGCCTATCCTGTGTATATATGTACAAATGTTATTTGTAGCATAGTTAGTCAGGATGTTTTTTTTTTTTTCTTTTTTTTGTTAGCCAGGATGTTTAACCTTCTCCTGTCAGACAGATTTTTGTTTGGCGGGGGGTTCATTGATATAATAGCACCTGGTGAGAATTCTGTGTAAATGTGTAAATTATGTACAGCAGATGTCTATATTTTTTCACATAATTTATTGTATATACTGGCCACATATGGGGTATGCCCCATGGCCCTGTACATATGTTATTTCCCTTTTCCACCTTTCTAAGTTTGTGGGATACTCCTTGTAAATGTTTGTATTGGTATTTTTGTAGGGGCGAATGCTCAGGGCCAATGAGGACATGACTTTGGCAGAGGGTGGATGCCCAGGGCCCCGGAGGAAGGGGGCAGCTGCCCCTCCTCTGTAGAAGCTGCCATGCAGCCTCAGGTGATCGACCTGAGTGCCTTAGAGTCAGAGAGGAGTTGAACCCAGATGTCCTGCAAAGCTGACCAGAAGGGAGACACTGGAGAGGGTCTGATTCTGCCTACGGTAAGTACAGCAGAACTGTGTCATGGGGCCTGTTCTTAGAGGGCCACCCCTTCTGTTGGAAGAGTCAGTGGACGGGTGTCAGTCAAGGGAATGCTAGAGAGTGTCCTGAAGATAATTTAGTTGCATCAAGTCTGCTGATAGAGAGAGCAAGAGGGCTTAATTTTTCCATACCAGTGGCAGTATGGTTAAAGCGGTGTGTCTGCTTCCACAAATAACCTGGTGATGCCAAGTGAGAGTTGTCCTTATCAACTGTAAATAGTTCAAGTTGAAGTATCCCACTATTCCCTTCTCCCATCCAAGTTCCACAGAAAATATAAAACCCCTGGACTGTTTATTGAGTAACGAGCAACTGGGAGTAAGGATGGATGAGTGAACTGTCCCCTAGTGACTGTCTGCAGGTAATCAGAGGAGGCCCAAGAAGTCAACACACAGCAAGCCCTACAGGGACAGTGCTATATAGTAAATTATATTCCCCAGCGCCAAGTGGCGCTATAAAATAAGGTATATTATGGCTTATGTTTTTAAAAAACACTTATACTGGCGCAGATCATTTACTATAACAGAGGAGATTGTAGCACAAACACACGGTGACTTTTTTTATAATTCAACCATTTTATTGTTTTCCAATACATTACATATTATACATATATACATTCATATACATAATATACAATCACGTTCCCATCACCCTCCCTCCCCATCGCTAAATTTATACACAAAAAAAAAAAAAAAAAGGAAAGAAAAAAAACACACACCTCAGTGCTTACTATAATTCCAATAACCACACACTTGTGAACCCTTAATATACCCTTGCTTGTTTAATCATGATACGATATACAATAAACATGTACCTCCCCATACACCTCTAAAAAGAAAAAAAGAAAAAAACATAATTGCATTCCGAAGTGTACTCTGACCTTCAGCCCGTAAGGGCGAAAGGACTCGCGTGCTGACAACAACAACACAAAAAAAAAAAAAAAAAAGGGGGGGGGGACACTCCCCCTTTCCCCGTGCCAGGTGCCACTTATCCTGTGCCCTCCATGTGTCCTATATACTTTCTCACATGGTGCTGTGCAGCCTGTTAATCCCAGGCTGGTCCAAAAATCATTCCATATCCACAGTGCCCTCATCCTTCAAAATCTTTTTAAGAAGGAGAGGGGGAAGAGAAAAAAAAAAAAAAACCCCAAGAAAGGGGGATGATCCTTCCCTTTCTTCGACTCCTTCATATAAGGGGGGGGCGATATACCCACACATACCAACAAATACCCCGAAACCCCACAACACAGTACACAAATATTACATATAAGCCCTCCTGTTCTTCAGAACCTACCCTCCGCTACTTCCTCCACTGTCACACCACTGAAGAGAGAGCCTGAGGGGACACAAAAAAAAGGGAAAAAAAAAAAAAGGAATAAATTCCCCCCATCTATCCCCCAGCCCCCCCTCCCTAAAGCCTCCCTCCCGTCCTCTCTCCTGATCCTCTCTCCTCTCCCCTAGCCCCTCGTCTCCTCCTAACTCATCACCTGAAAGTATTCCTCTGAACATGTAAAATTCGTCCAAGCTTGCCACCTCACCCTATGTCGTTCTTCCATGTTTAATCGTGCCGCTGTCAACGACTCCATCCTGTGGATCTCCCTAATCTTGGCGTACCATAATCTTAATGTTGGTGATTGTGTAAGTCTCCACATAGCGGGTATACAGGCTTTAGCCGCGTTCAATAGATGTATCAGAATAGAGTTTCTGTACCTCTTAATTGAATTGCTCGTACAATGTAGTAAACATAATGCCGGGTCTTCTCTCACCTTATTTAATGTCAACTTCTCAACTATTCGGGCCACCTCATTCCAGAAGTCCCCAATAGCGGGGCATGACCAGAATATATGAACCAAGGTTCCCCCCACTTCTCCACACCTCCAGCATTTATCCGGGTGTTTTGGATCCATTTTATGGAGGATCCTTGGCACCCAATACCATCTGGTTAGGATTTTATAATTAACCTCTTGGTATCTACTGGCTGATGAAGCCTTTTGTGCGAGTTTTAGAATTTTATTTACTTGCTGTTGATTAAAGGAGGCCGCTAGGTCCTGCTCCCATTTTTGCACAAAACTCGGAGGGTTTGAATCCTGTATTCCCCCCAGCATCGAATACAAGTAAGAAAGTACATGTGGAATTCTCTCTTTGCCCCTACATAAGGCCTCAAATGATGATAATGGGCGTGGTGTATATCCCTGATTTTGTAACTGCTTACAGTAATGTCTAAGTTGGAACGCACTAAAAATATCCAGCTTTCCTTTGGGCCATGATAACATCTCTTCCAAAGTGGAAGGGTCTTTTTGAGTCCACACATCACATAATCGTGCTCTACCCTCTTTGGCCAGATCTATAATTTTCGCATTAGTGTTCCCGGGGGTAAAAAGTGAGTTCCCTACCAAGGGCGTCAACGGAGAGATCGACGGAGCTACTGTTTTATAATTTTGTGTTTTTGATGCTTCATGTAAGAAAGGGCTCAGGTCATTTTAAGGTACTTTATTGGTATCATTGTCTTTACAATTATGCAAATCAATTGGGCACTCAACATTAGGACCATTGAGATAAGCCCTATATACATACACATGTCATGTTTTTTATGTCTTTTCCCTTTGTTACCTAGAAATGTTCACTCTCGAGAAATGTCTATGAAAACTTCTGAAGAAGCTACTATGAAGATGGCGAAACATGTAGAGTTGATATTTTCGAGTGCATTTTCTTGATTTTATCATTTTATATTGATGTATTGTCTTGTCCTCACTTTCTATGTGTAATAAAATGTACAATTTTTGAGAATTCAGATTTTTCTCCATCATTTAGCACCGTTAAAGTCCCACTTGCCCCCCTCTATTGTAGTTACTCAATTTACGGGATGTGGTGCCTCTTACTTCATCTCTAGCAATATCTCTTCAAAATTCCCAATTGTCGGGTGTCTGTGAACTGTCTCTGATTTCAAAATGGGGGTCCATGGAGCCAATGGTAATGGGGTGTTCATAACTTCCCTTTCCATCTGTACCCACTGTTTGTGAGAATGATTACAGTGCCAATCATACACTCGCATGAGATGAGCTGCCCTGTAATACCGAAGCAAGTCAGGTAAACCCATCCCTCCTTTTGCCTTCGGGAGGGTTAGGATCTGGATGCCTATGCGCGGGGATTTTTTCGCCCAGATGAAGGATCGGAATAGTACCTTCACCTGTTCAAAAAATACCATTGGTATTGCTATTGGTACAGCTTGCAGGACATACAGCAATCGGGGCAACACATTCATTTTCAAGGCGCTGCAACGGCCAAACCATGACAGGGCCAATGTCTGCCATTTTCGTACATCGCCCCTAAGTATCCTCAAAAGTGGAGAAAAATTTTCCTCATACAAATCCGCAGGATTTGAGGTGATATGTATCCCTAAGTATACTATTGATTGGTTATTCCACTGAAAAGGGAAAAGGTTCCGTAGTTTTCTCCATTTTCCTATGGGTATGGACACATTCAATGCTAACGATTTTGAGATATTTATTTTAAAAAAAGACACCTCCCCATACTCTTTAATAGCATTCAAAATTTGTGGGAGCGATTTTTCAGGCTCTGTCACAAAGAATAGCAGATCATCTGCATAAGCTGCCACCTTATGTTGTCCTTTCACCAGCTTAGATCCTACTATTTCTGGATTTTGGCGGATCTTGCAGAGCAGGGGCTCCAGAGCTAGGATAAAAATCAATGGCGAAAGTGGGCAGCCCTGACAAGTACCATTTTTTATCTGAAAAAATTCAGAATTCCACCCATTGACCCTTACCGCCGCTGTGGGGCTGGAATATAATGACATAATATATGTCAGCATTCTTCCTCCTAGGCCTATATGTGACAGAGTGGCCCTGATAAAATTCCAGGCCACCCTGTCAAAAGCCTTTTCAGCATCAATGGACAGGAGCATCATCGGTACTTTTTGTCGTCGCATGTTATAGACTAGGTGTAAGGGCTAAGTTGCGCTACTTAGCCCTTACACCTACATATTTTTGCTTGTCACAATTTAAGTTGCTGCTGTGTTTTTTAGTAGCTAGCGCAGTTATACTTCCTTTATATGTTATAGACTAGGTCAATTGCCCAAGTGGTATTGTCCCTCGCCTCTCTTGTGGGGACAAATCCTACCTGATCAAAATGGATTAGGTTCGGAATATGTGGGAGAATCCTATTCGCAATCACCCTTGCAAATAGCTTGGTGTCCAAGTTTAGCAAGGAAATTCTTTCCCTTCTTTATGGATCAGGGTGATGTATGCCCGGAGAGAATCTACCGGCATATCACCCCCGTCTCCAATATAATTTAGATGTGCTAACAGCGGCATTTTTAAGATCTTGAAGAACTGTTGGTAGTATATTAATGAAAAGCCGTCCGGGCCTGGGGCTTTATGAGGTTTTGTTTGATCTAGTGCCAGTTTTAACTCTTCCTCTGAGATCCTCTCCTCCATTGCTTTCACCTGATCTGCGTCTAAAGAGGGCATTTCTGACTTTTTAATATATTCGATCGCCTCATCGAAGCCAGCACCCCCCCCCCCCTTTAGCTGGCCCAGAGGAGGCGATGTCATATAAACCTTGGTAATATCTATGGAATTCTTCTATTATTTCTGCCGTATCATGTTTCCTTTGTCCGTCTCCCGCTTGTATCTGCGAAATTACCGTACGCTTCTGTGGGCCCCTTAAGGCTCGGGCTAGCATCGCTCCTGGCTTGTCAGTGTATTCATAGAAATGCCTCCTTTGTGACACTAAGGATCTCATCACTTTCTCATATAGCAATCCATTTAATATTTCCCTTGCCTTGGTAAGGGGCAACAAGTGTTTTTCCGCCACTGCCTTTTTGTGTACTGAGCTCAGAGTCTCTATCTGAGACATCAACTCTGAGATCTCTCTTTCTTTTTCGCGTTTACGTTTGGAGCCCAACCTAATCAATACTCCCCTAATTACGCACGTATGGGCCTCCCAGATATTCGATGGCGATATTTGTGTGCTCGTGTTTTCCTGAAAATAGCTTACCAATTCTGTCTCTATCTCCATCTTTGTATCCATTGCCTGCACTAAAGATTCATTCAGTCTCCATGTCGGTGGTCTCATTAGACCTGCGTCAAAATTTATTGTAACATGTATAGGAGAATGATCCGACACGGAAAAGGAACCAATCTGAGAAGACATCACTCTGGAGAGATCTGCCTGCGAAATCATAATCCGGTCTATCCTAGAGTACCTGTTGTGTATTGCCGAATAATATGTATAATCTATCTCCTCTGGGTTCATGATTCTCCAGGGATCGATTAAATTAAGGAGAGAGAGTTCCCGGTTTAATTTTTCCAATCGAGCATATGAGAGATGTGAGGTACCCTTTGAGGTGTCCAACAGAGGCTCTGGGGCATAATTATAGTCTCCTCTCATAATTAACGAGCCCTCCTGAAACTCCAATATTATTGGTGTCAGCATCATTAAGAACGCCACCTGGTTGTTGTTAGGGAAATATATATTTATCATTGTGACCATCTTATTCCCTATCTTACCTTTTACTATTAGGTATCTTCCCTCTGGATCTACTCGTGAGTCTACATAAGACCAGGCTACCTCTTTCGCTATTATCGTACTGACTCCTTTAGACTTCGCTACCGGCGAGGGGGCATGATATGCCCAAGGGAAGTCCCTGTTATGTAGCCTCGGGATTTTTTCACTTTTAAAATAAGTTTCTTGAAAAAAGGCGATCTGCGTTCGACTGTGGCGCATGTCCCGCAACACCCTCGATCTTTTTTCCGGGGTAGACAACCCCCTGACGTTTAGTGACGAAATCTTGGTTCCTTGCATTCTCCTCCCCGCTAGTTTGACCCCTTGAGATATTATACTATCTTCGCTCCAAAAGAAGGAGAAGCATCTGGGACCGTCCCACAGAGATTGACCGGCGGGAGGAGGAGAAGGAGAGAGGAGGAGAGGAAGAACGGAGAGAGAAGAAAAAAAAAAAAAAGGGGAAAACCACCCCCCTTCCCCCCACTCCCTCCGCTCTCTCTTTCACCGGTGTGACAGTGTGTTTCGACGAAATCTGGTCAAAACTTGACCTTGCGTAACAAGACGCGGGCACTCTGAAGACGCTCGCCGTGAGAAGAAAAACACACAACAAAAACAAAAAAAAAACAAAAAAAAAATAAAAAATTCCCTGGTAAAATCCACAAAGGATAAAAACAGAGGCAAAAGAAAAAAAAAATAGAAAAAAATTGAGCACAACAAACCTCTGTGGGTCCGTGCTCCCCTAGGCGTCCGCCCTTATCACCTGTGTCGGGTGGGTCGGGGTCGGGGGGTGCTAACAGGGCCTCGCACATTTATAATTCTTAAAACATTATTCACATTCTTAACTCAAGGCCCATTATCGTTCTTATGATTCTGCTCCCACTTAACACCACCCCCCCCCTAACCACCCCAACATCAACATAAATACCACCCCCCTCTCTTCATGTTTCGGCCTTTCACCACACCAACCCCCTTCATAGCCAAAAATCACATCTCTTTAATAACGTCTATAAACACCGCCATCTTTGGAAGAGCATCCTTCATCACTTAGTTATCTTCCACTTAGCCCCTGCCATTTGAGTCCTGTACCCCTATTCCTTAATAATCTCCCCCGGGTGTTTATATGCTACTAGAGTGCCTAGCCAATCTGGAACCTCAATTGGCTGTATTTTTAAAAAGGAAAAGAGACCTTGCAACTGATCAGGCCAACGTAAAATAAACATAGAGTCCCCCTTCTTTATCTTTATATGAAATGGATGTCCCCAGTGGTAAGTTGCTCCAGCCTTCTGAATTTCTTTGAGTAATGGCTTAACCATAGCCCGCATTCTTAATGTATTCTTAGATAGGTCTGGCAGGATCCTAATCTTCGATCCGTCATATTCAAAGGGGCCCCTCTCCCATGCTTTCCGCATGATTAGTTCCCTCTGGGCAAAAAAGTGTATCCTAGCCAAGACGTCCCGTGGGGAGTCCACCCCCATGCTGCGGGGAGCCCTAACTCTGTGGGCTCGGTCTATTTCCATATTTTCTGTATGGGGTCGTTCCAGTAGATCGTTGAAAATTTCAGTTATCTTGCCCTTTAACTCTGGCCCTAGTACAGCTTCAGAGAGACCCCTAAGGCGTACATTATTACGTCGTTGCCTATTTTTACCGTCATCCTGCTGCAATTGGAGCATAATTAGCTGTTTAGACATTACTTTATGGGAATCCTCAATGTACTCCACTCTTTCCTCTAGCTGGCTTTGTCCATTCTCCACCACCTCAATTCTACTATCCAAATGATTAATCTGCCCCTTCAATGAATTTATCTCAATAGTTAAGGAACTTACTATATTTGCTGCAATCTCGGTCAAGTCCTGCTTAGTGGGCATCAAGGATAGGAGCTCCTTCCATTCCTCTGGCTGTGTTTGCAGAGCTTGAGGTGGGGAGGGGTATACCGCCTGCTGTTCAGTGCCTGATGTAGATGTCTCCACCAGCAAGCTTGCCGTAGGTTGCTCTTGAGGTTCCCTATTATTACTGGTACCTTTGGTGTCTTTTTTGGCCATAGCTGCAGCATTTGCTCCCGCTCTCATCGGTGCCATCCTGGAATGTTCTTCCACTCCTTCCCTCCGCTGCCCTCGGAGGAAGTAAGTGGATATGTCCGCTCTCCGGCCTGACAGTCCTTGACTCTTTCGGCCGGACCGATCGCCGGTTTGCATGGGCCGTATGTGGTTACTGCGCGGCAAGAGTCGCGACTCCCTCCTCTGCCACCGGAGGTATCGGCGACCGTCCGACCGTCTGTCCCAGCCAGACGCTGCTGGAGCCTCGTGGGGTGGGTGTGGCAGTACGCCAAAGCGTGCTGCTGCTCTCGCGGGGTTTCCGGGTCGGTGGATGCTGCTCACTCGCTGCTACATGCGGACGCCTTCACAGGGAGCACGGATCACCACAGAGATCCTCCTCACGGCGTCATCTTCCGGCCACACGGTGACTTAACAACCACTTTAACTGTGGTGGCTGTATTCATAGTTACATAGTTAGTCTGGTTGAAAAAAAGACACAAAGTCCATCTAGTTCAATCAATAAAAAGGGTAAAACAAAACAAACATTTTTTTTACAATCCTATATATATACAATTCTATTCCCACAGTTGATCCTGAGGAAGACAAAAAACCCCAGCAAAGCATGATCCAATTTTGCTCCAGCAGGGGAAAAAATTCTCTCCTGATCGGATATTCCCTGGATCAACTTTACCTATAAATATTAGTTTCCAGTTTGTAATGTTCTGGTACCTTTGGGTACCCTAATTACTCTTTCATAAGTGTATGCGCCCCACCATTCTCTTTTGGTAAGGTGCGCATACACCTTTAAGACTGATGCTGTCATCACTGAGCGCCGGACTGGATGGCTATTTAGATCGCCGGCTCTCACTCACATGTGTTCGTTCAAACTGCTTTGTGCCTTGATGCTAACCTGTCTTGAAGCTCTCATGCTTGCAAGCATACCTCGCTGTCGGAACCACGCTGCACTGATCCCTGTATCCCGCTACCGGATCATCCGCTCTTGCCGAACCTCTCCTCTGCTACATTGCTATTAGTGATAAGTACCCCACAGGGGAAACCTCTATAACCTTCATACTAAAGCTTACACTATCTAGCTCTGCATACTAAGGACTATTACTACATCTGCATTATCTAAGATTGCTAGCTCTTGAGTCTACTACCACCTGTTCTTGCACTGGGTTGATCTCTCTTGTATGTCCACCTGCTACTCTGTCATCTGCTACCATACATGATTGCTAAACCTATCTGCATCCCATCTGCTACTATCTTACTTTCAAGAACATTTCCTTTCAAGTGTCTGTCATCTACCATCTCTACCCAACCTGTCTCTTCAGCCTATCATCACTGTGTTACTATATACATAAGTCACTCTAGGAAACATCTTATTGAGTGTGTGTATTTACTTGCTGAATTGAGATCATCCACACATGATGAGTCATTGGGAGTTGGGATTGGTGTCTCAGCGTTTCTCTACATGACTACTGAAGTGGAATATTTCTGCAGCTGAAAATCCACATCATACATAAAACGCAGGAGCGTTACACAGTTATGTTATGTACATTTAGGAAAGAATCCAGGCCTTTTTTAAAGCAATCTACTGAGCTGGACAGAACCAGCTCTTGAGACAGTCTATTCCATATTTTCACAGCTCTTACCGTGAAGAAGCCTTTCCATATTTGGAGAAAAAAATCTCCTTTCCCCCAAGACATAAAGAGTGTCCACTTGTCCTCTGTGATGACCTTAAAGTGAATAATTCAACACAAAGTTCACTATATGGACCACTTATGTATTTGTACATGTTGATCATATCCCCCCTAATTCTCAAGACAGAATAAATAAATTTCCTCTAATATTTCCTCATAACTGAGCTCCTTCATGCCTCTGCATCAGTTTGGTTGCCCTTCTCTGCACTTTCTCCAGTTCCCCAATATCCTTTTTATGAACTAGTGCCCAAAAGTGAACTGAATATTCCAGATGAGCTCTTACTAATGATTTGTACTGGGGCAAAATTATATGTCTCTCTATGGAGTCTATACCTCTGTTAATACAAGAAAGGACTTTACTCACTTTGGAAACTGCAGCTTGGCATTGCATGCTATGATTAAACGTATGATCTACCAGAACACCCAGATCCTTCTCCACCATTGATTCCCCCAGTTTTACTACCCCTAGTATGTATGATGCACGCATATTCTTTTTTTAGCCTGTTTTTTTTTTTTTTTAATTCTCACCTGGAGATGCAGCCAGTAAGTCTGTTATTGTTTAGCTTCCTTTAACAGACCCAACTGTTCAGACAAAGTGGCAGTTAGCGTGTTGAGAGAAAGCATATGACACTGACAAGGGTACTTAAAATAGTCAGCTTTTAATAATTTATGCAAAAACTTTTTGAAATGTTCTTCAACCAAGTTGATCCCAAAATAAGAAATGTATTTTATTTTATTTGCAAAATATAAAAATTATTTTTGAATAAAAAACAGTTTGTGTGACACTTAAAGTGGAGTTCCGGCCACAAAATCTACATAATCGATTTTGTGGCCATCCGCTTGCTTTTCGTCACCTGAAAAGGAAATGGATAGTTACGATTTTTTTTTTTTTACTTACCTTGTTATTGTAGAAAAATATACTCACCTTTCTTCCACTTCCTCCCTTGGCGGCCATGGACCGCGCCGTCACTTCCGGTTTGCAATGATTCCTGGGAGCTGAACGTCATCACTCCCAGGAATCAATGCGACGGCACCGCATTCCCTGCTAAACAGCTTCTGGGCATGCCCAGAAGCTGTGGAGGAATGCAGCGCCACACCGGAAGTGACGAGAGGGGCCGGTGCAGGCGCATTCTGGGAGAAGAGGACACGGAAGAGGACGCAGAAGAGGATCACGCTGGCTTCAGCTGCCCAAATCCGAGATGGCAACGCTGGAGAAGAAATTTTAAAGGTAAGTATTTCTTCTTGCAGGTAAGTGCGACCCGGGACAGATCAGAGGCTATCCATTGTGGAATGTACTAGCCCTGACTGTCCCAGGGGTATTTTTATTGAAAACATTTTTTCATGGCCGGAACTCCGCTTTAAGTGCTTTTGATGCCCATGCTGCTGCTTTTAAAAACAGGAGCATTTATAAAGCACAGCGGTGCTGTAAGTCTAATTTTATCTTGCGTGTGGTACCTGTTCAATAGCATCTACAGTAGTGTTTAGATCTCTTTATCTTTTATCAATAGAGAGGACATGCATTGGATTCATTTCAAGTTTTCTCTGCTCCAAATAGATTATATTATAAAGCCTAAAGGTTATTTGTTTTCTTAAGCTCTGAGTGTATGTACCTAGCTCAGACAGATAAACTAGTAATAAATAGTGCCGTATTGCCCATGATCAATTGTACCGTTCTGAGATTCTGCTTACCTTGCGAGCCCATTAGCTGCTTCAGTTCCATACAAATTCCTATTCACCGATTATAAAAAACATAAAGAACACATTTTTTATAGATATAACAGGGATTTAATGGAATTGTGTCTGCTAAGTTCAAAGGAATATATTCCCTTTTTCAAACAAAAGTTTCACAATAACATGAAACATTTGCTGCTGAAAGAATGATAAAGCTTAGTGACGAGGATTCCTTTGTTGTGCTTTGTCTTAAAGTTTTTTTTGTGTTGTGGTTGTGTTTTTTTGTGTATCTACTTTGTCATAAAGAAAGTAAAAGGTAACGATGAAGGATGGGCTTTCCAGTAATACATAAAACACCATCCTCTATGGAGTAGACATGTAGTGGCTCATATAAAGCTACAGTTCAATCAAATGAAAAAATTTGCATGGAAATACATAGAGGAACACAGCCTGACTGTCCAGGGCTCATGTTCGGGAGAGTTCCTGTTTATTGTTCCATCTGTGTCAGCTCTATAAAGCCTTGATATTAGGACTGCTAACCCAAGAAAAATGACAATGACCTGTATTCTTGGCCATTTCTGCCGTAGTGTAAGCTGGCCTTACACGTGTGGAATTTCATTAGAAAATTGTTGTTTTCAGAATGTTATTTCCACTATATATGGGTTTAAATTGACAACTGTTTTCAAACAGAACGAGTAAGAAAAATTGAAACGGTAACTCTACTTTTGTGGGGAAAAAAATAGCAAAAAAAAGAAAAAAAAACGATATAGTGTATACAATTGTAACACAAATCATATTGTAATTGAATGTTATTATTTATTTTATTTTTATTTTATTTCAGGTGCTTATATAGCGCTGTCAATTTAAGCAGCGCTTTACATACACATTGTACATTCACGTCATTATTAAAAATGACCTTTCCTTTTCAATTTGCAGCTGTTGTAAATTTCTGGAAATGTAATGCAATATGGCTACCTGAAGCTGTTCTGTACACAGAATGTGTACTGACCACACACCAGAAACATAATTTCCTGCTTGTGTGATTGGCTCACCAATTTTCCCAGAAGTCTGTCTAAGATACAAGTCAGATTTCTGGCATCCCCTGCAACAAAAATTTCATTTTTGGTGAGATACTCCCAATAGGAACACATCTAAAGGGATGCAGACCCAACAGCTATCCTCTTTAGAGCTCTGCAGCTGCCGCAGCTGACAGATAATTCTGAAACCACTCCCATTAGACCAACTCAGCACAGAGGCACAGAGGAACAATCAATGATTTCTTCAGAATAACAAAAGTTAGAAATCTTTGTAATGTACAGAGATCACCCAGAGGGGAATGTTTTTTTCTCTACAAAAGTGGAGTTATGCTTGAAGTACTAGGATGGAAAATATATGTTGAAACTAGTGTGAAAGAGCAAATTTCTAATCATTGCATTTGTTCATGGCTGAGAAAAATCATAACTAGTCTTATGCACATGCAATTGTAAAAGTTATTCTAGAAGTAGAACATTCGTTGTATGAAAATTGAGATATTGGCACAGTGCTTGAACAAAAAGTCGTTCACAATTAGTTGAGCCCATGGAGGCACTGTTAAATGGTCGGACGAGCGATTTTTATACTTTCTCAAACATTCGAGCACAATTCTATAGGTTTAAGGCCAGCATAAGGTTGGTTAAAGACAAAAGAAGGTGGGTAAGACCTTCAATAGAAGATACGATCATACCAACTCTGGTTATTTCTTTGGCTAGGAGGTGAATAACCATGCACACTTGACTAACCTAAACATTCTTGTTTATCCTGTTTAAAATGGCGGAGGAGCCGCTGCCAGTCATCAAAGTGTATTTCAACTCTAGCAATAAACTTTTCTTGTGAAAAAACTGTAGGTAGCTGTGCTAATCTGTAAATGTGCAAACAAACGATCCCAAAAACACTTTTATAGTAAGCAATATATCCTCATCAATATTATTGTCAAATCTTATATGCAAACTAGTGAATTACAAAGGAAAACATGTATATGAAGTATCCGAGTGTCCATTATTCCATTCTGTGTCAAAGAGTAGCCCTTAATCATGCAGTGCTTCACCCGATTATGTGCAAATCCACCACCTGCTAAAATGCACACCCACTAGCAGTTGGTATATTTTAGGCCTTAACAATATTGTGCCTCTGTGGGTCCTGGTGATCTTGCCTGTGGACCTAGTAGCTATGGCAACCCCTCTCATGCATTTGTAAAGTAAATAATAAGCCATCATTGCACAACTTCCATAAAACGGTTTATTGCAAAGTTAAAAGTATGAGTATGCACACTCACATTTGTTGGTACCTTTAGACCGGCAATAAGTCTATACAGCAGTCTCTGTGGCCGTGCCAATCACCGATCCATGCACTGAAGCTGGCGTGCTTTCCAAGCCATGATTTAGTTTCCGTGACAGGAACCGGAAGTCCATCATCCACGCGCCAATAGCCTCAATGCGTTTCGCAATTACACATGCGTCATCAGAAAGCTGTAACTTTTATTTTTTGCTTCCTTTTGTTCCTTTATCTGTTAGATATACTGTACAATTAAAAGTGTTTTGTTCTATTTAACCAAGAGCAAAATATACCCCTTGATCCTGCCAGAAATCTTGTGAGCTTATATTGTCCTGTGGCTTTCATCTCATGTCATATCCATACTAGCAAACATCTTATCCTCCCTGTACACTCCACCCCATATGCCATCCAAGCAAAATAGATTTGGGTTTGACTGACAAGCCGCCCCCGTTGCTCTACCATGCTCCTTTTTTTTAACTCCATATTACCGCTATCTGATTTTCTAGACCTATATTAACCCTTTAAAAACCTTACTTACCTTGTGGGGCTAAACATTTTGCTGCAGTCTGTGCTGAAATCAACATCAAAGTGTCAAAATTCTGAGCTTAGATCTTGCACCTGGCCTACCATAACTGGACAGTAAACAAATATCATCTGCTCTTGGTCCAGTACAAATCAGGAATGTATTTCTGTAAGGTTTGCTTCTATTGGTAGTCTGATTGGTTGCTCTTTGTAACGTTTTTTTTTCAATACTTTTTTAAGTATGATATTGAGATATTGGGGGTGTTTAGTAACCCATAGTAGCCAACAAGAAGTAATGTGAAATTATGTTAGCACGGTTAACTAATTTAAGATGTTTTCTGATTGACTACTATTAATCAATTCTCTTAGACTCGGTTCACACTACGGCTATCCGACATAGGGGGCGACCAGTGAAGTCGCGTGCACTGCGACTTCGGCACGACTTGCACGGACTTCAGAAAATGAATGTCTATGCAAGTCGCTCCAGGTCGCCCTGAAGTAGTACAGGACCCTTTTTCTAAGTCGGAGCGACTTGTGTCGCTCCTATTAGAACCGTTCCTGTACTACACTATGGGACGGTGCACGACTTGTCAGGCTGACCAAGTCGCCTGACAGGTCGGACTAGTGTGAATGGAGACTTAGAGCAATGTTGTACAGTATATGATCATATGTAACCAAGCAATTGCCATGTTCCTCTGTAATCCAGCTGAAATTTCTATTTAACAGTAACAGGCATCACCATGGCCTCTGTGTGGTTTTGAATAACATCTACTCTAGAAGGCTTATGTTCCAAACACTGGATAGTGACTTGTGAAGGTTTGTTGGGTGAATATGAAGAGTTCAGGCAGAGATCAGCTATATATTTCATCAGGAGGCATGGCACACAGTACATAGAACAAGGACTGAAAGCTCAAAAAGTTTAACTTTCTATGATAGAGCCGTTATAATATATGGGAGATCCTAACAGAACCAAGACTGCTCAAATGTTTAACAAGTAATTAGTCACCTAAAACTTATTGAAAATATTTTTCTCTTTTGTCTTTTATTTTGTATTGCTTGTAATGTCAGAATGCAGCCATTAACTGAGTATTTAATTGTTAATTAAAATTTGGGCATGGAATTACCTGAAACAATCAAAATAAAAATATTACCGGTAAATGACAATTTATTTATCTTCGTTTTCACTTCATCCTGCAATAATCATAAGAACTACTCAGTCGGTGAGTTTTCATATCGCAATAATTGACATTTTTGAAAAGGGCAGAGTAACTTTTTGACTTTTTGATCCAGTGTATTATGCAGATCCTGCTATTATAATGTCATGGGATAATTTTAAAATGGTCTGCACGTGAAATTTTGAAAGAGCAGGGCTAATTAAAATGAATAAATAGTATAATAGCAATTGTTTTTCACCTGTTTTATACATTTGGTTTTACTTCAAATTCAAAGCCAAACTCCAGGATATTGGCAACCCCCATTCCACCTCCCTTTAACTGACAACTGGTATAAAAAAAAAAAACTATCCAAATGCCCATTTTAGTTTCGTGAATCACAGGGTTGTCGATTAGAGGATTGACACAATACTGTAACAATCCTTCCCAAAGTCTGTGTGATGCCAGCAGGTCCACACAGTAAAGAACACAGAAGCAGGGAGGACCCCTGAAGAAGGACCACAGGAAGTAAATTGTGTCATTTACTTCCTGGGGTCTTTCTTCAGGGGGTGTGCACATCATTGCCTGCATTATGTGGACACCTCCTATTGGTGGAGGCAACACTTTCAGTGGCCTGGGCCACTTTCATAGACTCCAGGGGCAGGAGAAGTGGGGTCACTCGGTAAAACCCCACTGAGTACAGCCCACCTGTTAAACTATCTTTCCTCCCTGCTTCGATAATCTGCACTGTGTGGACCTGCTGGCACAAGAGAGACTTTGCAAGGATAGCATCCCAGCCAGGTCTTGTGTTTACTGTGCATTCACACCATTTATTCCTATGGATGAGCCATTTTCCACTTGAATTCCTGGAGGCTGCCATGAGTACAGCTTATCTATAGGAAAAAAATCAGGCATTATTACAAAACATTGATTGTTTAATAGAAAGCAGGGGGACATTTCATAGTAACAAGCCTCATGAAAAAAATAAAATTTAAACTGATTTTAAACTCAAAGTTTTGATAAAAAACAAACAGGTTTATACTTACCTGTTCTGTGCAATGGAATTACACAGAGAGGTCTTAATTCTCCACTAGTCCTTCACCGGTGCCACCATAGGAAGCCACTTCACATACATGCAGGCTACATGACTGATGCAGCAGGAGCCAATGGCTCTCATTGCTACAGCAAAGCCTGTGAGACCAGAAAGTGAGAGGAGAGAGCGACTGCACATGGACACAGGGCTAAATTAAGTGAGGTAAATATAAGGGGTGGTGATGGGGGCGATACTTTTAACTAAACATTTAATACTTAAATGCAAGGAATGCATTAAGGTTAAACATTAGGGTTGAGCGAACACCTAGATGTCCGTGTTCGACGGGTTCGGCCGAACTTTAAAAAAAAGTCCGGGTCCGTGTCCCGGACTTTTACCGAACTTTTCCCGGACACCGAACCCCATTGAAGTCAATGGGGACCCGAACTTTAAGGCACTAAAATGGCTCTAAAACACCAAAGGAAAGGGCTAGAGTGCTGCAAATGGCAGCAAAACGTAATTAAGAGCATGGCAAGTGCTCTGCAAACAAATGTGGATAGGGAAATAACTTAAAACAACAAAAAAAAAACAGAAAAATAAAACAATGTTCTTCTTCATCTCTGAAGGACGAGGCCCATATGGAGTAGGAGGGAGGTTGAGGTGGTGGTGGATGTGGCGGTGACATAGGCGTGCGCACAGGGTGTGCTGGGTGTGCCTGGGCACACCCTAATCACCTAGGGCACATAGCATTGCCAGTGAGGAGATGGGAAAGATCTCCCTGGGACCTGCTCTGCTCTATTTCTCCTTGCCTACAGGTACATGGCCCCGATACATTACTCTCCCTGCTGGCAAACACATGCATGTGTATTTCAACTTTGGGGTGCACACCTTAATGCAATAGGCTGCGCACACCTATGGGCGGTGTAGGTGGAAGCGGCGGTGGAGGAGGACCAGGGCCGGATTAACAGCATCATGGGCTTGGTGCTGAGGATTTTGAAGGGCCTTAAGGGCCGTGCCTTGCCATGCACCCAGAGGAGGAAGGGTGCAGCCATGCATGCCTAATTCAACATGGGATGCTGTCTCTGAAGCCCATAAACACATCCATGCATCGCCAACTGTCCCTCCTTGTCCGGCCTTCACGCTGTGTGGGGAGGTTCTGAGGGTGCTGCCTGGGGAAGCGAGCATAGAAGCCAGACTTCTGTGTTTACAAGTGACAGAAGAGCGGTAACAGTGAATATGGCCAACCCGGGGCCTATATAAAAGGTAGGGGCCTGGAGCTGCAGCTCCAATAGCCCCTACATTAATCTGGCCCTGAGGAGGAGGACGAGGTAGCCAACACTGCTTCTTTTCAAAAATTTTAAATGAGGGTACACCCCAAAAGAGTGAGAAAGAGCAAAAATGGAACAATGGGTGGGTAAGGTCGGTATCCATTGCTATTCTGCATAAGGTACGGAAAAGTCCCGTGGGATTCATGCCTGGTTCATTTTAATGAACGTGAGCTTGTCCACATTGTCTCTGGACAGGCGGCTGCGCTTGTCTGTTATAACGCCCCCAGCCGTGCTAAATACCCGTTCAGATAATACACTGGCTGCAGGGCACGCCAGCACCTCCAAGGCGTAAAGGGCAAGCTCAAGCCATGTGCCCAATTTGGAGACCCAGAAGTTGAAGGGGGCAGACCCGTCATTCACTACATGTAGGCGTGTGCACACATACTGCTCCACCATGTTGGTAAAATGCTGCCTCCTGCTAAGACGTTCCATCTGAGCTGCTGGTGCTGCTGTTTGTTGTGGCGTGCTGACAAAGCTTTTCCACATTTCGGCCATGCTAACCCTGCCTTCTGAGGTGCTGGCGGTGCCCTGGTTGCGTTGGCGACCTCCTCCTCCTCCTCCTCTGCCTTGTGCTTCCACTGTGGCCCCGCTGTCAGATGGGAATGCCAGCAGCATGGCGTCTACCAGCGTGCGCTTGTACTCGCGCATCTTGCGATCGCGCTCCAGTGAGTGAATTAAGGACGGTACGTTGTCCTTGTAACGGGGATCCAGCAGCGTGGCCACCCAGTAATCAGCACAAGTTAGAATGTGGGCAACTCGGCGGTCGTTGTGGAGACACTGCAGCATGTAATCGCTCATGTGTGCCAGGCTGCCCAGAGGCAACGAAAGGCTGTCCTCTGTGGGAGGTGTATCGTCCGTGTCCTCTGTATCCCCCCAGCCACGCACCAGTGATGGCCATGAGCTGGCCTGGGTGCCACCCTGCTGTGAACATGGTTCCATCTCCTCCTCCAGCTCCTCCTCCTCCTCATCCTCCTCATCCTCCAGAACTGTGCCCCTGCTGGACAATTGCGTCCCTGGCGTTTGCGTGTGCAGGAACCCACCCTCGGAGCCCCTTGCGAATGACTGCCCTGAAAGCCTTGGAAATGTTACCTCTTCATCCTCCTCCTCCTCCTCATCCTGTGCCACATCCTCTTCCATCATCGCCCGAATTGTTTTTTCAAGGAGGCATAGAAGTGGGATAGTTAAGCTGAGAACGGCGTCATTGCCACTGGCCATGTTGGTGGAGTACTCAAAACAGCGCAACAAGGCACACAGGTCTCGAATGGAGGCCCAGTTAAATTAAATAGCGGAATAGAAAATATGATCCAAAAAAAGTGTATGTATATCACACGTACACAACCACACTGGGCCCCAATTACTATTGTTTGTACCCCTAAAAGGCTAGATGAGGAGTAGGGGGAGTATGGAACAGGCAGCACCCTCAAACCTTCAGAAGTATGAGATGAACCCCAACAACTTGGAAAGGTGGATCTCTCTCACACGTACCGACACAGACTATCCCCCAATTTAACTGATCCCCAAAGGTTTTTGATTAAATAGCGGAATAGAAAATATGATCCCAAAAAAGTGTATGTATATCACACGTACACAACCACACTAGGCCCCAATTACTATTGTTTGTACCCCTAAAAGGCTAGGAGTAGGGGGAGTATGGAACAGGCAGCACCCTCAAACCTTCAGAAGTATGAGATGAACCCCAACAACTTGGAAAGGTGGATCTCTCTCACACGTACCAACACAGACTATCCCCCAATTTAACTGATCCCCAAAGGTTTTTGATTAAATAGCGGAATAGAAAATATGATCCCAAAAAAGTGTATGTATATCACACGTACACAACCACACTAGGCCCCAATTACTATTGTTTGTACCCCTAAAAGGCTAGGAGTAGGGGGAGTATGGAACAGGCAGCACCCTCAAACCTTCAGAAGTATGAGATGAACCCCAACAACTTGGAAAGGTGGATCTCTCTCACACGTACCAACACAGACTATCCCCCTATTTAACTGATCCCCAAAGGTTTTTGATTAAATAGCGGAATAGAAAATATGATCCCAAAAAAGTGTATGTATATCACACGTACACAACCACACTAGGCCCCAATTACTATTGTTTGTACCCCTAAAAGGCTAGATGAGGAGTAGGGGGAGTATGGAACAGGCAGCACCCTCAAACCTTCAGAAGTATGAGATGAACCCCAACAACTTGGAAAGGTGGATCTCTCTCACACGTACCGACACAGACTATCCCGCAATTCAATTGATCCTCAAAGGTTTTTATTGAATAGCGGAATAGGAAATATGATCAAAAAAAGTGTATGTATCTCGCACGTACACAACCACACTAGGCCCCAATTACTATTGTTTGTACCCCTAAAAGGCTAGATGAGGAGTAGGGGGGGTATGGAACAGGCAGCACCCTCAAACCTTCAGAAGTATGAGATGAACCCCAACAACTTGGAAAGGTGGATCTCTCTCACACGTACCGACACAGACTATCCCCCAATTTAACTGATCCCCAAAGGTTTTTGATTAAATAGCGGAATAGAAAATATGATCCAAAAAAAGTGTATGTATATCACACGTACACAACCACACTGGGCCCCAATTACTATTGTTTGTACCCCTAAAAGGCTAGATGAGGAGTAGGGGGAGTATGGAACAGGCAGCACCCTCAAACCTTCAGAAGTATGAGATGAACCCCAACAACTTGGAAAGGTGGATCTCTCTCACACGTACCGACACAGACTATCCCCCAATTTAACTGATCCCCAAAGGTTTTTGATTAAATAGCGGAATAGAAAATATGATCCCAAAAAAGTGTATGTATATCACACGTACACAACCACACTAGGCCCCAATTACTATTGTTTGTACCCCTAAAAGGCTAGGAGTAGGGGGGAGTATGGAACAGGCAGCACCCTCAAACCTTCAGAAGTATGAGATGAACCCCAACAACTTGGAAAGGTGGATCTCTCTCACACGTACCAACACAGACTATCCCCCAATTTAACTGATCCCCAAAGGTTTTTGATTAAATAGCGGAATAGAAAATATGATCCCAAAAAAGTGTATGTATATCACACGTACACAACCACACTAGGCCCCAATTACTATTGTTTGTACCCCTAAAAGGCTAGGAGTAGGGGGAGTATGGAACAGGCAGCACCCTCAAACCTTCAGAAGTATGAGATGAACCCCAACAACTTGGAAAGGTGGATCTCTCTCACACGTACCAACACAGACTATCCCCCAATTTAACTGATCCCCAAAGGTTTTTGATTAAATAGCGGAATAGAAAATATGATCCCAAAAAAGTGTATGTATATCACACGTACACAACCACACTAGGCCCCAATTACTATTGTTTGTACCCCTAAAAGGCTAGGAGTAGGGGGGAGTATGGAACAGGCAGCACCCTCAAACCTTCAGAAGTATGAGATGAACCCCAACAACTTGGAAAGGTGGATCTCTCTCACACGTACCAACACAGACTATCCCCCAATTTAACTGATCCCCAAAGGTTTTTGATTAAATAGCGGAATAGAAAATATGATCCCAAAAAAGTGTATGTATATCACACGTACACAACCACACTAGGCCCCAATTACTATTGTTTGTACCCCTAAAAGGCTAGATGAGGAGTAGGGGGAGTATGGAACAGGCAGCACCCTCAAACCTTCAGAAGTATGAGATTGTGTTCACTGTACCCCACAAAGATTGAGTTCACTGCACCCCACAATGATTGTGTTCACTGCACCCCACAAAGATTGTGTTCACTGCACCTCACAAAGATTGTGTTCACTGTACCCCCCAAAGATTGTGTTCACTGCACCCCACAAAGATTCTGTTCACTGTACCCCACAAAGATTGTGTTCACTGCACCCCAAAAAGATTGTGTTCACTGCACCCCAAAAAGGATGTTGTTCACTGCACCCCAAAAAGGATGTTGTTCACTCCACCCCAAAAAGATTGTGTTCACTGCACCCCACAAAGATTGTGTTCACTGCACCCCAAAAAGATTGTGTTCACTGCACCCCAAAAATGATTTTGTTCACTGCACCCCAAAAAGGATTTTGTTCACTGCACCCCAAAAAGGATGTTGTTCACTCCACCCCAAAAAGATTGTGTTCACTGCACCCCAAAAAGATTGTGTTCACTGCACCCCACAAAGGATTTTGTTCACTGCACCCCAAAAAGATTGTGTTCACTGCACCCCAAAAAGGATGTTGTTCACTGCACCCCAAAAAGGATTTTGTTCACTGCACCCCAAAAAGATTGTGTTCACTGCACCCCACAAAGGATTTTGTTCACTGCACCCCACAAAGATTGTGTTCACTGCACACCAAAAAGGATTGTGTTCACTGCACCCCAAAAAGATTTTGTTCACTGCACCCCAAAAAGATTGTGTTCACTGCAGCCCAAAAAGATTGTGTTCACTGCAGCCCAAAAAGATTGTGTTCACTGCAGCCCAAAAAGATTGTGTTCACTGCAGCCCAAAAAGATTGTGTTCACTGCAGCCCAAAAAGATTGTGTTCACTGCAGCTCACACACAGAAAAATGGATGTGGATCACTGACACCTGCCTATCTCCAATCCCACACCACACAGCAATATCGATTGTAGTTTGTAGAACACAGTTTCCCTAAAATTCAGCAGACTCTGTCCCTAACAGGATTGAGAAGAGATCGTAGATCAGGATTGAGTGCAGACCCCACCCCCCACACAGCAATATCGATTGTAGTTTGTAGAAGACACTGACCCTATAATTCAGCAGACTCTATCCCTAAAATGCCTACAACTCGCCCTGCCTAAACACTCCGACCTGTCCCTCAATTCTATCCGGACACAAATGGTTTTTTCCTGCCTATCTTTCCCTAATCAGCAGCCAGCACGTTGATGTGTGCTCTGTCCCTGAATCTAAGCAGCATAATGACGCCGCTGCGGCTGCCTCGAACTTATAAAGACTTGGTCACATGCTTCAGACGGCCAATCACAGCTACTGAGACATTTGCAGGCATGGCTGGGATGGCTTAAGGCACACCAGTTAAACGATTGTTGATTGGCTGTTGAAAGCCCGCCATGAAAAGAGCGCCAAAGCATGCAAAACCCGGAAATAAAACGACCGAACACGGATTTTTACCCGAACATACAGTAAAGTGTCCGTGTCCGTGTTCGGGTACAAAAAATCCAATTATTCGGTACGAACACGAATAATACAGTCCGTGTTCGCTCAACACTATTAAACATGTTTAGGCTGTAGAACCATTTTAGGTATGACAATTGAATTAAAATACATGAAATTACCAAAAGTATTGGGATGCCTGCCTTTACACGCACATGAACTTTAATGGCATTCCAGTCTTAGTCTGTAGGGTTCAATATTGAGTTGGCCCCCACTTTGGAGCTATAACAGCTTCAACTCTTCTGGGAAGGCTGTCCACAAGGTTTAGTAATGTGTCTATGGGAATGTTTGACCATTCATACAGAAGCGCATTTGTGAGGCCAGTCCAATTCCTCCACCCCAGAAACGCTCATCCATGTCTTTATAGACCTTGCTTTGTGCACTGGTCATGTTGGAACATGAATGGGGCCATCCCAAACTGTTCCCACAAAGTTGGGAGCATATAATTGTCCAAAATGTCTTAGTATGCTGATGCCTTAAGAGTTCCTTTCACTGGAAATAAGGAGCCAAGCCCAACCCCACACCATAATGAAAAACAACCCCACACCATAATCCCTCCTCCTCCAATTGATTTGGACCAGTTCACAAAACAAGGTCCATAAAGACATGGATGATCGAGTTTTGGGGTGAAGGAACATGACTTGCCTGCACAGAGTCGTGACCTCAACCCAATAGAACCCCTTTGGGATGAATTAGTGCGGAGACTGCAATATAGAGAAGAAGTAATAGTAATATAGAGTGTAATATAGAGTGTTATAATCACATATCTCTAAATGGTTGTCCAATTACTAATGTAAATTTTGTTTTTACATATATATATATATAGATATATATATATATATTTATATATATATATATATATATATATATATATATATATATATATATATTTATATATATTTATTTTTATTTTTTTTCTTGGAAAAGGAAAAATAATGTGTCCAAACATTTGTCCAGAAAACTCAAAGCACTCTACCTGGTTTAAAAAAAAATATATACTGTATATGTTTGCGCTAACATGCTCTACCAGACTAAATGGTCTGTTGGGAATTGTAGCCTCTATGCAACTGGAGAGTTACATCTTGTTTGTCTAATCTAAAACATCCTTAAGTACCTTAAGGCATTATATCATTTAAATGTTTTTTTTTTTTTTATTTTGAGGCTAGGATTAAGAATAAACCAAATTACTTCGTATTTTTTTTTTTCCAAAACACTTCGTATTTAATTCACATTATTTTTTAGTAGTGAGCACCAGATGGCGCTGGATGGTAGTTTGATCTTTTCCACTATAGCAATCTCCAGATAAAAACGTGTTTTACTGTACTAATATTTACAATAATTCTAGAATATGTATTGAAAAATTAATGTTTCAGTTATTCAAATATTTAATAAACCTGAAAATTAAATATATTATGTCAAGAAGCTATATCAAACATGGCGTGGTGCATACATTCATATATTAGCAGATGTATTAATGAGGAGTTTTGTATTTCATAAAAAGTAATATCCTAAATTGCCTTTCTTGCCAGCAGAAAATTTTGCCAAAAGTTGTGTGTGTTTTCACAGCTTTTATAAAATCTTTTTTATAGCTAAATTGGCACTTTAAATTGCACATGCAACCTACATCTATTCCTAGACGAAGCCATATTTTCCCAAATCTATTGCAGTGCTTGGCCCTGAAGGAGCGGCAGATGTTTGGGTCCCCTTACTCCGGATGTTGACGACCTTCCTGGTCACAGTCTCTGACACACCATGACTGAAGAGAAAATATTTACTTGAGCAGTACACAGAAAAAGAAAATGATACTGCTGTTTAGCTATAGAATCAGTAAATAAATACAACGTTAGTAAATCAAGCCCAAAGCAATAATCAAAAGATTAAAAAACAGTAATAAACACTTTAACAAGTATATTTTAAAGAAATATTGCTAGAGATGAAGTAGAAAACACCACATCCCTTTGTTTGAAGTAGCTACAATGGAGGGGGGCAAAGTGGGACTTTAACGGTGCAAAATGATGGAGAAAAATCTGAATTCTCAAAAATTGTACATTTTATTACACATAGGAGGTGAGGACAAGACAGTACATCAATATAAAATGATAAAATCAAGAAAATGCACTCGAAAATATCAACTCTACATGTTTCGCCATCTTCATAATAGCTTCTTCAGGAGTTTTCATAGACATTTCTCGAGAGTGAACATTTCTAGGTAACAAAAGGAAAGAACATAAAAGACATAGCATGTGTATATACATAGGGCTTATCTCAATGGTCCTAAAGTTGAGTGCCCAATTGATTTACATATTAGAAAGACAATGATACCAATAAAAGTACCTTAAGGTGACCTGAACCCTTTCTTATGCCGAAGGTGGAGGCAATAAAGGTGACGCCACCCAAGCGAGCACAGAGGGGGAGGGGAACCGAGACATCCAACCTCTTAAAGTTGACCCATAGAGAGGGTGACAGCCAAGCTAGGAATGATGGGTAGAAATAATGAGACCAGAGCATGGAAATACACTTCAACCCAAGATTGCTATATCTCCAGTTGTATAGGACTAAATATCAGGTTGAAAAAATTGCTAAAATATTCACCTGATTATAATGAATGTGCAGTTGATTCACTAGGTACCCCAATGTAAAAAAAGCAGGGAGGGAAAACAAAGTTTCCTTAGTATCCCCAAATGGGAGGTATCCCTTAAAGAGAAAAATGCAGTTTATTAATAACAATGACAAACGCAATGCGGGTCTGTCAAGTGTTGAGGGTATGCATACTTACCCAAAATTGGCAAAATTGGGCACATGGATTATCATGCAGTATTCAAAAGTTCACCGCCATTGTAATTGAACAAATTTTCCAATAGTACGCTCAAAATGAAAGAGACTGCACGGGAGAAGAAAAAAGAGAGAGGCATGGAAGGACATAGTCAGCATCTAATATACAAAAGATGTAAGGAGAGAAGCAGGGTTTAGAAGATTTCATTTACCGCAAATGGTCTCGAAGCTCATATGTCCTTCCCCGGTGGTCTAGTGTAATACTGACCGTATTGCGCCGGCATTTATACACCCTCTCCACTCCCTCGGCGTCTGACGTCACCGAGGGAGTGAGAGCGAGATACGCCCAGTGGTCCAATGGAGACCGAAGAGGAAGTGCGTCATCAAGACGCGACCGCATCGCATTGTTCCGCCAGAACTGGAAGGTCGGGGATGGCAACATCCGGTCCGGACATAATGTATGCAGAGGAGGTAACAGATCGCCAGAGACATTCTGAAATGGATCCAAATGAAACTGACAGCATTATTAAAGGCCGGATTTCAAAAGATATATCCACAATGCCTGTATAATGGGGAAAATCTAAAGACACAAAAGGTCATAAAGAAGAAGATTAACCCAATTAGTAAATCAGTCAGTATTGTGATAGAAATAAAAATTAGAAAGAAGAGGTTTTATGAAACTCCATTGAAGGACACCTGGGAGTTTGAAAGCGGTGCTGCTACTGACCAGGTTGGACCAATTTTCCTGGAAAATAAGTGTAGGGCACCGCGGGTGCCCATATGGGCAACAAGGACAGAGGTTGGAAATAGGCTCGGATCCAATGGGTCCCCCCAATGTGCTCACCTTAGGGTCTGCCTCCCACAGTCGCATCCACATGACGGCAGGGGTCAGGAAAAAATATCCAATGGGCAAATCACAAAATGTTCTTGTTCTTTGAAAGGTAAATAAACATATAATTGTTGTAAGGCAATTTTACCAAAATATATGTCATGTGCCAATATAAGCACCTAGAAAAAGGGGACTTTGTAACAAGGGTTCAAAATCCAAAATGCTGGCCAGCATCAGAAATCCTGTACTGAATCAGCAATAAATACAATTGACATTACCTAGCCAAGAAAGGGTTTGAAACTAATGGATTCATTTATACCAGGATACTGAATAGCCGATAAATTAAATATCCACTTGGTTTCACGTTGCAATAAATTTCTATCTACACTTCCACCTCTTTCATTGAGTGGGATGTGTTCCAAAGCAAAGAAGGTCATCATCCTATCATCAAAGCCATGGTATAAACCCATATGTCGGCTAATGGGACTTTCGAACTTTTTGTTCTTGACAAGTTTGACATATCACGAATTCGATTAAAAAAAGGCCTTTTTGTTTTGCCTATGTAGAAGGCTTTACAACTGCAATACATTATATAGACAATTCCTACTGTTTGACAGTTTGCATAGAAATTCGGTCTATACAATTTTCCATTGGGAAGAATAATTTCACTTAAATTAGGCAGATATCTGCAGAAATTGCATTTTCTACAGGAATATGTGCCTGTAAGTGTTTTTTTACGTTTATTTAAAGGAGCATAGTGACTATGCACCAATTGGTCCCTTAAGGAGCGAGACCTTTTAAAAGTTATCTGGGGGCTGGCATCAATAAATTTGGATACCTTTTCATCTGCCTCTAAGAGGTACCAAATTTTTTTAAGAATTGACCGTACCTGGTCATGTTGACCAGAATATCGTGTAATTAGACGTACCCCATCAGTATTGGTTTTATTCTTTGTCTTTTTGCCAAAGTCAAGAGAACAAGAACATTTTGTGATTTGCCCATTGGATATTTTTTCCTGACCCCTACCATCATGTGGATGCGACTGTGGGTGGCAGACCCTAAGATGAGCACATTGGGGGACCCATTGGATCCGAGCCTATTTCCAACCTCTGTCCTTGTTGCCCATATGGGCACCCGCGGTGCCCTACACTTATTTTCCAGGAAAATTGGTCCAACCTGGTCAGTAGCAGCACCGCTTTCAAACTCCCAGGTGTCCTTCAATGGAGTTTCATAAAACCTCTTCTTTCTAATTTTTATTTCTATCACAATACTGACTGATTTACTAATTGGGTTAATCTTCTTCTTTATGACCTTTTGTGTCTTTAGATTTTCCCCATTATACAGGCATTGTGGATATATCTTTTGAAATCCGGCCTTTAATAATGCTGTCAGTTTCATTTGGATCCATTTCAGAATGTCTCTGGCGATCTGTTACCTCCTCTGCATACATTATGTCCGGACCGGATGTTGCCATCCCCGACCTTCCAGTTCTGGCGGAACAATGCGATGCGGTCGCGTCTTGATGACGCACTTCCTCTTCGGTCTCCACTGGACCACTGGGCGTATCTCGCTCTCACTCCCTCAGTGACGTCAGACGCTGAGGGAGTGGAGTGGGTGTATAAATGCCGGCGCAATACGGTCAGTATTACACTAGACCACCGGGGAACGACATATGAGCTTCGAGACCATTTGCGGTAAATGAAATCTTCTAAACCCTGCTTCTCTCCTTACATCTTTTGTATATTAGATGCTGACTATGTCCTTCCATGCCTCTCTCTTCTTTCTTCTCCCGTGCAGTCTCTTTCATTTTGAGCGTACTTTTGGAAAATTTGTTCAATTACAATGGCGGTGAACTTTTGAATACTGCATGATAATCCATGTGCCCAATTTTGCCAATTTTGGGTAAGTATGCATACCCTCAACACTTGACAGACCCGCATTGCGTTTGTCATTGTTATTAATAAACTCCATTTTTCTCTTTAAGGGATACCTCCCATTTGGGGATACTAAGGAAACTTTGTTTTCCCTCCCTGCTTTTTTACATTGGGGTACCTAGTGAATCAACTGCACATTCATTATAATCAGGTGAATATTTTAGCAATTTTTCAACCTGATATTTAGTCCTATACAACTGGAGATATAGCAATCTTGGGTTGAAGTGTATTTCCATGCTCTGGTCTCATTATTTCTACCCATCATTCCTAGCTTGGCTGTCACCCTCTCTATGGGTCAACTTTAAGAGGTTGGATGTCTCGGTCCTCCTCCCCCTCTGTGCTCGCTTGGGTGGCGTCACCTTTATTGCCTCCACCTTCGGCATAAGAAAGGGTTCAGGTCATCTTAAGGTACTTTTATTGGTATCATTGTCTTTCTAATATGTAAATCAATTGGGCACTCAACTTTAGGACCATTGAGATAAGCCCTATGTATATACACATGCTATGTCTTTTATGTTCTTTCCTTTTGTTACCTAGAAATGTTCACTCTCGAGAAATGTCTATGAAAACTCATGAAGAAGCTATTATGAAGATGGCGAAACATGTAGAGTTGATATTTTTGAGTGCATTTTCTTGATTTTATCATTTTATATTGATGTACTGTCTTGTCCTCACCTCCTATGTGTAATAAAATGTACAATTTTTGAGAATTCAGATTTTTCTCCATCATTTTGCACCGTTAAAGTCCCACTTTGCCCCCCTCCATTGTAGCTACTTTAACAAGTATGTTAAAACAGTTACAAAATGATGTGTAACAAGTGGACCAATGATTTTATCCCTAATGTCTATACTAAGGAGGGTCCTGACCAAGAAGCAATGGAAAAATAGTGGTCGGACAGTCTCTGACAAGTCCTCTCCTACTAGCCAGTGCATTGGGGCCCAAATCCAGCGTTGGAATGCTCACACATTTAAGCTGGTAAAAGTCCAAACGGCAATGCTATTTCTTTAAATAGCATGCAGAGGACATTCTTACCCACAGTAGTTTATAGCTTTAAAACTAATTTACACTCACACCACTTTATTAGGTATACCTATTCAATTGCTTGGTTACACAAATTGCTAATCAACCAATTACATGACAGCAACTCAATGCATTTAAGCATTTAGAAGTGGTATAGAAGACTTGCTGAAGTTTAAACCGAGCACCAGAATGGGAAAGAAAGGGGATTGGACTTTGAATGGGGCATGGTTGTTGGTGCCAGACGGGTTGGTCTGGGTATTTAAAAAACTGATGATCTACTGGGATTTTCATGCACAACCATATCTAGGGTTTACAGAGAATGGTCCCAAAAAGTGAAAATATCCAGTGAGTGGCAGGAGATGAAAATGACTTGTTGATATCAGAGGTCAAATGAGATGCAGAATACCATCTCTGAATGCACATCACATCAAACCTGGAAGTAGAAGGGCTACATCAGCAGAAGACCACACCGGGTTCCACTCCTGTCAGCTAAGAACAGGAAACTGAGGCTAAAATTCACACAAGCTCACCAAAACTGGACAATAGAAGAGTGGAAAAACGTTGCGTGGTCTGATGAGTTTCAATTACAGCTGCGACATTGAGATTGTAGAATCAGAATTTGGTGTAAACAACATGAAAGCATGGATCCCTCCTGCCTTGTATCAACAGTCCAGACTGGTGGTGGTGATGTAATGGTGTGGGGATATATTCTTGGTACGATTTGAGCCCCTTAGTACCAATTGAGCATCGTTTAAATGCCACGGCCTACCTGAGTATTGTTGCTGACCATGTCCATCCCTTTATAACTACAGTGTACTCATCTCCTGATGGCTACTTCCAGCAGGATAATGCACCATGTCACTAAGCTAAAATAATCTCCCCACTGGTTTCTTGAACATGACAATGAGTTCACTGTACTCCAATGGCCTCCACAGTTACCAGATCTCAGTCCAATAGAGAACCTTGGATGTGGTGGAATAGGATATTCGTATCATGGATGTGCAGCTGACAAATCTACAACAACTGCATGATGCTATCATGTCAATATGGACCAAAATCTCTCAGGAATTTTTCCAACACCTTTTTGAATCTATGGCACAAAGAATTAAGGCAGTTCTGAAGGCAAAAGGGGGTCCAACTAGGTACTAGCAAGGTGTACCTAATAAAGTGGCTGGTGAGTGTATACATGTGGCAATTTTCAGTCAAATTCCCATTAATTGGGAATCAGACATATGATTGCAGGTAATCCCAAAAAATTAAGCAATCTACCAAGCAGGGATTTTATCGACCACCAGAATTCAATGGATTCTCTTTTTAAAAACTGGGCAATGCATTGAGAGCTACAATAGAGTTTACAGTATTTAAAGATTGAAAAGAAAACAGTTAAAAATACCAAACTTTTATAAGAAGCAATTAGATCCTAATGCTGGGATCAGTCAAGGCAATTTTGATCCCATCTTATTGTGGCTAATCAAAACCACCATTTTATGTCTTTAAGTGCTTTGTAAATTAGACAAAAAGTGGAAGTAAAAGTTTGATTGGTTTATCGAATTGTCATGTATAGGGTTGACCATTACTGTAATTTTAGCAATCTGGTTCTGTTACACTGGCAAAACTCAACCATATTATACATTTTGTATTAGGCAGCGCTTGTGTATGCAGATTAAAGCAACAGGTTTGACTTAAAGATCACCCTCCACAGCAGCACATAATTAACTTTCCTTCATTCCCCCACTGTTCTGTTCAGCTGCTGGGAGCAAGAAAAAGAAGTCTTGTGTGAGTTCCATGTTGCTGTAAATGGAGCATTGACATTGCTGAGGACTCTTCCCACCCATGTGTGACAGCATTGGCCCAATCATGAGGCACTAGAGATATCACCATGGGCGCCCGCAAGGGGGGGCGAGTGCCTCCCTGGAATCTCAACTTCCCCTTTAAAGTGGTTGTTAAGCCACTTTATACGATTCGGTCTGGTCTGTTTAATAACCCTCTGTGCCCGTGCCCCTGTGTATGTCTGTGTTTTAAAAAAAATAAGCTGTTCTTTATTAGTTTTTAGAGCGCCGATCGTCGCTCATGTGACCTACTGGCTCTCTCCTCTCCCCATCTAAAAGCTAAAAGCCTGCAGTGGGTGGGGCTGAGGATTCCCCGCTGGTGACAGTCGGGAGGGGGAGAGGAGAGGGCAATAGAGGTGTCAGGTCACGTGAGTGGCGATTGGCACACTGAAAACTGGCAAAGAACGGCTTATTTTTATAAAACACAGACACAGGGGCACATAGGATTATTAAACAGACTGTAGACAGGATATTAAACTTTAAATGAAATTACAGCAGCAGGAGGGGAGGGGAGGGGGTGGGCACTGACACAGGAGCAGACAGGCAGGGAGGGAGTTGGGAGAGAGGACAGAGGAGGACAGGAGGGCTGTGGATGATGGGGGCACATAGACTGACCACGGTGTCAGGGCTCAGCAGCCGTGGTATACCATGCTCAGTTTACAGGGGGGAGGACATAGCCAGGCAGGATCAGCCAGGTATTTTAGGTGATAGAAAGGGCCAAATTACACAGCACAAGCACTATGCTATATAACATGCTTTAGGGAACAGGATCATTTCATATATATATATATATATATATTTTTTTTTTTTTTTTTTTTTAAGGTTAACAAACGCTTTAAAAATAGATTCTGCCAATTCCCCATTAAAAATAAATGCTCAAAATAAATATAATGACTAAGCCCCTCCCCTTCATGACATTGTCAAAAAGGGGTGGAGCATGGGTGACCTTAAAATTATGCCACCCCCCCCCCCTGAAAAAAGTTTTGCGGATGCCCATGGATATCACATGCTTTTTTTTTTTACATGGAAGTACCTCCATGATTTGAAGTACTGGGTATTTACAGCAGCTGAATGGAGTAGGAGGGGGCGTGAAGAAAAGGTGAGTATATGCTGATAGGAAGGGGAAATTAAGAAGTAGCCCGTTGCCTTGCCCTGCACTAAGACATCACAAGTTTGCTTAAACCTTGCACTTATTTTTGCTTTAGCATGAATAGTTTTGCCTTGTGTTATGTTAACTTGTCTTATTTAGGTGAACTGTTTATGCTTTTTTACATAAGTCACTGCAGAACAAACGTTTTGTAAGTGTGATATATGAACAATTGCATATCTGTGCAATCGTGCTTTTCATAGATGCATGTGATTAGCTTTTGTGTTTGATGTCTGGGTACATAAATCTTGACTGTGGTTAGATTTTTAATGAGTGTTTTTAGCTTACATCTAGCATGATGCTGCACAAATTCTAGTTGGGGGGATTTTCCAGTCAACAGTTGAAAGTAAACAAAGTTGCGGGGATGCTAGCTGACATCATTATCCATATATGCGCAATGATGGCAGCCAGCATCCCAGCCTCTTTGTTTGCTTTCAGCTGCAGGACGGGGAATTTTCCGGGCTGTAGATGAATGGAGCAGGGAATAAGCTATCAATTGCTGTTAGGCTGGCGGCCACCAGCGTTTTAGTAGCCACAACCCAGATAGCAAGCAATTGTGCTGCAAGTTTGAAAATAACTTACTGAGCTATTGCTAGACTTGCCAGGTTTCACAAGTTTGTTGCACAATTGCAGCAAGTCCGCATTGAATGACTTCAGATCAACTTTCTTTGCAAACATTCTTCAACTCTGCTGCAAGTTCTGGTTCAGTTCTGTTGTGCAATAGTCATCCCACCACAGGGGTTGAATTTTCATGCTATAGACTTGCAGAGCTCTTGCTGTAGACTCACTACTGCACCTTTGCTCTTGCTAGAGACTGGCCACGTAAATTTGCTACAAATCGGAAAAGTGTCAACTAGAACTATTGCTTGAAGTGCTCTGAAATTGTACAACCTGCCAGTGAAAATGTGCAGCAAGTTAACAGACTTACAGTGAGGGAAAAAAAAATTTGATCCCCTGTTGATTTTGTACATTTGCCCACTGACAAAGAAACGATCAGTCTATAATCTTAATGGTAGGTTTAAACGCATTTCAAAAAAGTTTTAAATTGATTTTCATTTTAATGTGTGAAATAAGTATTTGATCAATCAGCGAGATTTCTGGCTCCCAGGTGTCTTCTATACAGGTAATGAGCTCAGATTAGGCAGATTAGGAGCAATCTCTTAAAGGGAGTTCTCCTAATCTCAGCTTGTTACCTGTATAAAAGACACCTGTCCACACAAGCAATCAATCAGATTCCAACCTCTCCACCATGCCAAGAACAAAGAGCTGTCCAAGGATGTCAGGGACAAGATTGTAGACCTACACAAGGCTGGAATGGGCTACAAGACCATCGCCAAGCAGCTTGGTAAGAGGGTGACAACAGTTGGTGTGAATATTCACAAATGGAAGAAACACAAAATAACTTTCAATCTCCCTCGGTCTGGGGCTCCATGCAAGGTCTCACCTCGTGGAATTTCAATGATCATGAGAACGGTGAGGAATCAGCCCAGAACTACAGAGGAGAATCTCATCAATAACTCAAGGTAGCTGGGACAATAGTCACCAAGAAAACAATTGGTAACACACTATGCTGTGAAGGACCACAAGGTCCCCTTGCTCAAGAAAGCACGTCTACAGGCCCGTCTAAAGTTTGCTAATGAGCATCTGAATGATTCAGAGGAGAACTGGGTAAGTGTCATGGTTAGATGAGACCAAAATCAAGCTCTTTGGCATCAACTCAACTCGCCGTGTTTGGAGATGGAGGAATTCTGCCTATGACCCCAAGAACACCATCCTCACCATCAAACATGGAGGTGGAAACATTATGCATCGGGGGTGTTTTTCTGCTAAGGTGACAGGGCAACTTCACTGCATCAAAGGTACGATGGACGGGGCCATGTACCGTCAAGTCTTGGGAAAGAACCTCCTTCCTTCAGCCAGGGCATTGAAAATGAGTCATGGATGAGTATTCCAGCATGACAATGATCCAAAATGCACGGCCAAGGCAACAAAGGAGTGGCTCAAGAAGAAGCACATTTAAAGTGTAACTCCAATTTTGTTGAGAAAAAAAACATTCCCCTCTGGGTGATCTATGTACATTCCAGGGATTTTAACAAACTTTGTTACAGATTCCAACTTTTTTTTGTATTATTATGCAGTGTATTGATGCTTTGTCCATCCTGAATCTGTTTTACATTTTTGCTTCCAACGTTGCACCTGTTTAGTAAACTGCAAGCTACACACTATCAGATCATTACCCAACCTGTTAAAAAACTATCAACTTGACCTAAATGTGATTTATAGATGGGCAGGTAGGAAGGGGTTTCAGATTTTTTTTTAAAGAAATTTAACTTTATGTCCCCCCCAAAATTGTCAGTTTTTAATGCCACTAATTTTTCAGGCGTATTTGATATTGGAGCAATGCACTGATACCCACGTGAATAAAATGCCAAAATCAATTTCTGTGTGCAGATTCCTCAGTAGTGGAAGACCAAATTACAAGATTGGCACTTTTTAGATATGATAGCCAATGTATCCAAAAGTAAAATGCAGACACAGGTAAATTGCTGTTTATATAGAAAACATATTAGATCAGTGAATTTTTTGGAATTCTTAATCATAATAATAATAATAATCATAATAATAATGATAATAATAAAAGATACTGCATAGTATACAAAGGCTAAGAAAGCATGTGTTCAAAAGTTAATTTGTAATAACCCAGAGAGTGTAATTGTTAACCGATGAAAAACAATGCAGAGCTGGGCACTGCTGCTGTAGTGTCAGAAAAATGAATATGTGCATGTACATTACTATTGACTGGTGCCCTTTCCAGCAGCTGTCCTTTTGCCTTTTTCCTAGAACAAACTTCAAATGTCACGATGCAACAGAAGCTGTCACATCAGAAAAACTCCACCTTTCCACTCAAGCATAAACTTCTCATTTGATTATAAACCTCTGTCAATGTATTGTATTTTATAACATGCTTCAAATAAAAGACAAGGAAATTGTCTGGAAAAATTAGTAGGGGAGAGCAAAGAACAAGCTTAGCTATTGAGTGATGCCAAATTCTCAGCATGAGCACATTCCTTGCCCAGCATGAAAATCAGGGACACGTTTTCTACTTCTTCCTTTTGAAAGGGTTAAAGTGATGTTATATTATCACGGCTTTTGCAGGAATTAGACTTGCCGAGTGGAAACCTGCTTGCTCACCTGTATAAATTCAGTGTCTACTAAAGATGTAATCACCAAGTAGGTTATGTAAAAAAAAAGTTGGTATGGTTTAAATAACAGTTTAAGGAAAGTTATGTTTTTTGCATTGATTTAATTCTATATATAATGATGCATCTGGTAATGTTAGAGGTCAGTGTTTCCAAAACTTTGGGTCGGACCCAAATTAGGTGAGGGACGTGTTTGTGATTGGTTGCCAGCCACAATACAGTGTAGGAAATGTTGTCTAGTTTGCCTAAGTATAAAATCAGTGGAATCTGATAAAGCACACTTTATTTATCTATCCTAAACTATATACTATGTTGATTTGAAATGTACTGTACCTTATTAGTAATGTGATTACTGTGTCAAAGAGGGTTTCCATTTCTATGGGATCAAAATTGAATCTGCCCCCACCCCCACCCACCCACAATACTCCACCCCTCCAAAAAAAACATGTAACGGTTAAACTAATGTGATCAAATGTCAAAAAGAAAAAAATAACAGATAATGTATTCATTTAGTAAAGCATACGGACATGGAGAAGAGCAACCGCAATGGAGTTGATTTACTAAAACTGGAGAGTACAAAATCTGGTGCAGCTCTGCATAGAAACCAATCAGCTTCCAGGTTTTTTTTTTTTTTGCCAAAGCCTTAACCTCCCTGGCAGTGATCCCGAGCGTGACTCAGGGTTAATTTTTTCTTTCAGGAGCGGTAACCCCGAGTCACGCTCGGGGTAGTATTGCAGAGTGCCAGCGGAGCCCCCTTAGCTCCCCGAGTAATGCACTTACCTTGTCCCGGCGATCCAGCGATGTCCTTCGCTCCAATCGCCGGGTGACCGGCGTCTGACTTCCTGGTTCCGTTCCCTGCGAGCAGAGGCGGCGCACGGGAGCGGAACTGGGCGGGAATTTTGAAAAGTAAAAATAAATAAAAGAGGTGATACACTGTAATCTGAGAGGATTACACTGTATCACCACAGATTACCTCAGATCTGACCAGTGCAGTGCCCCTTCTGACATTATACTTGTGATTTGTGCCCAAAAAAAATATATATTATGGCATCAAAAAAGCGCCAGTCTAAAGCGCTTTTGGACCAGCTGAGTGACAGCGGCAGCAACAGCTACCCGGAGGTGCTTGCGGAAGTGAGCGATAGCGAGTCATGGGGTGATTTGTCGTCTGACACTGACACGGATCTGGCAAGTGACAACGGCGATGACCCTGCACCTGACCTGAGCGATGTGCGCACTTGGTGCGCTATTGATTGCGATGCGGACCAGGTAGCGCCCCCAAGATTCCCGTTCACCGGATCACCTGGGATGAAGGTAGATGTCAAGCGTGACAACCCTCTGGCATACCTGCAATTATTCCTCACTGAGGAGGTAATTGAAATAATTGTCACAGAGACGTATCGCTACCAAGAGCAGCAATCCGCTACGCTGCATGCCAGGTTTTCTGGAAGCAGAAAGTGGGAACCGGTGACGAAAGAGGACATGTGGCTGTTTCTGGGACTCCTCTTTCTTCAGGGGTTGGTGGGGAAACCATTCCAGAAATGGTACTGGACCACCAACAGGTTACTGGCCACTCCGTTTTTTGGCACCGTGATGTCTGAGTATCGCTTCTCCCTGATTATGAAGTATTTCCACTTCACAAACAATGAGGAGTTTGATGAGGCCACGCATCCTGCGCCCAAACTGAAAAAAATCTGGGAGGTATGGCAAATTATTGTGGCCAATTTCCAGCGGACCTACGTGCCAGAAAGGGACGTCAGCGTGGATGAGAGTTTGATGGCCTACAAGGGACACCTAAGTTGGATTCAGTACATTGCATCCAAAAGAGCGCAGTTTGGCATCAAATCATATATGCTCTGCCAGTCATCCATGGGGTACATATGGAATTCGGTAATTTACACCCCAGGTACAGCGGCTATGGGATGGCCACATCATCCGTCCTTACACTTCTGGAGCCATTGCTGAACCAGGGATATTGTGTGACCACGGACAACTTCTATACGTCCCCGGAACTATATGATGTTTTGCTACAAAATAGAACCGATCCATATGGTACCGTTAGGCCTAACTGACGAGACATGCCATCTTTGTTTGCCAAAAAAAAAATGGAGAAATGGTTGCCTGGCAGAAGGGTAAGATGATGGCAATGCGATGGCGAGACAAGAAGGACGTGTGTCTCATGATCACTGTGCACAATACCTCCACTGCCATGGTCCACACAAAATGTGGGACAGATGTGCTGAAACCGCAGGTCATGATAGACTATAACAAAACAATGTGAGGTGTCGACAGAGCCGATCAGGCCATGACCTTCTATCCCGCTATGCGAAAACAGCAAAAAAATATTATAAAAAAATATTCAGACATCTTCTGAAACAATGTCTTTGGAACGCTTACATCCTGCACAAAGCCAACAGTGACAAGCCTCTTGCTCATTCCGAGTTTGTCTGGAAGGTGGCTGAGCAGATTTTTGTAAAGCACCAGACACCATCAGGAGTTTTAAATAGACCTGGACGTCGCGCTGTTGACCGGCCGTCACTTTGCAGACTATATCCCGCCAACTGCAAAAAAGGCAGCACCGACCAGGATGTGTGTAGTTTGCTGCTCAAAACGCGATAGCAATGGAAAGAAAGTCCGAAAGGAAACCAGGTTCCATTGTCCTGATTGTGACGTCGGACTTTGTGTAGTTCCTTGTTTCAAAATTTATCACACGCAGGATGTGTATTGAATTTTCTTTCTTTGACAAATTTCCTTATTTACTACATTATTGAAAAAAATTACATTATTTATGAGATTATAATTCATGATTTTGTGTTTCAAAGTTTATCACATCTGGGATGTCTACTAGAGTCTTGTTTTGGTCAGGTTTAAGTCAGTAATTACTAAGAATTGTAGGCCTATAATACATAACACCAAATTTCCATGCAAAAAATTGTACCGCTTTTGGTATAAACTTCCAGACGTAATCATACCGCCAGGGAGGTTAATTGAACAAGTGAAAGTTGGAAGCTGATTGGCTATCGTGTACAGTTGCACCATATTTTTCCTTCTTCAATTTTAGAAAATCAACCTCAAATATGTTATACAGGCAGCTATTGTCTTTATTTGGCTTTGGGGATAATTTGGTATTCATTTTTATTTCTTGGGTCCCAGTACAGTACAGTAACAATTTTTTTTTTTGGGTCCTTAAAGAACCCATGTTATATGGTATCTATAAAAAACATATAGTGCAGCGCTATAAATGATAACAATGAGTATATATAAAAAATTTATAAAAAACTGTGAATCACATAAGTCCATATAAGTCCAGAAAAAAAGAAAAATAATATAAATAAAATTCCAGTGACATCAATAGCTAATTCCATAGGAGAGAAAAGGACCACAAATACCAATATGTGTAGGAGAGCCACTCTTCCCAAATCCTTTTGTACAACACCAACATAGAGAGACAATGAAAAAGGAATGGCCGCTGTACTGTGGTCCTACACATGCTGGGATTTGTGGTCCTTTTCTTTCCTATGGAATTAGCTCTTTATGTCACTGGAATTCATTTTAAATTATTTATCTTTTTTTCTTGGCTTATATGAACTTTTGTGATTCACTGTTTTTTTTAATTTATTTTGTATATGTACTTATTTTTATCGTTTATTGCACTGCACTATATGTTTATTATTGTTTAAGGTTTTATTTTAGTGGCCTGTGCCAGCAGCTATTGTTTTTCAATCATTGTCGTTTGTGTTTAATTTCACATATCTAGCACAGATGTTTTTGGAATTTTTTATAGGCTATCTATACCACAACACTTGAAACTGCATACTAACTTGTTTAGTAATCACAGATAATACAGAATGGTAAATGCTCATTAATAGTTCTTAATATTCATGAATAGGGATACATTTTTACTAAAGTGCTAACGTTTTTATTTTTGAATTAATCTTTCATATCCGAAGGCGCGGTTGTAAAAGCATGCATCAGCAGTGGCCAGAACATACCACTATTTATTTTAAAATTCCTTCTTTTGGCTCCCTGAGAGTCCCTTCAGTTAGTATGCTTATTAGGACTTACTGTAAAAGTTCAAATTTTACACTCCTTTCACATCCCCTAAGGCAACACAGCAACCAATGTGCAATGACTAGGCTCCTATATGGTAACCATGTGTGTCACCTTTCACAGGTGCAATATTGAGATTCCAATGTGACTGGTTTGCATTAAGCCAAAAGTGAAGCTTATTTTGGCCATAGATGAAGAGAATTTCGAATTAAAATTGTTAGTAAAATCTTAGAAAATTTATACAAAAATTCTCAGAACATTTTTAGAACATTTTAATTTCCTTTGCTTTTAGCATTTTATTTTGAAATGAATGGACTGAACGAAAGCCACATACACTGTTAGAAATGTATTTGTTCAATAAAAAATTTCCACCCTGCTCCTTTGAATTTTCTCATCACTGTGGTCAAAAAACGAACATTGATTTGACCTCTTAAAAATTTAAAAAACAAACAAACTTTTTTAGAATATTGTTTCCTAAGAATTTTTGTTCACAATTCTACCCATCTATGGCCAGCTTTAATCTAGGCTCCCTAACCTGGCAATAAAGCGTTGCAGCAATCTGAAGTCAACATTGTGCAACATTTCTAAGCTACTTTACCTGCTTTGTAGATGATATCTGATGAGAGCAGCTTTGAGGGTGGATTGCATACACATTGTACAGGAACATTTGGAGTAACATTAGAGTCCAAACAATAGGCAAGCTCCTAGCCTGTTTCATACTTTTTTTTACTATAGGTCTCAAAAAAAAACCTGTGAGCAATGCCGAGTTCAATCCGTTAGTGGTTGGATGTTGATCAAAGTACCTGCTTATACCAACTGTAAAACTGTTTTGTAGAGTAAACTGTGGCCGATTAATAATAACTAGGGGTGAATGGGGTGATTTTGGATAAATTGATTTCACAGGCAGCTAAATGTACCCTTTTTGAAGACTTTCAGCTTTACTCACTGAAATGCTTAGTCAAAATGTGTTTGAAAATCTTTTTTTCCTTTATTTGGAGGGTGAGCTTTTCGGCAAATGGATGGAGTACTAGGATAGTTTAGTTTGTTTGTTTATTTGTTTTAGTTTATTATATATGTAATGCTCTTTGTATATATAAGCTAACAATTGCGCGAAATACGTCTACCTCTTTGTCCCCTGCTCCATCTTTCAAATACTTGAAGCTTCAATAAAATGATTTTTGGAAGTACAGCCGCCCAGAACTATTTCCTTATGATATACAGCATGCTAGCTAGGCTAGCACCTGACTAGTGAGTGTAGGGATTAACTAGATACTCACTTACCTGTAGCGCCTTTTTTTGTTTCACTAGGGTAGTTTAGTTTATTTGTTTATTCGTTTTAGTTTGTTATATATGTAATGCTCTTTGTATTGGGTTTTCTTTTTTTTATTTGATCAAAATTGTGTATTGTTGCTTTTATTTTAAAGAGGAAGTAAACCCTCCTCTACAACTTGTACCTATAGGTAAGCCTATATTAAGGCTTACCTATAGGTACTGTAAATATCTCCTAAACATGCACCGTTTAGGAGATATTTACCTTACATGCAGCCAGTGACATCACTGACGCATGCGCTCTGAAGGAACGGCCGCTGGTGCCGTTTCTTCAGAGTCCCGTGCCGTGACCCTCGGCTCCCGTACGCGTGCACGGGAGTGAAGTCACCGCGGCTCCGGCCAATCAGATGGCCGGATGCCGCGATCCTGGAAGACGGGCGACTGGACATGTCGCCCGTCATACAGGTAAGCGGGTGGCACGGCGGGGGCTCGTTCTAAGGTAAGTATTTCATAATGAGCTAGTATGCGATTCATACTAGCTCATTATGTGTTTGTCTTTCAGGTTGCAAAAAAAAAGTTTCATGGGTTTACAACCTCTTTAATTTACTCTGTCTCTTTGTTTTTTGTTTTTTTTTTTGTGTGAAAATTATATGAAATAATGAGGCTAAGTGACTATTTTGGCACAAGTTAAAGAATTCTCTGTAGAAGCCATTTATAGCCCATTAGACCCTTAAATTAAAAACACTTTTATTTTACCCTCCGTTCCATTTTGCCAAAAGAGTAAAAATTTGTTGCAATCTCTCAATTTATAAACTGAGAAAGTCCTGCGCTAAGGATAAAGGGAAAAATAAGGCTACGGCCTCCCTCAGATATAGCCAAAGGTTATATCAAAGATTGAAATCAAACAAAAGGGGGAAAGGGAATTGGCGCTGCCGGAAATAGGATATCTGTATATATATATATATATATATATATATATATATATAATGTATATAATGGTAAATGGATGGTGAAGGACAAATGTGTAAACAAAATAATTGGGGTGATAAAAAGTGTCCAGTTATAAACGACTACCACATAGATATTTACACTCAAATAATCTCCAATCACTTATGTGTAAATAACGTACGTACGGTATATAACCATATCATCAAATAAATTAAACATCAAATAAATAAATTACTACATGTATGTTTGATTTATTTGATGCATATGGTTATATACCGTACGTACGTTATTTATACATAAGTGATTGGAGATTATTTGCGTGTATATATCTATGTGGTAGTCGTTTATAACTGGACACTTTTTATCACCTTGATTATTTTGTTTACACATTTGTCTTTCACCATCTTATCCATTTACCATTATATACACTATATATATATATATATATATATATATATATATATATATATATATATATATATATATACAGGTATCCTATTTCCGGCAGCGCCAATTCCCTTTCCCCCTCTTGTTTGATCTCAATATCTCAATTTATGCCACAGTTTTGGGGAAATAAAAACTCTCAATTTCGCTCATCACTAATGATAACTGAAGGAAGGGTAAAGCTGCTACTTGCAGCAAATAAAAATTTTATTTTGTTAGTCTGCCAAATTAAAACAAAGCATCTGATTGGTTATCATGTTAAGCAACTCTGCTCTTTCTCTAATTTCCTTTCCCTTAAGTTTTATGTTGCCCCATCATCTACAAGGCAGTATCAGTACATAAGGCTTGAGACATCCTTTCCTTTTCCAAGGATGGAATCTATATTAAGTAAAAACTAATTGATTCCATGTCCCTTTTAAGTAGCTCCTCTAACTATCCATTTAGCTGAATATAACCATTTACATGCAATTAGCAAACTCAGACAATCCCCTGTATTTGCAAGTTAAGGTTATTAAAATGTAATTAGTAATTAGGAATGATTCATAACCCCACAGAAGGTAACTACATAACACATTAGCAGACTGTGTTTAAGCTTTCTGGCCACCCTTTCTGTTGAACACCCAGGCTCATCAGACATGTGTCAGCCCCCTATTTGCCAGGTGCTTGTGAGGCCATCTGCATACATATGTAAATTTTTATTTGCATCCTGCAACATTGGCACAGGCGTGATTTGTAAAGTACGGTGTTATCCAAGGCCTGAATCGCACACATGTGACAGCTGCTCTTATTTGAACCCAACTTTCATTTATTCTTCATTTTCATTCAGTTGTGTTGAATAATAGACATAGGCTATGTCGCGTCTTTGAACTTTTCAAGAAGTGCTTGTACTTAACAACTATGCAAATGTCTACTAGTAATTCTATTCATTAGCGTTTTCAAGAGGTACGCTAACCATAATAATAGTATATGTCCTTTCTAAAGTGTACTTTAGTCTTAAACAAATGTGACTTCAATTCACTAAAGGGTTTGGGCAAAACCTGCTTCCTGTCATGTACAGACAATTTGGATAGACTTTTTACTATAAATTTTGCATTATTTTCTTTTTTTCTTCATTAACATTTATAGAAAAATATGGCGATCTATTAAATAACCCAATGTTTCTGGGGCTCCTTTCTAAATGTACTTTTAATGCTTTTCACTAACCTTTTCTGGCTCCCTGATGATCTTTCTCTGTTTGGTGGGTTGACATTTTTTGAAAACATTTTGGCACACACAGCCCATCATTGTCCTGGACTGTCCTTGGCGCTTGGCTTGGTACTTTAAGTGTCATTGAACCATAAGTATAGAGCTGTGAAATGTTGGCAATTTTCGGACACTTGTGTGCCATATGCTTGTTCTAGGTCTGTGTCTCAGAATCAGTGAAGCTTAATCAGCTGGGCAACTAGCATTTGAAGAATGATGACTAACATGGGCAACTTTCCTATTACATTCCTGAAAGTCACAGTTTAAAAGACCATCTGCTGATGGTCACAGTACAGATCTCAAGAAGAACACCCATTGCCTTCCTACAGGATTCTGTCACCACATCATCCCGAACCATCTTTACTTCTAGCCGGGCCCCACACCGATCCTCTTTGGCCATTGGACACAAGAGTTAGACTGCCTGCGGTACTTGGCTTTATTCTTCTGCTGAGCCAGTTGTGTGATTTATACACTTCTGATATTGCATCGCAGGATTGTTTTGGAGACTGCCCTGTTGCTTTCCCTGGAAGAGACCTAGGGGTTGATTTAATAAACACAAACAGGCTGTTCACCTTTCAAGGAAAGTTTCATGCTGCAAGGGAATTTGCCCCAGAGCTTAGTGAATGAAGTGAAGCTCTGCTAACAATCATCCAATCTTGTGTAAGTAAAAAATGCAGTTTTCTTCCATCGTGTAATTGGGTATTCTTTGCAAAGTGAAACTTTACCATATTCACTAAACTCCAGGGAAAATCTACTTGCAAAGTACAACTTCCCCTGCCAAGTAGATTTGCCTTTAGTGATCCGCTGATCCCCTATCCAGGGATTGACATAGAAAGCTGTAAAACTGAATCAGAATATAGTGACATCATCTTCTGGTTATGCAGTAAGGCAGAGGTGTGTGAATCACTATAATAGCTGAACAGAATTTCAAATTTTTTGTAGCTAAAACAACTCACATAGAAATATTTTAACTGTGTGTTTAAAAGACAGATTCAGGAATGCTATAAAAACAATCAAGTTTGAAGATATTACTTTGGTAGAATACAAGGTCCTGTTAGTAAATCCAGGGACTCCAGGGGGTCTTCTACCCTATTTTACTGCTCCAAATGAAAGACCTTACCTTTCTTTCTCCCCCCTTACTTTCTCAATACTTGTCCTATGCCCTCCTCTAGTTTTTCCCCTCCTTCACACCCCTCTGATCTGATTTCCTTATAAATCTCAAGGGCATAGCCAAGTGTCACATCTTAATTGTCAGAGGAATTCCTTTCTTCAAATCTGCCCACTGGAGAGTAGCTTGCTTCACCACTGTTGCATTGCTACATTGCTATGATTGGCCTTTTTTTCTATTACTGCAATAGTAAGTATGGTTGGTCTCTGTTACAGTGTTAAATATGTGCTGCTCTGTAGAAATAGAAATAGACTGTATGTCTATGTACTGTACCCTGTGATATGGAAAAAAAACATTAAACCATGAAAATAACAATCCAGCCCCCTCTTCTAGTCTCTTAAATCGGAGTTCCGGGCACAGAAGTCATTTTTTAATAAACATACCCCCGGGACAGTCAGGGCTAGCACATTCCACAATGGCTAGCCTCTGATCTGTCCCGGTTCACACTTACCTTTTAGAAGAAATACTTACTTATAAAATTTCTTCCACAGCGTTTCCATCTCTCTTGTGGGCAGCTGAAGCCGGCGCGGTCCTCTTCTGTGTCTTCTTCCGCGTCTTCTTGTCCCAGAATGCGCCTGCACCGGCCCCTCTCGTCACTTCCGGTGCGGCGCCACATTCCTAAACAGCTTCTGGGCATGCCCAGAAGCTGTTTAGCAGGGGAATGCGGCGTCGCCCGGAAGTGACGAGCGGGGCCGGTGCGATGACGTTCAGCTCCCAGGAATCATAGCGAGACAGGAAGTGACGGGGTGAGCCGCGGCTCCGAGGGAGGAAGTACTCTGAGGTGAGTATTTACGATCTTCAATTAAAAGGTGAGTAAACAAAAAAAAATAACTATCCAATTCCTTTTCAGGTGATCTCGAACTAGCGGAGGGGCACAAAAAAAAATATAGTTTTTGTGCCCGGAACTCCGCTTTAAATACCCTACATTTAGCTATCTTCACCAGTGCTTACTTTCCTGCTTTGAAGGTGGCACGCTCCATCGTAGTCTACAGCGCAATAGTTAAAAATCTTGTGTTAGGCTGCCTGAATAGGACGTACCGAAATAGCAGGAGCAACATCCCATTAAAGTCTATAAAATATTAATGTGTAGGACAGATCAACCTGGCACTAGATCTTTACCAGCTAAGCCAGTGGTTCTTAACCTGGGTTCGATCGAACCCCAGGGGTTCGGTGAGTCAGTCTCGCGGGTTAGGCGGAGGTAATTTCTGAACTGGTCTCTGAAAGACAACAGCAGAAGTCACACTGATTTGCAGTAAATATTCATTATTATGTTTTTGTTTTTGTGTGAAAATCATGTTTTAATGGTTTTGTTCTTTAATGGTTTTGTTCATTTTGTGCACCTATGTATAAATATATACCTAAATATATACCTATGTTTTGAATTTGAAAAAATCATATTTTATTTTTCCAATTAAGAAGGGTTCGGTGAATGCGCATATGAAACTGGTGGGGTTCAGTACCTCCAACAAGGTTAAGAACCACTGAGCTAAGCTGTAGACAATGTTGGAGACTGTCATAGGAGGTAAGTAATCACCTGCAGGGAAGCTGGCTCAGATTAGAGGAGTTAAGAGGCCAGAGAGGGGAATTGGATAATTTTTATAGGATTCCTTACCTTATACGTTTATATGGACTTAGTGGTTAAAAAAAATGTTTTTTTACCTTCATGCATTCTATGCATGAAGGTAAAATAAATCTTCAGTGTGCTGCTTCGCCTCCCAAAGCGCCCCCTATATTTACCCGAGCATGATCCTGATCCAGTGCTGTGTATGGGAGCCTCAGCTCTCCCAGGTCTTGCTCTCCTCATTGTCTGAGACAGAGCAGCAGGAGCCATTGGCTGTCAATCACGGCCAGTGAGGAGTGAGCTGGGGGCAGGGCACACAGAGAAGCGAGCATGCACGAGTGCCCTCAGAGCAAGCAGCTTGCTCTGGGGACACTCAGCAGGGGAGAGGAACCAGGAGATCCAAGAAGAGGAGGATCGAGGCTGCTCTGTGCAAAACCATTGCACAGAGCAGGTAAGCATAAGCATGCGCCCCTACTCGCAGTCCCATGAAGCGACTTACAGTTACGTTGTTTCGCGGGACAGAGCCCACCTGCCGCAGTATATGTACCGCTGGTGGTCAGAAAGTGGTTAAAAAAAGCTAAATTTCCATTGTTAAAGTAGAACTATAGCCAAAACCTTTTGTGTTTTGGAATAGAGTAAGGGAGGGTTATAACTCCTGTAAGGTTTATTTTTGCCATCTGTGTCTCAATGGGGTCATTTACATTCACTCCCTTTTTCATATCCAAAACAGGAAGTGAGAGAAAAATTCTTTGCAAATTAAGGGAAAACTAGTATCCCCATTGGAAGATTTTCTCTCTATTACTAAGGGACAACCCAAAATTTGGCATTTTCTTTTCACTTCCAGTGATAATGGTAAACAGGACAAATAGAGAGGTTGAATCTCATTAACGGGGACACAGACAGCAATAAAAGCCTGAAAGGTGTTCTAATCCCTCTCCACTCAAAACTAAAAAAAAAGTTTTGCCTTCAGTTATACTGTAAAGTTCCAAAGACAGCAAATTGTATGAGTTGGAAACAAAAACAGTTATTTAAATTTCAGTCTCTGTTTTTATTTCCTTAACAAGGTGAAATTTTTTTTAATCATTTAGATACATTTACTGAAATGAATACCACATGGTGATGGTAATCTCTTTGTCTACTTAATGCCTTTATGTAATTTCATAAATTGATAAACCTCCTGAAGAAGAAGCTATTTGTCAGTTATGAAGGTGAAACAAGATCTATAAAACCTGATTTATTTATATATTTGTATCATGTGACCTTCTAGAATCACTCATTACAAATTAGTATCAAAATACGCAGCTTGAGTTGGATTTCTGTTGGTGTCTGACCTTGTCTGACGGAGGACAAATGTGTGACCCTCTTAGGCACAAGCTTGTTGGGTCAGAAAATTCATAAATGAAATTGCAGGGAAACCACTATGAAGTGGGACATTACAAGTCAGTGAATTGTTGATGTAAATGATCTACGCTAATGGACCCAGCCATAAACACCTGAGGGCCCTGATATAATTCAGGAATAGTTTAATGACGCTTTCAGTATATCTACTAACATGTTGCATGTTATGCTTAGTTTCCAATATTCTAAAATAAATGCTATCCCATAGTGATGTATTTACTCATTTGGATTGCAAAGTAAGTACATTTTACTCTGCTTCAGGTATACAATGGACACAAACAAATCTACCAAAAACAATCTCTAAATCTAAAATGTCAACAAAATTAAAACATCATGATATTATATTTTTTTTTTAGGTTTTATTGTTATCCAAAGGTTTTATTGTTATCGGCTTATACTCGAGTCAACAAAAAAATACTCGAGTCAAAAACAAAAAGTTCCCGGCCTCTCCGACGTGTTTAAGATTTAAAAATGGCGCCACCCGGCGTATACATGTCACCGCGCATGCGCCGCCACCTCTCGGGACAGGTCGGAAATAGCCGAACGTATAGCAGCTTTCCCGAGCGGCAGCAGCGCGTGCGCAATGACGTGTCGGCGCCGGGCGGCGTCATTTTTAAAATGAAGGCGTCTCTGGAACAGGTAAGTGAAACACAGCCGCACTAGTATGCCCGCAACCCCGCATCCTCTTGTACCATGCTTACCACCCTGAATTCTCCTATACATGCCAGCCACACTGCATTCTCCTGTACCATGCCAGCCACCCTGCATTCTCCTGTACCATGCCAGCCACACTGCATTCTCCTGTACCATGCCAGCCACCCTGCATTCTCCTGTACCATGCCTGCCACCCTGCATTCTCCTGTACCATGCCAGCCACCCTGCATTCTCCTGTACCATGCCAGCCACCTTGCATTCTCCTGTACCATGCCCGCCACCCTGCATTCTCACCCTAGGCTTATACTCGAGTCAATCATTTTTCCCATCTTTTTGTGGTAAAAGTAGGGGCCTCGGCTTATACTCGGGTCGGCTTATACTCGAGTATATACGGTACTTCAGTGCATAACATTTAGAAAAACTTGCAGGCTCTTTATCAGTCTACATAACCTTTGAATATAACTTTCTTATCTTTGCATAATTTTAAACATATTAAAAGAAAAAAAATTAAGAAAGAATAAACATAGGTAGGGAAAGAATGGGAGAGGTATTTTATAAGTTGGAGGGAAAGAAAAAAGGAAGGGAGGGTGAGGGAAGCAAAGGAGGGAAGCAGCTTTAGAACTAGAAAAAGTGGCAATCATTGTCTGATTTTCTCACCAAACTATGGAGTATACATGTGTGCATTGGGTGGCTAGTTTTGGGATATGTATTGAGGATAGCTTTTTTGGCTCAGTTTAACTAATTGTTTGAGGTCTTATAAGCCAACTAACAAGCCAATGTTCATGTTCATACAACTTAGAGAGAATATTGTATTTGTTGTGTTATAGAATGTTGATGGTGCAAAAATGGACCACCATCTTTAGTTATTCTCTGATGGCTGGAGACTTTGTTGTCTCTAATATTTAGGAATGAAGTGTCTGTTATGTGTAGGAGAAATGGATGTGAGAACTTAAGTATAGGTGTACAGTGGAATAAGATGATTCGGGAATATGGTTCAGGTAATAAGCTGTATCTGTCTTTGAATTGCTTGCCAGGTATCCTGGATAATGGGGAAGAGCCACCATATGTAACTGAAGAAAGTTTTGCCTCCAAAGCCTTTCTTGCATTTTTCTGGCATGTGGCCCATATTTGGTGCAGTTGCATTGTTACTCGTTACCCCCTACAAGCAGTTTATAGTTAGTTCTCTCTAATTGTGTTCAATCTAGTTTATTGAAATTTTTCAGAAAATACAAAAAAAAAAAAAACCCCCAACAAAATATTCCCTCACAAACTGTTATGAGGGGGAACGGAATACATCCACAATGTACAGTAATAACAATAACAAAAAAATATAAATAAATAGCATAAAATTAAAATTGAACATACAAATGTAGGCACAGATCTTGGGGCCAAGTTAGGGGGATTCATATATATGATCCCAGATAACCAGACATCTAGGACAATAGGTATGTGGCTGAGAGGCTTAGACTTAAATACAGTTTCATATGAAATAAACCAGTGCATAAGATGGTGCTCCATTACAAGAATGGTGCACCACTCTGTAGATCAACACATTATTGCAGCTTCCATGTATCAAAGAAGGGATGAGTAAAGCATCAAGCATTAACTGGCTGTCCTAGAGCCCCATCCTGATCCATGAAAAAAAAGGGAGGGGGGGATTAGAGGGGTAAGGAAAAAGGAGGAAGACTTAAGAGAAAAAGGGGGAAAGAAAGTGTCAGGGAACACTGGTCAAAGGAAGGCCCCCAAACAAGCAAGTGGGGCGGTTTCCACCAAGAGAGGAGGAGAAATTAACTGGACATTACCCAATCAGAAGGTCTCTTAGTTCAGAGGATTCTCTATACATATTCCAGGGGAGTCAATTCTGGTGACAATGTTCTTGCGTACCCAATTCCTGCTCTCTGTCTTTGTTATGATTAATGAAAAATGCACTAAGGCTAACATTTCATTTTTTGGGCATCCAGTAAGTACATCTGAAGGTGTCTTTAACTTTTCCCTAATGAAATTTGCCTATGTAGAAAAGTTTAAAGATATTTACAGGTTGCACTGTGTGGATATGAATCTTTGGGAGGGTTGTCTCCTGAACAGTTTTTTATTTACATTCAATATTTTATGGAGCGTGCATGTTTGAGAAGGTTGCAAAAATGTGTTTTCCATGTTTGTATCTCCATAATTCCTGAAAAGAGTGAGTGTGGATTTTTTCTAATTTCTTCTAGAGAGAAGAATATGATGGAGTTGGGAACCTTCCATATTCGAGTTTTAAAAAATCTTTTGTTTATTTGGTGATGAGGGAGATGTTCCGTGTCTTTTATCAATCCTGCCTAGCGAAACACATTTCAGCAGATTACATTTCAATGGTAACGTATGCACGAAACTTCTGAGGATGCTTTTCATCTGATTGGCATTGCATTTCTTTAAATGCATCAGGTCCTATTGGGATGCCTTTGCATTGCAGGAAAGGTAGGTTAACCAAATCTTCACACTTGAACACATGCATTTGGGCAGAACCGTGTTTGAACACAAAATGCAGCGTTTGACAACATGTCTATAGATGCAAGCTCCTACAGTGATGTGGCATTGAGCTTCAAATATTCTTCATAAAATATGTCATGTACTTGATAGTTTAATGCCCCTTTAGGTCTGGTTTTAACATTTGCACTAGAAATACACAAAAATGCCCCAAAAAAAAAAAAAGAAACGACATAAATGATGTGCTCATATTCCCATTTTCTCTCCCGAACTTACAAATATTATCTGTATCATTACTACAAGTTTGACAAATTAAGTTACTTTACATTGTCCCTTCTCTTTCTGTATGTGGATGGTGGCACTTTAATTATTTAAATTAAAAAAATCTAAGTTCTTAATTGATATACTGCTGTCACATGACCCAGCCTGTCTGCAGGAAAACAAAAGCAGGAGGAGCTTCTAGTCCTTTGCTGCTGGTCACATGTTTAAAAAAAAAACAACCTTTGGGCTCTTTTACACGGTCCACCTCCGGACTGCCTCACGGATCCGTGCTGCTCAGCAGGGGATCATAAACACAAATCCCTGCTGAGCAGGAAGGTGAGAGCTCCCTCTCCGCGCTGTGTGCAGAGAGGGAGATGTCAGGATTCCCCCATGCATCTCTATGGGGGAATCCTGTCCGCTCTCATCCGAACCCATCCGATCCGATCCCCTGGACGGATGGAAAAGAGGGTTTCCATCCGTCCGGGTTTCACGGACAGGATCGGATGCGGATGGCAGCGGGTGTCAGCGGACATGTCTCCGCTGACATCCGCTGCCCCATAGGGATGCATAGGGGATCCGATCAGATCCGCCTAAAAACTGACAGGCGGATCCGATTGGATCGCTTGTATGAAAGGGGCCTTTGGGATACAGAGTAAAAAAAAAATAATAATATCAATAAATAGTTTTACATTTTCATACACATATATATTTGAAATTAATTCTCCATTATTTTTTGGCAATGACATGGCGTGGGCGTATTTCTGACAGTCACAGACTGTTTCACTTCCCCCCAGCCTGTGCCTTAGAATAAGATGGAGGTAAAGCCACCATCAATCAAGATGTAATATCTCACCCCCATTGTGTTTAACTGGTTAGTGGGCATGGAAGAGGGGGGAGAGAGTGGACTGTCATTTACCACTGTGTATACGCCCACATATGTGACTCTATAGTCACATGGGCTGGGCTAGAAAATGCACTGAAAACTGAGCATGTGCAGAGCTGCCAACACTGCTCTGCAAAATCCTCAGCTGAAATGGGGACACAGACAGAAGGGGAAGATCAACAGGGTTATCAAGTTTTTTTGCAGACTATAAAAACAAATCCCATTGCGACTGACTATGCATAGCATGTAGAACAGCACTTGTTAGTTTTTAATGATCTGGGTTTAATGACACTTTAAAAGCACTTCCCGCAATCCACCGTACCTGTATGTCGGCTTGCAGAAGTGGTTGTACCGGGATGATGCCTGAAGCTGCAGACATCAACCAGGTACCATTGTTTACAGCCGGCGGTCGGCTTTCAGGAGATAACAGGCGATGTGGCTCAGCATTATCCCAGCGAGCGGGAGGGCTCTGCCCGGGTCTCCCGTTCCACTGGCAATGTCTGGAATGTCCACCGGCTAGTTGGAGTCCCTAAAAAAGCTGGATTCGGGTTTGATCGGGTCTCTGATGTAGTAACCCGGAAGCAATGTCACTACCTGTTTACTCAGCTGCTAACGGTGCCGATTTTAAAAAAGTGACAGTATTCAAAAATGCAGATTTCGGCATTTTGAATACTTTGAAGTGCAGTGAAGGGGTCTGGGGTCTTTTAGTCCCCCAATCCCTTCATAAAGAGTACCTGTCACTGCCTATTACTGTTACAAGGGATGTTTACATTTCTTGTGACAGCAATAAAAGTGATCAGATTTTAAATATAAATAAATAAAAAAAAAAAAACTGTGCTTAAAATAAAAAATGTAAGAAAATAAATAAGAAAAAAAAGTTTTAAAGCGACCCTGTCGCCGTGAGCTTGCGCGCGAAACAAAAATGCATACATAAGTCGCGCCCGCAAATTAAAATTATGTTCCAACCCCACATGTGATGTATCGCCGCAATCGCCAGAGCGAGAGCAATAATTCTAGAAAAATACCTCTACTGTAACTCCAAACTGGTAACCGTTAAAATGTTTTAAAGCATCGCCTATGGAGATTTTAAGGTACCGTAGTTTGACGCCTTTCCACAAATGTGTGCAATTTTAAACTGTAACGTGTTAGGTATCTATTTACTCGGGGTGACATCATCTTTCACAATATAAAATAACATGATATTGCTGCGCTAAAATATATGGGTTAACATAAAAATCATAATGCGAAAAGCAGCCAACACAAATCTTAAGAAATAGAAAGATCAAAAACAATGAATACAAAATGTGGCGCTAATCTTGTTAGGTTTGCACAAAACGTCTTTTCACAGTTGTGGATAACATGCAACAGTTCTTATTTCCTCATGGACATGAATAATAAGCTTTCAAAAGAGGAGAGATGTGAAGATCCTCAGCGAGGGAAACCACCACCAGGCACCCGCACACACTGATCCTTACCAGATCCCAATGACCCTCATCACAAAGGTCAAAAACGCTTATGTACACGAGCCCTGGGAAGCCGGGATCCTTCACTCCTCCTCACTCGACCACATCCAAAAAGCAGGCAGTCATTGAATCCTTGCGGGGTCCCCATAGGAGGAAACAGAACACCAACTCATAGTGTATACTGCTTTCAAATGTTTATTGCCCCAAAGGATTAAAATGCACTTACTACACAGCCGCTAATAGAGAGCATTGCAATTTCCACCTTCATATGGTCGGGTGCTCGCGCATCCCACCAACAAAATGGCCGCAGTGTCTCTTCCTCGTGTGGCGTGCGTCGCCGTAGGCTCCACCCGACGCCTTTCGTCAGAGATTGACGTCGCCAAGGGGTGTGGTCCTACGGCGTTGACGCCATATATATAGTAATGAGACGGGCGGAAATAATCAACTTCACCACTAACCGGAAACGGCCTGCTTGCGCTCCACCGCCCGGAAATGGGAAATACAGAAGTAAACATGGGGGTATAACAACCCCTTCCAAACGATCACCGCATAATACGGGACCGGTTTAAGCAAAAAGAAGGGAAAAAGCAGTCCTATATTGAACATTCTGTATTAATAACGTTCTGTATTGATAACATTTTCAATAAAGATCAACACGCCACCAATCAGAGATCACAGCGCCCACCGGTGGGCACACTGGGAACCATAAGAGGAAGGAAAATGCCACACTCTCTTCACATAGCGGTACAATACAGATATAAAAAACAATAAAATACACATATAAAAATTAAAAATGTTCACATTTAAAAGAAATTGGACAATGAATTCAATTCTAATCAGAGGTACTCGAGATAAACATCTTAGGAAGACGGTATTGATTCCGTTACCTCCCGGGTGGGCAAATATATTGATCATTTCTTGCAGCCCTTGGTTTCAAAAATTCCGTCCTATTTGCGAGACTTAATGCACGTCATGAATGAACTCAAAAACATCCAATGGAAAGAGGGATACATTTTATTGACAGCGGACGTGTCGTCCCTGTACACTATTATTTCGCATGACCATGGTCTCGAAGCTGTATCCTATTATCTAGGACAGGATATTCCTCTGAGTTTCCAAAAGGATTACTTGATTTCTTTGTTGAGTTTCGCAATGGGCCACAATTATTTCTGGTTCAAGGGGGATTTTTACCTTCAAAACAGGGGTGTGGCCATGGGAGCAAAATTTGCTCCCAGTATGGCCAACCTCTTTATGGCCAAATGGGAGGAGGATGTCGTCATGGGTGTGCCTAGGCCGGAGCTTGTGCTCTGGCGTAGGTACATTGATGACATCCTCCTCCTGTGGGATGGCTCCCCTGATTCCCTTAAAGAATTCATGATTACTCTCAATCAGAATGATAGAGGCATTCAATTGCAGTATGAATTCAGCAGCTCTGAGATTCACTTCTTGGATTTGAAGATAATGGTGCGTGAAGGCCATATCTTGACATCTACCTTTTTTAAGGCTACTGACAGGAACGGATTCATTGATACTACCAGCTGTCATCATGCTGCGTGGTTAGAATCCGTTCCTGTCAGTCAGTTCCTGAGCCTCAAGCGGAATTGTTCGCTAAGGAGTGACTTTCTCAGAGAAGCCTATATTCTGAAAGAGAGGTTTCTTGAAAAGGGTTACAAGGAACAACTTTTGGACGATGCTCTAGCGAAGGCTGATGGGAGAAATAGGGACGATTTGTTACAACCAAGAGCCAGGCAGAAAAACGAGTCGTTTGGATTTGCATTTTTGTCATCCTACTCCACACAGCATTTTTCCGTTAAAAGGATTCTTCGCCGACATTGGCACGTCCTAAAAAATGATGGGGTACTAGGCCCTCTTCTTCCTGATCAACCCCAGGTGGTTTTTAGAGGGGTTCCACCATTGAGACTCCAAGTGGCCCCCAATGTGAGGGACCCCCCTAGGATCACTTCCTTTTTTCAGACTATGGGTGGTTTTTTCCCTTGTAGGAAATGTGCAATTTGTCAGTTGAACCACAATAAAAACAGGCGAATCTGTTCGTTCACCTCTGGCTCTACAGGCCAAGATTTCACCATCAAGCCTTTCATATCTTGTACCACGAGATATGTAGTGTATTTGCTGAGGTGTCCCTGTGGTCTTGACTATGTTGGCCGCACTATAAGGGAGCTCCATGTAAGGCTCAAGGAGCATGTGGCCAACATAGTGAAGGGGTTTCCGAAACATAGTGTTTCGAGGCACTATGACCAGTGCCACCAGAGGGACCCAAAGGGAACCATCTTTCTTGGGATTGACAAATTCACAAAAAACTGGAGAGGTAGCAATATGACCCGGGGGGTCTCCAAGTTGGAGACTAGCTGGATATATAGGCTAAAATCCTATACCCCATTGGGCCTAAACATAGAATGGGATATAAATGCATTCATTAATAATTCCTAAGGTTATCCCATTAATATGGATCTCTGGCTATGTTTATTGTGTTTTGATTTGTTTTGGATGTGCAACCTAGTGTCTTCCTAAGATGTTTATCTCGAGTACCTCTGATTAGAATTGAATTCATTGTCCAATTTCTTTTAAATGTGAACATTTTTAATTTTTATATGTGTATTTTATTGTTTTTTATATCTGTATTGTACCGCTATGTGAAGAGAGTGTGGCATTTTCCTTCCTCTTATGGTTCCCAGTGTGCCCACCAGTGGGCGCTGTGATCTCTGATTGGTGGCGTGTTGATCTTTATTGAAAATGTTATCAATACAGAATGTTATTAATACAGAATGTTCAATATAGGACTGCTTTTTCCCTTCTTTTTGCTTAAACCGGTCCCGTATTATGCGGTGATCGTTTGGAAGGGGTTGTTATACCCCCATGTTTACTTCTGTATTTCCCATTTCCGGGCGGTGGAGCGCAAGCAGGCCGTTTCCGGTTAGTGGTGAAGTTGATTATTTCCGCCCGTCTCATTACTATATATATGGCGTCAACGCCGTAGGACCACACCCCTTGACGACGTCAATCTCTGACGAAACACGTCGGGTGGAGCCTACGGCGACGCAGGCCACACGAGGAAGAGACACGGCGGCCATTTTGTTGGTGGAATGCGCGAGCACCCGACCATATGAAGGTGGAAATTGCAACGCTCTCTATTAGCGGCTGTCTAGTAAGTGCATTTTAATCCTTTGGGGCAATAAACATTTGAAAGCAGTATACACTATGAGTTGGTGTTCTGTTTCCTCCTATGGGGACCCCGCAAGGATTTAATGACTGCCTGCTTTTTGGATGTGGTCGAGTGAGGAGGAGTGAAGGATCCCGGCTTCCCAGGGCTCGTGTACATAAGCGTTTTTGACCTTTGTGATGAGGGTCATTGGGATCTGGTAAGGATCAGTGTGTGCGGGTGCCTGGTGGTGGTTTCCCTCACTGAGGATCTTCACATCTCTCCTCTTTTGAAAGCTTATTATTCATGTCCATGAGGAAATAAGAACTGTTGCATGTTATCCACAACTGTGAAAAGACGTTTTGTGCAAACCTAACAAGATTAGCGCCAAATTTTGTATTCATCTTTCACAATATACCAAAAAAAAAAAAAAAAATATATATATATATATATATATATATATATATATATAATGTTTGGGGGTTCTAAGTAATTTTCTAGCAAAAAGTACTGATTTTAACATGTAATCAACATGTGTCAACAACAGGCTTGATCCTTAAGTGGTTAAGCGAAAGGACACACAATAGCATTACAAATACCATACACAGCAAGGAGAAAAGGCTTACATTTAACCTGCACTGACTGTAGTAAATTTCTTAACCTTTTCTAATCTAAACTGCTAGCCATCATGTGTTATATTTATTAAATTTTGTATGCTAGGAGATTTCTGATGACCTGCTTATGGCAGTTACATAGTATAGGTTAGTATTTCTCAACCTTTTTTCAGTCAAGGCACCCTTTAAAATTATGGACAATCTCGAGGCACCCTCCAAAACTATGGATAGTCTTAAGGCGCCCCATTCTAAAATGTAAAAATTATTCTGATAGTTTTACATAATTCACCAACATCAATAATTGTAGGACACCAAACTTTAAAGGTGATTTATTCTTCCAAAGCAAATATACTTTTGCAAACTGGTACTGACTAGTATTCCAGTGTTTCTCTTCTCCCTCAGTTTTTCTCCATCACTTAGCTTATGAGACCCCAAAGCTGATGGAGAGAGGCAAGGGTGGGTCAAACAAGGAGGATGTAGGAAATGGACATCCTCTTTATCAATTGATGATGCCATTGGTCGTTAGGAGGTTGGCAGCTAGAAGGTTGTGGCTTTGTGTAACTAAAAGTCAAGCTTTATCCACCCACCGGCTTGTATATAATTTTGGGGCAATTTTTAGGCATTCTGCCAAGGTACCCCTGAAGAAACCTCAAGGCACACCAGGGTGCCTGGGTACCCTGGATGTAAAAGGCTGGAATAGGTATACGGGGTTCAGAAATGTAGGCTTATTTTGGGGCTTTTCCACTACATGGAACCGAACGGTACGGCTCTCTAAAACAGTACCACCTCGATTGTGGTTCCAAGAGGTACCATACCCGGTACCATATCCCACAATCCTTTGCATGCAGTCACTACTAGCCACTGATTGGTCAGAGAATCGTTGTTATCCCACCCACTTACTTTAGTACTAATTTAGTGGAAAACAAACCATACCCAACCGTACTGAACCGTTCCAACACCGTACCATGTGGTACCATGCAGTGGAAAACCAAACAGGGCCAAGCAGGGCCGAGTAGAGCCGAGCCGGTACTTGCAGTGGAAAAGTGCCATTAGTCTTATAGGTCTAAGAACTCTGCACTTGCTATATCCACACGTCATTCAGTACCTTCACTGGGGGTAATTTGCCTTGTACAGTGGTTTACTTGGAAAATCATTTGCGTGTATAGTATGACTGAAACAGCTAAAGTACCATTAGTCAAACATCTTCCACCTGTTAGCGGTTGTTTGTAGTTCAGGTCAAGTTGATTGGGGCCGTGTTTGCAGTAATAGAGTATGATGTTTGAATCGCATTATTAATGACGTGACATACAGTTCTGCAAGGGGAATTATGGTTTACTTAGGAGCCACAGTTGAGGGCATGTTACATCAAGCTCTCATTGAAATGTGAAAGCGATTATTGTCATGTTTGCATGGTAATTTACTTTGTCAACTGTCATATCATTGTAATAGTGTAGATAGGTATATAATGTATTCAGAAATGTATGTTACCTTGTCTCTTGAGACACTTGAAAAGCTCTTATTGGGGTTAACTCTTTATGCTGGTTTATGTGCTGCAGAAAAGCTGCAGGAACCAAGAGTGTACCGGGATTACTAAATAAAGCCATCTAGTTTCTTCTAAATTTTGCTCTTTATTTAAAATCTTTTTTGCTTAACTTTTTCTAATTTTCCAACCTGTGTTTCTTGCCAGAGAGGAATATCTTACTAAAATGCTTATAATTTTCCATTCATTTTTTACATTCAATTGCTATAGAAAAACTCCAAAATGCTGTAGTCTAGTGTTGTTTTTTTTTTTAACAAGTAATTTTTAATGAAATTTTTCAAAATTGTACAAGATACATATAAAATTAAAAAAAAAACAAAAGAAAAATGTAAGTAAAGATAAACACGACTGTTACATCAAAGTGGGTAGTGTACCTAGTGAATTTTTTTGAACTGTTCAGTAGTTCTGTTTGAGTATTTATGGTACTTTTTCATCTGTTTTTTTTTTTTTTAATGTATTTGCGTGTATATGCGTTCGCGCAATTTTGCGCGCATTCGTGCATTTTTGTGCAAATGCGAGGAAACTTATTCTCATGTTCTTGTTTTGTGCATTATGTAAATGGCCATTTGCGCACATTTGTGCACATTGTACGTATTTGTGCACATGAATCGTAAATTACTGTCCAAAAATTAAGATTTTTCTATTTTGTTTTTACTGAAGAATGCATGGCGCTCGTTTACGCGCCTGTGTGCATAGGCACATTACAATGAATAGGCTGTATTTTAGCTCTGTACTGAGCTTTTTTAGGCTGCAGTGTGCAAGAGGCCTAATAATAGTCAGGGATTATTTACACATACGGCTGGTGAATGTGTAAAAATGCCCAAAACCTTAATCTGGCCATGCATGATTGTCCAATTCCTGCACAGTCTTTGTAGATTTAGCAACAGCTGCAGTTTAGGGGCCTAACTAAACAACCATTTTAGTTATACCCAATCGGGGCAGGCCTTACACCACATAGTTGTTAAATCTAAAGGAGATTTTACAGTCAAATTGTAATGTGTGGGGTCATCCTAAAGGTGATCTCCAGCTTTACCTTCAATCTTGCACAGTTGTACAGGCTCCTCTCCTGTACTGAAACTGCTTACTTAGATTTCACTGCACACTGTAAGCTTCTCACTGAGTGCATTAGAAGCTGCAGCAAGTCACATAAACCATGTCTGATCTCCCAGCTGGAGGACATCCTGCATCATCTAGTGTTTTCTTACTGAGCCCGAATGTTCCTAGTCCCCTTTTACATGCATTAGATTTTTTTTTTTACAATTAGGGAGGCTCAACATCACATGTGAACACTAGCTAGGGCAATCATATAGTCTGCCCAGGAATGCCCATTTCTCCACACTGACATTCACCCACCAAGGCAGTTTAAAATTTGCATATCTTCTTGAATCAGAGCTGGGATCCCTTGAAATGAATAATGATGCAGGGTGCTGTCATGTTTTCAGCTATATATAGGATCCTACTGGTATTTCCCACCAGGCACAATTTTCCAGCATTGCAATATTTTATTTAAAAATTTAATTAGCAGGCGGTGAGGGGAAGGGGGATTGGAGTGGAGGAATTAGGAAAGTCAAAATGTATGCAATTTCAACTTTAACCACTTAAGGCCTGGAAGGTTTTACCCCCTTAATGACAAGGCCATTTTTTGCATTTTGGCACTGCATTATTTTAACAGAATATTGCGCGGTCGTGCAACACTGTTCCCAATTAAAATTGATGTACTTTTTTTTCCTTTTTTTTTTATATTTTCATCCTTTTTGGCCAATTTGTATTCTATTACATATTTTAGGTAAAAAAAATCCCAATAAGTGTATTTTGATTGGTTTGCGCAAAAGTTATCTCGTCTACAAACTAGGGGAAAAATGTATCTAATTTTTATTATTATTTTTTTTTTTACTAATAATGGCGGCGATCAGGGATTTTTAGTGGGACTGCAGCATTGCAAAGGATGGATCAGACCCCTAACTGACATTTTTGACACTTTTGGGGGGGGGGGGGGGCAGTGACATTACTACTGTAGTCAGTGCTAGAAATATGTACTGTTACTGTAATAATGACACTGGCAGGGAAGGGGTTGACACAGGGGTGATCAAAGAGTTAAATGTGAGTCTTGCTTTTTTTTTCTAACTGTGAGGGGGATGGGCTTATGGATTCAACACAGGGACCTGTGTTCCTAAATAGGAGGAGCCCTGTGATGGTAACTGACAGAAAAAGGGTCTGCCTTGTTTACAATGGCAGACCGGTGTTCTGTCTTCCCGGCCCCGCAGATCAGCTTATCCTCTCTTGAATCGCCGTGCACGCACGCGCCCCCCCCCCATGCTCGATCCCGATGAGAGATGTATGGGTATGGTGATTAATGCAGCTGAGCCAGCCTGCCGCAGTATATCTGGGGCGGGCGGGCAGGTGGCAATTGGTTAAAGTCGATAAAATAAAATAATAAAATCAAAGCACTATAGAAAATGTTTAATATACATTCGCAGCTGCCTTTCTAATTGGCCCTGTATTAGTCAAATAAATGTGCTGGTGGTAGATTGCTTAGCAATAACCTGTGTGATTCCTTGTAGATGGAAAGTGGTTGAAATTGACTGAAAATTCCCGCAGTCCTACAGGAACTCTCACCGTCTTACTTTCATTAAAACATTTTTCCAGTTGTATTTCCAAATTTTCTAGTGTAATACAGTATTGTTATTACTGCAGAATTTCTGTGGCTGCATGTAGCATAGTTCAGTTCTCTTCATACCACTGCCTAAGACAGTCTACCCCTGTTATGCCCTTTTGATTGTGGCATTGCTTGTACCCAGTCCTCCTCTCTGTGACTACTTAAGGCAGCCAATAGGGTATAGGTCGGGGGTGGTAAGCTTTTGGCTCAGTGCCCATGTGGAATTCGTGGTACTAAAGTTATCGAGCATAAGACAGCTTTGAGCTGTGACACTGTGGGTGCCTATACCACCTTGCATAACATACAAGTATAAATGAAATATGTCCCTCTTTAGATGTATGTATTTCATTTTGCTAACATTGTGAATGAGACTAACAGACAGATTTATATTCTTCATCGCTTTCTTTAGCTTGGTCTTTGCTTTTTAATGTTTTTGACCCCTTGATCCAGAAGGGAAATGGTTTTGACTTTGGAAAGTGTATAAAGAAAATGGCGTACTGCCAATAACAACCAATTAGACTGCTAGTTCAATTTTCCCAGTGCAGGTCAAGCACTAACAACTAGTTTCTACTGCAGCTACCCTATTCTTTCTTCCAGTTTTCTTGTTTAGGCTTTGTTTGTTACTTCTAGTTAGGTGAGAGTTTTGAAGTGTTAACCACGCACATCATAACCAAAGTCGTATGCTTTTCTTTTTTTTTTTTTTAACCCATCTGTCTTTTTTTACAAATGCTCCACCGAGCTGGTTTGCCAATGTTTATAAAAGGACCAAAAAGCCACATGTAGAAAACATTTTTAAAGACCATTGTTCTAGTTGCTATTAGTAACTCATTTTTTGAACTTGGCAATAGAAAAAAGGATAGTTGGTGGGCAAGAAGAAAGTTTTTTTATATATAAGGCTCTAAGGCCCAAAGGCCCATGTCTGTGTTTTCACTGTTAAAGCGGAGTTCCAGCCTAACACACTCACCTGTCCAACGGTCCAGCGATGCGGCCGCCCGAAGCCTCGCTCTTCTCCCTCTCTGCTCTCCGGCGCCGGCATCACTGGTGTGGGCACCCGGCTGTGACAGTTTGCGGCTTCACAGCCGGGTACGCACTGCGCATGCGCGAGTTGCGCTATGCGTCGTGATTGGCCGGCAATCTTCTGGGACCTCTGACATGTCCCAGAAGATTGCAGGGAGGGAGGGGGAGAGGAGAACTTCCGCTCAGGGTGCCGCGGCGCTCTGAGCGGAAGTGGGAGCGGGTACCTGTCAAAACTAGGTACCCGCTCCCCCCCCCCAAAAATGACATGGCAAATGTGGCATGTCAGGGGGTTAGCACTACCTAAAGCGGAAGTTCCATTTTTGGGTGGAACTCCGCTTTAAAGTGTTACTAAACCCGCAACAGTAAAATCAGTCTGTATATACGGTAAAGAATGCTTGGTATACTCACTGTGGAGCCTAAGAGGTTATGCTCCTGTGCAAAAAGGCGGTTTGATTCTGTCTTCCCTGATCCTCCCCTTCTTCCACAATCCCCAATCCATCTTCTGATAGAACAGAGCCTTGTAGGCATTCTGCACATGCTCAGTTTGGTGTGTATTGCTAGAGAATTTTTTTTTTTCTTAGGAGGGTGCATGTGATCAGCACAGAGCAATCAGCATGGTCCAGACAGAGGGTCAGGAGTCCTGCAGCCTCATCGGAGTCAGAGTAGAATGAAAACTCATCCTACAAGCTTTAACCAGACACTAATAGAAGTCACAAGACTGCTATACACTGCTGATGAGAAAAGGTATTTAGCAGTTTATATTTACTAAAATAATTGCATTTCCATGTTCTGTGTACTGTGGGAGACCAGATATAGTGAATGCCGGGTCCTGGGTTTAGTAACACTTTAACTCTTCTTTTGTCCATAAGTCCAGTATAGCCAAATAATATTGTATAGCCACAGGTACAGTTAGTTTTGACCTTTACGTATTGTGCATAAGTTTGTAACATCAAAATACTTTTCTTTCTAGTGGAAATTGCTTACTTTCATCAGTTTGAAATAAACAGATATAGTAGAAAAGTAGGAATAAAAATTGTTGTGTTCCAAAGGCAAACACTCTTTTGCATGCTTTTATTTTGTAGTCTTTACTAAAAATATGACCCAAAATGTATTTTCTGTTTTCTTTCCACTTATTTTTACTTTTGTTTTTGTATTTGAGCTCAGCCAGACTGCTTGTGTCTTTAGTTTAACAAAGTCAGACTATTACACAATACCTCTGTGTAGTGTAGAACGGTATTGTTTAATGGTTCTCAGCCAGGGCCCTTTAGGTGGGCCATAGGTGAAATGTCACAGGGCTGTTTTGGCGCATGCTGAGAGGAAAAGTGAGCTGTATGCTGATGTTGACATTACATTGCAAGAATCACTGATTGAAATTCAGAGCAATATAGAAGCCCTAGAAATCTGAAAACTTAGATTAGCATTATTTTTGCTAAACGACAACATTTTCAAAATGTTTCCACAGATTTGGGAAAAGGGAAAAGTTTTCATGACATTTCCTATGTCACACTTGGTAGAATCAGATTTCAGGCGGCTGAGTTATTTGTTAACACAAATGCATAACCACCCCAACATGATAAATACAAGTGATCTATGCTTACCATTTACTGCAGTGGAACCTGACATAAATAAATTGCATCTGTTCTTCAAGCTCAAGGGACATATAATTGAATAATGATTTTGGATTTGGATTACGAGCAAAACTTTTTAAGTAATTATGTATGATAAACAGCATTACCAAATTATAATAATTAAAAGCATATAAATACTGTCACAGTGTAAAACCAAGGTTAGAAAGTGACCAAGGGCTAAAAATGGTTAAAAAATCCTGGTGTACCTGACAGAAAAACCTAACAATTATAAAGGGTTCAACCAAAGCTGATAATAGTGTTGTGTGCGCTGTAGCTTTTTTGATTACCCACTTGATAGTAAAAGCTTTCTGAGACTCATCTGTAAAGTAGTGATCAACCGATATCGGATTTTTCGTTGCTGATCCTGATACCGATATTTTGCCCATTGAATATCAGTATCGGCCGATATTGGTCAAAATTTTTGTACATTTAAAACATTTTTTTATTTTTTATTTTTACACTTGACAGGTACTGTTGTGGAGGGATCTGGGGGTCTACAAGACCCCAAACCCCTCCTCTGCACTTAAAAGCATTCAAAACAGCCAAGTTTGGCTGTTTTGAATGCTGCCATTTTTTTTAATCTGGCTCTGAATACCCGGAAGTGATGCCATGACATCACTTCTGGGTTTTTACATGGAGACCCGATCAGAGCGGCTTTGATCGGTTCTTCTCTTAAGCGGCCGTGCAGATAGGATGTCCGGGTCTCCCTGTGGGATGGGAGAACCGGGCGAGCCACGGAAGGCTGCGGGAGGGGGGGGGGACTTCCCCTCCCGCTCCTTGTAATGACAGCCGAGCTGCTTCTCAGCCGCATCGGTTGTCATTACAAGACAGCCGACCATCGACTATGGATGCCGGTACCGGGGTGATGCCTCTAGCTGCAGGCATCACTCCGGTAAAGAACTTTCCTGAAATATCGGCAATATCGGTAACCTCAGGGGCCGATTCCGATATATCAGGGAAAGTGCAGATCGGTTCTCGATATATCAGCTTTGCCGATATTTGGTCAATCCCTACTGGAGAGATCTCCAATCCAAGGGGTTGATTTACTAAAACTGGGGAGTGCGAAATCTGGTGCAGCTGTGCATGGTAGCCAATCAGATTCTAACTTTAGCTTGTTAAACTTCGCTTTGACAAACAAACCTGGAAGCTGACTGGTTTCTATGCAGAGCTGCACCATAATTTGCACTCTCCGGTTTTAGTAAATCAACCTCTAAGTGTCTGACTTTGCACCTTGACATGGCTTTGATAAACCTTCCAGGGCTTTATGCTTGTGCTTTGATCCAACTAACCCTACTCTCACCATTTTTATAGAAAGTCATGAAGAATCCAGGATGGACTGATTTCTACTACTGAGGCATTTTGTGTATGTGATAGGGGGGTTCGAACCAGGAACCCTAGAGATGACTCTCCTGGTACTCTAACAGCTTGGCAGGAGTTCAAACCTTGTAGAAGTACAATTTATAAGGTGAACATAAATGGTTGCTTCACGTCTTCATTTCACAGAAAAAAAGATTAATCTTGCAATATATTTCCTACAATCACATCCTGTTTGTCTTTCTTCAACTTTCTTCTAGTTGGGTAAACATGGTTCGTTTTTGTTTTTCTGAAAAACGTAACTTTTTTTTCACCCGAAATGTGATAACATTTAAGAGATGAAGAAAAAGCCAAAAGCTTAGATAGCCTGTCATGCTCTGCTTCAGACTGTTAACATCGTGAAAACAGAATGCATTTTGGGGGAGTTAATCTTAGCTTATTCTGATTAAAAGGAAGTGAAGCATTTTAAGTGGATGGAAGAAGATGGGAACATTGGGACATCACTGACATTTGATAGTCTAAGATTTTAGCCACTGTTGACAGCTGGGGTTTAAGGGAAAATGCTACAGAATGAAGAATGTTTTTCCAATTCAAAAAACACCCTGCTGTTTAAAAGTAATAAACTGTTTCAAGAGACCTGTGATTTAGTTTTGAAATCAACTGATTTGAGTTGCATATCATGTAGCCCAAGTGAACATAGCACTTTATTTTCAATTACTTAGATGTGCTTGATCGGATGGCTGCTTAGACGTGACTTGTAAAGTACGGTTGATAAACTGGCCTTAGGGCTGCATTTAAAGTGCATGTAAGGGTTAAACTTTTTTTTTTTATGAATTTGGATAGAGTAGAAAAAGTCAAGAGAGGAGATTTGAGAGATTTTTATGCACTTCCTGTCCTGGAGACAAAACAGGAAGTAAGAGGGGAATTCCTTAAAGCTAAGGAATTAGTTGTTACCAAAACAGATTTCCCCATTAGAAGATGTTCCTCCTCCTGAGAGGACTCAAAAACTTTGCATTTCCTATCACTTACTGCAATAAAGACAATGGTCACCAGAATGTAGACCGGGGATGAATCTCCCTAGTGGGAAGACATCAATACAAAAAAAAAGAAAGAAATGCATTGGCATGATTTATTTCTCTGCTGTTTAAGCCAACATGCATCTGCTAATGAAGTGCTAGATGAACATGAAACCAGTAGAGTTGTTGCATACAAGTCCTGTTTTAAAAATCCACAATAACAGCTATTTTTTATTATTATTATTATTATTATTATTATTAATAATAATAATAATAACATTATTATTAATAATAATAATAATAATAATAATAATAAAAATCATCATTTTATTATACATAATCAAGTGCCCCTTGCTTCTTCCTGTTTCATTTCTATTTCTAGGTAAAAATCTTTTAATATATGTGGAGAAGAATTAAAATTTCTGTCAGGTTTTTTTTTCTCCCTGTGATCTCATTGGTAAAATGTTCCTGAGTTTCTTTCCGTGTGACTCCCATGAAAGAAATAGAGTGTGTGGTTCTCAATGGGGAAGGGAGGAGTAGGCACAGACAGCGATCGACCACTGCAGCCCTGGAAGGTTTGACCCCCTTAATGACCAGGCCGTTTTTTGCGATACGGCACTGCATTACTTTAACTGACAATGGCGCAGAGGTGCGATGCTGTACCCAAATAAAATGTATGTACTTTTTTTTTCATCACAAATAGAGCTTTCTTTTGGTGGTATTGGATCATGTCTGCAATTTTTAATTTTTGCGCTATGAATGAAAAACTACCGACAGTTTTGAAAAAAGAAAAACAATATTTTTTACTTTATGCTATAAAACATACCCAATGAAAAAAATGTAAAAAATATTATTTATTCATCATTTTAGGCCAATATATATTCTGCTACATATTTTTGTTAAAAAAATCTCAGTAAGTGTATGTTGATTGGTTTTCGCAAAAGTTATAGCATCTATAAACTATAGGATAGATTTATGGAATTTTTAGTCTTTAATTTTTTTTTTACTAGATCAGCGATTTTTAACGGGACTGCGACATTGCCACTTTGTGAGGACCAGTGAAACCAATACAGTGATCAGTGCTAAAAAATGCCACTGGCAGGGAAAGGGGTTAACACCAGGGGCGATCAAAACGTTAAGTGTGCTTCTAGAGAGTGCTTTCTAACTGTGGGGGAGGGGGGTGGCCTAACTGGAGGAAGGCAGAGATCCATGTTTCTGCAGAAACACAAGATCTCCATCTTCCTCTATGACAGAACAGCCGTCTGCCTTGTTTATTTAGGCAGACCACCATTCTGCCTCTCCTCCGAACGATCGGTGGGTCCCAGCGGACATTGCGTCTGCCAGACCCGCTAATTGGCTCCCGCTGTGTCCAATCACAGCGAGAGCGGACCCGGAGCATGAGCCGACATACAGGTACATCAGTTCATGCAGGAGGGCTGCCCTGCCACAATATATTTGCATGTGGAGGTCCTCAAGTGGTTAATGTATATCTAAAGCTAAAACTTTTTTAAAGTTTGGAGGCACGACTCTATTTTGTCATCTTTGTCTCATTAAAGAGATTTCCTTTCATTCCCTGTTTTTACATAGTGTTACCCCCGCAGGAGCTGCTTGGTAATTCAGGTTTCTGTGTTCTGCGCCTTGACTCCAAGAACAGCATCAGCCCCTCTGACATACCTGGTTGAATGAAAGTTACTGCAAGCATGTATAGGGACACAAGTACAGATAGCTTTAACAAAGCTGTTAGAAATAGACACAAGAACGTTTAATGATAAATTAACTTAAAGGTGTTGATTTACTAAAGACAAATAGGCTGTGCACTTTGCAAAATACAATTGCACTCTGCAAACGCAGATGCTCCAGAACTTAATTAATGGACAGAAGCTCTTCTGATTTCGATCTTCCAACCATGTGCAAGGAAAAATGCTGTTGTTTTTTTTCTGCTTGCACGTGATTAGGTACTCTTTAAAAAGTATAGCTTTACCTCATTTACTAAGCTCTGGAGCAACTGCACTTTGCAAAGTGAACGGCCTATTTGCCTTTAGTAAATCAACCCCATAGTATTGATACAGACTAGAATAAATGGTGACTTGAGCAAGAATGAGCATACAAAATGCAGGTTAAGACACAATCTGCTAGACAGTGTAATCATAATGCCAAAGTGCTAAAAGAATTCTGTACCACTAGACTGGAATCAACATATAAATCAGTAAAGTCACCAATAAACAGTGCATATAAGCATTAACTGCAATGTAAATTATAGTGAATAATAGTACTATAACTAATCTAGAGCAGGTTTTTTTCAGCTGGGGTTCTGCGGTACCCTGGGGTGTCGCAAAGAGTCCCCAAGGGTGCCTTGTTAAAATGCCCTGTACAATGCCCTGTACAGTCCAACCATGAAACGGTTACTGTGTTAAGTTCTGTGTATAGAGAGGATGGCACAAAAATCCCGTTCCTCCTCCTCAATGCTGTTGGTAAAAGTGAAAGCTATAAGTCGCCCACCCGCGTCCTACCAACCAATGAGGTCATCGGTTGCTAAGAGCAGGTTGGGCAGCCCACACAGCTTTCAGGTTTGCCAGAAAAAGTACAGATAACAGCATAGGAGAGGAGAGAGCCCGGAAGAGGAATGGGGTGTGCTCTCCATACTCACTGTACACAGAATTTAACACAGTAACCATTTCATGATTGCACTGCACAGAGCTTTGTGACATTTTGCTGCAGTGAGGGCAAAGAGGAGAGATTTAGGAAGGGGGTTTGTGGCTTGCAGGCAGGATTTGTGCTGGGAATGGAGGGGGTTGTGTCAGGAGGGGTGGTTTGGGTCAGGAAGGGGGGTTTGTGTCAGGGGGATGGGTTTGTATCTGGAGAGGGATTTGTGCTAGGAGGGGGGATTTTGGAGTGGGGGGATTTGTGTTAGACAGGGGGATTTTTTGGGATGGTTTACAACCTACTGACCACTTAACTCTGCCTTACAAACGACATTTTAGTGCTTTTTTTACACCAGATGCAGTGCGATAAAACGTGTGAAGTCACACGTTTTTCCACACCACAGAAAACAATATTGTCTTTTGAAGATGTGCACGAGTGCCATTAATTCTTAATAGCACTCCCCGCATCCACCAATTGCATGTTTGTTTGTGCCCACTTAAATGCATTGTAACACAGTACCATGTATTTTGGTATTTTGGTGGGGCTCAATTTAAAAATCATGCCAGCACCTTTTTTGATTGTTTCAAAAGCATAGGGCAGCCTAATAAAAAACAAAACACAAAAAAAGCGCTTGAATTTGGACGCACCTCCTTGTGTGTCAGACTGGTTTGCCCTGGGATTATGTGCAATTTTAAAGGGTGCCTTGACTACAAGAAGGTTGAAAAACACTGGTCTAGAATGCACTCTAGGGCAATGGCTAGAATATGATGAAAGATTCCCTGAAATACAGTGGATATAAAAAGTCTACACACCCCTGTTAAAATGTCAGGTTTCTGTGATCTACACAAATGGTCCGCAGAGAGCTTCCAAATCATCAGAGGGATCTCATTGTTAAAAGGTATCATTCAGGAGAAGGGTACAAAAGAATTTCCAAGGCATTAGATATACCATGGAACACAGTGAAGACACTCATCATCAAGTGGAGAAAATATGGCACAACAGTGACATTACCAAGAACTGGACATCCCTCCAAAATTGATGAAAAGACGAGAAGAAAACTGGTCAGGGAGGCTGCCAAGAGGCCTACACCAACATTAAAGGAGCTGCAGGACTATCTGGCTAGTACTGGCTGTGTGGTACATGTGACAACAATCTCTAGTGCTAAAGTCTAACGCTCTGTTCTCTGTCCCCCTATCAACATATCTTTTACATGGTTACATAGTTAGTCTGGTTGGAAAAAGACACAAGTCCATCCAGTTCAACCACTAAAAGGAGGAAAAAATTATACAATCCCATGTACACAACCCTAAACCCACAGTTGATCCAGAGGAAGGAAAAAAACCCAGCAATTTATTTCCTGGATCAACTTTACCTATAAATGTTATCATCCAATTATATTATGTACATTTAGGAAAGAATCCAGGTCATTTTTAAAACAATCTACTGAGCTGGCCAGAAACAGCTCTTGAGGGACTCTATTCCAGATTTCCACAGCTCTTACTGTGAAGAAGCCTTTCCATATTTGGAGAATAAACCTCTTTTCCTCCAGATGTAAACAGCGCCCCCTTATCCTCTATGATGACCTTAAAGTGAATAACTCTACACTAAGTTCACTATATGGACCCCTTATGTATTTATACATCTTGATCATATCCCCCCTTAATCTCCTCTTCTCAAGAGAGAATACATTCAGTTCCTCCAATCTCAGTGGCCACAATAGCTGATAAAGTCACATGGCGTGACGCAACGTGTAGGGCCCCCGAAACTGGAGGTGATGCGAGACACCATGCAATGCTATGTATACACCACATTTTATGCGCTGTTTTACTGAGTTAAATGTAAGAGTCTGTCCTATTGCAATAAAGGGTTGTTGTTTTACAATTTTACACTATGGGAGGCATGTTACATAGTTACATAGTTACATAGTTACATAGTAGTTGAGGTTGAATAAAGACAATAGTCCATCCAGTTCAACCTGTGTAGGTGTGTGTGGCTGTAATCATCTCACATAGCCCTGAATGTCCTGATCCTTGAGATGTAAGTCTAAGAGTCTTTTGAAAGCCACCACACTTCCCGTAGAAACCACCTCTTGTGGTAGAGAATTCCACACTCTTGTAGCCCTAACAGTAAAGAACCCCCCACGTTGCTCTGAGGTTAAAACGCTTCTCCTCTAATCGCATTGTATGCCCTCTTGTCCTCATGGAATCTCTTAGACTGAACAGCTTTTTTTCTAAGCTGGGATCCCCATTGAGATATTTATAAATTGCTATCATGTCCCCCCTCAGGCGTCTCTTCTCCAGGGAGAATAAATCGAGCGATTGCAGACGCTCTTCGTAATTAAGGTCCTCCAATCCCCTAAACAGTTTAGTTGCCCTTCTCTGGACTCTCTCCAGCTCCAACACATCCTTCCTAAAGACTGGCGACCAGAACTGTTTGCTTTATTCTAACATGTGGCTGAGCAGATGTACCGAAAATTTAAATGGACCACAGGCGTCTTAAAGGGACCAGTGCCATAGTACCCTGGGTATTTATCTATTGGAGGTGAAGAGTGTTGGAGTATCATACCAGCCAATTGAACATATTATTCAAAGGCCCACATTTATTTTATATGAGATGAGAGTTCTGTGAGCGCGGAAGCAGTGCACAGAGGTGGAAGCTCACTATATTGTTCACTAATGATACACCTGGATATCATCTGATTAGAAGAAGGTGGCTGACACATAACACATTTTGGAGCATGGACTATATTTCAGCTTGTTTATGATCCCGCTGAAGTCACTATTCACTTTTGCACCTTATACTGGACTTTTATAAGGGATTGATATTTGCAGCAATGTCATTCACTAATTTACTGTCTTAATAATATTGAGTTTTACTGCATTTTGGTTAGGCTGCTCAACACCCCATATCACGTTTTAATTTTTACATTGTGGGAACACAGCAGGCGCTGCAACAACGCACACAGCCAATAATACATTTTTTCAGTTTATAATAATTTGGTATTTTCACAATATTTGTGTCCATTTACACAGCACATCACTGATTTTAGAGTAAAGAAATGGTTATCTTATTTCTTGATTCTCGCTACTGTTTCCGAACAGCTGGTGCTCTACTGAAATGTGAGTCCTACAATGCAGGACCGCTGATTCTGTTTGGTATGTGTCAATGATGGCAGGGAGGTAGCCACACGAATAGTAAGAAGAGTGAACTTTGTGGGACTGGTTGTCCTGTAGGGAGGAAGCCTGAGAGCAAGGAAAAAGGCAAGCATTCCTCTGCTTTACACTTCCCTATAATAAACCCTTAAAGCGGTAGTAAAGCCACTTTGTTATTTTAGCAAGAAGACTTTAGGCATACATACAAAGTATATTATACTTATTGAAGGACACTTATATATCTGATTATCTGCATAGATAAAACCACCCTGGATAAAGTTGCCTTTTGTGGTATACCAGATGCCTATTTCCAAACATTTATACTCAAATGAAGTGTCTCCCATGCAGTTTTCCTTTATGTAATGCTTTACAAGATTATAGGTTTGAGGTATTATTTTTATCTTATTACTCGGTTACTCATTACCGGTAAGCCTATAGTAAGACTTAAAAAAGAAATGTAGTAGCGCCAAACACTAAAGGCAAATGAAATCATCCATAAAAGTCCAAATAAAGTCCATAAAGGGAAAAAAAGAAGACGAGATCCCAGATCCAAATTGTGCAGGTAAAGGAAAGCTAGCACCCAATCGTGATGTGCACTCATATGCGCTTACCAGAAATCAATATAATCAGAGCGATGTATGAATCCAAGAGAAGCAAGATGGACCACCAAAATGTTACAAGGATTCCAACTCAAAATGATCTGATATGCTGACACCAGTAGGGTATGGATAGCCTGATATAGGAAGTATCGCCTGGGCTTGCTGCAAGTTGATCCCAGCTCCAGTACCTCAACATAAAGGGGAGGACAATAGTGCAGACTGTACAGGATAACATTTATTGGTATAAAGAAAGGTACTCACACATATCGAAATGTAAAGAAGCATGTATCATAATGGATTTCCGCGGTATAGGGTAGCGTGCTAATCGTTCCCGGGTCGCCTGACGCGTGTCGTCAAAGAAAATGACATCATCAGAGGCAGGCCTCTGATGATGTCATTTTCTTTGACGACACGCGTCAGGCGACCCGGGAACGATTAGCACGCTACCCTATACTGCGGAAATCCATTATGATACATGCTTCTTTACATTTCGATATGTGTGAGTACCTTTCTTTATACCAATAAATGTTATCCTGTACAGTCTGCACTATTGTCCTCCCCTTTATGTTGAGGTACTGGAGCTGGGATCAACTTGCAGCAAGCCCAGGCGATACTTCCTATATCAGGCTATCCATACCCTACTGGTGTCAGCATATCAGATCATTTTGAGTTGGAATCCTTGTAACATTTTGATGGTCCATCTTGCTTCTCTTGGATTCATACATCGCTCTGATTATATTGATTTCTGGTAAGCGCATATGAGTGCACATCACGATTGGGTGCTAGCTTTCCTTTACCTGCACAATTTGGATCTGGGATCTCGTCTTCTTTTTTTCCCTTTATGGACTTTATTTGGACTTTTATGGATGAGTTCATTTGCCTTTAGTGTTTGGCGCTACTACATTTCTTTTTTATGCTTATCAAAGTTTTATCTACTTTTTAGTTGGCTGCCTACACCTTTTTATTCACATTTATGTGTATTTTTATATATTTATGTGATTAATCTGATTTATTTGTGAGTCCAATTGTCTGAGCGCAGATATCCCACCCCTTTTTGTACCTATAGTAAGACTTACCTGTAGGTAAAATGAATATCTCCTAAACGTGCACAGTCTAGGAGATATTCACCCTGCATGCAGCCGCTGACGTCACCGGTGCATGTACTCTGAGTTCAGCCTTTAAAAAGGTGCACGGACCTTCAGAGCTTCTTGCTGGACCTGAGGGCTCCCGTGCACATGCGCGGGAGTGACTTCATCACAAATCCGGCCACTCACAGCCCATGAACCCAGAAGAAAGGCCAGGGGAAAATGTCAGCCCTCTCAGCAGTGACCGGGCGCCACTTGAAGGGCTTTGCTCTAAGGTAAGTATTTCATAATGTGTTAGTATACGATGCATACTAGCACAATATGCTATTGTCTTACAGGTATTTTTTATTTTTATTTATTTTTTATTCTGCAACAGTTTATTACCGCTTTAATGTCTGGAGTAGGGGGTGGAGTCAGGCAATACCTTTTTAAAGGCTGAACTCAGTTCCGCTTTAAGCATAGTGGGCATTGATGCTTATAATGCAAATTCCGTAAACATGTGAATACATATTAAGTGATCCGTTCCCTCTTTTCTGGAAAAAAAGCAATGATTGCAGATTTGAGGAACTGATCTTCATTTTTGCCACTTCACATTCATCAATAAAGTCATCATTGTAGCTTCTTGTTCAGTGGAACCATACTTTGAGCTCAGCCCACTAGGTAAGGTTCAAGTGTTGATTGACAAGTGTTAGAAGGCAGATCATGGCAAAAGTAGATTATGAAAGGCTTTTAGCGGTTGATAATGGTTAACCTCTTTACCACTAGCCACTGTGCTGCTACTGCGGCACAGTGGCTCGTTATCGTCTAGCGACGTAGATCTATGTCGCAAGACTCCTCCCCCTGTAGGCGGCGCTCGCGCTCCGCCGGAGGCGTGCTCCCACTGTTTTCATTCACAGCGGGAGTCGGGCCAGGGGAGGAGCGGCGGCGATCGCCGCTGCTCTGCCCCGATCGTCGGGGAATCCAGTTTGGAGATCCGCCCGCCTGTGTAAACAGAGCGGGCGGATCTCCTAAGTGACAGGGAGTGACAGATCGGAGTGTTCAGCATAGCTGAACATCCGATCTGTCCCTGGCTCACTCAGTCACCTCCCCCCCACACGCTAGTAAGCCCCAGGCATACATTAACCCCTCCCTCTCCAATAAAATTAACCCCTTCCCTGCCAGTATCATTTTTACAGTAACGGTGCATATATATATCACTCATTACTGCAGGAATGTCACTGGTACCCCCAAAAGTGTCAAAAATGTCAGTCAAGGGTCCGATCTGTCTGCCGCAATGTCCCAGTCCCACAAAAAAAAACGCAGATCGCCGCCATTACTTGTTAAAAAAAAAACACCAAAAATGACAGAAATCTTTCCCTTAGTTAGTAAACGCAATAACTTTTGCGCAAACCAATCAAAATACGCTTATTGCGATTTTTTTACCAAACATAGGTAGCAGAAAACAAATTGGCCACAAATGTAAAAAAAAATTGGTTTTTACATCTTTTTTTGGGGGGAATTTCATATAAAAATTTTTAAAAATATTGTTATTTTTTCAAAATAAACGCTCTTTTTTTGTTTATAGCGCAAAAAGTAAAAATCGCACAGGTGATCAAACACCACCAAAAGAAAGCTCTGTTTGTGGGAAAAAAAGGACGTAAATTTCGTTTGGGTATGGCGTCGCAAGACCGTGCAATTGTCAGGTAAATTCGCACAGCGCCGAATCGCAAAAAGTGGCCCAGACGTAAGGCAGCAAAATGCTCTAGTGGTAAAGTGCTTAACCATGTTGTCAGATTTCAGATCTATGAAATCTTCCACCTACACTGTTTGTAAAGCGCTCTAATATGACAAGCAATTTTAAATGCTCCCCAAATATCTCCCATAATCATAACCAAGGACGTAGTTTGATGCATAAACGCAAATGACACAACTGCCCTGCAACATTTCCAAACATTAGATACATGAAGTATTATAAAGCAAGTGTACAGTAATGAATACACAAACTGTTATTTATAAGCATCATTTTCTTGACTTACAATTTCTTAAACCTCAAGTATCAATTATTCGCTGTACATACATTCGTTAATCTGTGCAAAGAGAAGTGGATGGCTGCCTTTTGAAATAAAATAATATTGTCTGCAACATTTAATTTCCTTAACAAAGGCAAAACAGCTGCGGATAGGCAGTCTTCTAAATTCTGAACCCTGTAACTGATACATTTTTGACTGTATTCCATAATCATCATTAAGATCTTTCTGTATGTATATTGCAGCAGTATTATTATTCTCTGTAGGTTCATGACCTAACTAGCAAATATTGAAATACCATTACTGTTGAAATAATGGCAAGCTGTAAATTCCTATGGATGTCATGTTCAGAAAAGGTTATTAGCACAATGTTTGCTGCTATATCTTGAATACAGATACTGTATATTGAACTATATTGTAAAGACGATGTGGGTAGATACACTTGTATGTGTTCTCAAGATCTGCACCATTAATGCTAAACAGTGACCGTTCTATGGAATGAAGATTAATCTTAAAAGAAAAATATATTTTTCATTTAACCAAATAGTAGAACTGAACACAAAACGTGAATATTTGCTATGTTACAGGGCATATTTAGAAATGCTAATAGTACCTAAGCAGTACCTTGAAAATGTACCTTTTCTCTTGAATTCTCTTGAATTCCTTCTAAAAAAATAACAGGTCACTTCCTGGTGTATGAGCGTGCCTACAGTCTCATAGCTTTATATCTGCAGTGTGAGATCTAAGGAGATTTTGAGTGACATGTGGTGGTACCACTATAGTGTGGCTACTGTTCTCCATGCTGAAATCTTTGAAATAAAGAAGCAAAGCCTTGACTCCACCAAAATGGCTGCCTCCATATAGAGATGCAGTGTAGAAACAGGCATGCAGAAGGATTAGTTGCAGGAAGGCCACAGGCAATAATAGTGATTAGTTCTTTTCTCCCCGCCTGCCTATTTTGGGGCACAGGGCTAATGTATGTATGCATATGCCATACACGATCTCCACCTTGTCCAGTCATTGAGGGAATGCAAATAGTTCTCTAAATGGCGCCCATGCCGAGTGAGCCATCCCGTATTCACTGCAGTAGCAGGGCAGCCTTTTGGCATGAGGCCCGGAACTTAGATCACTGCAGTAGCAGTGCCATGTATGGCACATCTATAGTTAGAGTGGTCTAAGCTGGACCACTGCAACTATGCAAAAAAAAACAAAAGCCATACCTTTTTGCTGTTGATGCCATTTTTTACACACCTGTTAAATGGCACAGTCTAAGCCTGAAGATTTACAATAGAAAGATGACTTTATACAAATCTGAGAGCCAGGAACATTAAATATAATAAAAAAAAAAAAAAAAATATATATATATATATATATATATATATATATATATATATATATATAGTATATATATATGTATGTATATATATATATATAATAAAGTACCCCAGCTGCTATTATTATTCTAGCAGCTGTGAAACAGTCAAATCTTTCTAAACCCTGGTGCACATGTGCTAAAAATCGGCTGGTTCAGCAGGAACTGGTCGACTTTCAGTTTGTGTGTACTGCTGTCTGTTCAAAAGAAGCTGGTGTTCTATTAGATTACCGCTACCTATCAGATTGTGTAAGGGAAGTGACGTCCCAACCAAAAAATACTTGCTGCGCATGCGCTATTCACTCTAAACTCTTCACGATCCGATGGGTAGCTGTAATCTGATAGAACACCCATGTGGACATCTTACTACACCCAGCTATGTCTTATATTTCAGAGTAATTTAGCAATAAAGTGAGGGTATATAAATAAATATAGTATATTGATATCTGTTATTTTATGTTCTATTTTGAAAGAAGCTGGACTCCAGCAGGAGGAAGGTAGCGGAGGCCATGTTGGTACACCCCACACTGCTCAGTGCTAAACCTTTATGCTTTAAAATTAAACATCCAAACAGCATCACCGATATCATGAACTATTTTTTTATATACGCTCACTTTTTTTACTAAAATTACGCTGAAATTCAAGACGTAGCTGGATGTAGTAAGATGTCCGCATGGGTGTTCTATCAGATTATATATGTGCATGGACACATAGAATAGCATTGAGCTTCTTCTACCCGCTATGGAACGCATTTTGGAACACATAGCGCCTGAGCAGAAAGTGTTTTTTGTCGGAATGTCACTTCCGTTACACAATCTGATGGGTAGCGGTAATCTGATAGAAACCTGGTCTGATGACCAACTTTTGTCAAACGGTCTTGCTGGACACCAGCATTTGATCATCACTTTCAGTCATTCTGTGGCATTTTTCTAGCAGGAGGGGAATCCCCCTGTTGGGAGAGATCCCCGCATCAACATCACTTGTGTTGATGCTGGGATCTGTCAGTTGTTTTTGTTCAATGCGCTGGTTGAACAAAAAAAAAAAAAACTGTGTGTGTACCCAGCCTAACTCTAAAATTTTTTAGATATATTAAATACCTTTCAAACCCATGAGTATATAAGGAGCCTAATTAAAGGAGATTTGTAGGATGCAATAACAAATGCCTTAGCAATGGCTCATGTACATATTTACAACTTTATCCTCAGTTCTCCTTTAAGTTTATTCAGTAGGCTTTTTATGGCCATACACCAGCATTTTCTGTACAAGGCAAGTCTTTACAAAGTAGTATGAGTTTACAGCTTCTTTTGTTTTGATATGATAGTTAAATACATGTGCTTGGTTAAAAATCTTTCATCTCAGAATTGCTTAAGGCAGTAATTCATAACCAGTATATTTAAATTGAAACAGACACTGAGATCAGTATTTAAAGTATACTTTTAGTGTATTCTGTAAAATGCAACCTGTTTTCAGTACTAAAACTGATGCTAATGTGAACATTTTGGGACACTTAAAATGACCCTGTCACTATGAGGCCCAAAGAAAACTAAAGCCATCTTATAAAAGAAAGAGATGTATACTTATCTTTTCTGTGAATCGAGCCTCAAAACTCCATAATGTTGTAGATCTCCAACTGTTGCAGTGTAAAACAAGGTTTTTGACAAACCCAAAACTGTTGCATACCTGCAGCGGATAGAGACCTCAATGCAGAATTTTAGGACACGGGCCACAAGAAAGGTGAGTGTACATCCTCCAATGTGGCTTTTGTTCTCTTGGGATCCCATAATGACAGGGTCGCTTTAAAACCCAACTTTAGGTTTTGGACCTCCCCCCTTTTGCCTAAAGCCTATCCTGCAGTTATTTCACCAAATCAGCTCAGGAAGATTTATCCCCCTTCATGACCAGGCAATTTTTTTTTGTGATACGGCACTGCGTTACTTTAACTGACAATTGCGTGGTCATGCGACACTAAATGTATGCCTTTTTTTCCCCACAAATAGAGCTTTCTTTTGGTGGTATTTGATAAATTCTGTGTTTTCTATTATTGTGCGCTCTAAATAAAAAAAGACCGTCCATTTTGAAGAAAAAAACAAACTGAAAAAAAAATATATATATTTTTTACTTTCTGCTATAAAACATATCCAATAAAACAATTTAAAAAAATCTAGTTTCTTCATCAATTTAGGCCAATATATATTCTGCTACATTTTGTAAAAAAAAAAAATCCCAATAAGCGTATATTGATTGGATTGTGCAAACATTATAGCGTCTACAAGCTATGGGATTGCTTATCTTTGACAGCAATCAGTGACTTACAGCAGGACTGCGATATTACGGTGGCCAAAGCAGACACTAACTGAAACTTTTGACAATTTTTGGGGACCAGTGACACAAATACAGCGATCAGTGCTAAAAAAAGTGCTGCCACTGTACTAATGACACTGGCTGGGAAGGGGTTAACATCAGGGCAATCAAAGGGTTAACTGTGTGTCTAGCTAGTGTTTGTGTACTGTGTAGAAACACAGGATCTATGCCTTCCCTGCTGACAGAATGGCAATCTGCCTTGTTTACATAGGCAGACTGCCAATCTGCCTGTGTACCGAACGATCGGCGGGTGTCATTGGACACCGAGTCAACAGTACCCGCTGATTGGCTCCCGACATGCATAATCAGTGGGAACGGGCCAACGGCAGCTTGCATCCGCATCTGCTACTCGGAGGTGAGGGATCACCTCTAGCAGTAAAACTACAATAGGGCGGTCGGCAAGTGGTTAAAAAAGAAAAAATACCTTTGGACATACAGTGCCATAAATCCTGCAGCCTTTTGTCCAATCACTTGATGTTATGGGCCCTTCCTTTTCTCCCTGGGCGTTACCTATATGTGGTCCTTACGGCTGGGCAGAATGCATTGACATGTGAGTACTGTTCTGTGAAGAATTACTGTGAGCCTGAGCGAGCAAAATGGTATTTTTCCAGGAGATGTTCCATGACCCTTTGAACTCACACTTAAAAAAGAGCCAGTTCTTTTGTACAGGAGTTTAGAAGTGTTTAGGAACATTTAGCAATTTTTTTCTGCCAAAAAACTCCTCTCAAAAACACAAACCAGAAGGGTTTTTTATTGCCTCTAAATGCTGAGCTTAAAATATGCCTCTAATCATACTAATGTGCATGGACACATAGAATTGAGTTGCTGCTTATACAGGCAAAACACAAAACTCCTGTATAAGCAGCTTTTTTTTAAGTCCAGTGTGCATGAAGCCTAAGTGTGTTACATGCCACTGAGGGTCATTTAGGCCAGAAGAGGACAGGCACTTCCTAATGGGGACAGAGGCAATAATAAAAACCTGTCAGGGAATCTACTCAAACCAAAGCAATAGCAGCCAACGTTTGCTTAACTTATTACAGTGAGCTGTTAGCTTTCTTGTAGAAACAATTTGGGCAGTTTTAGGGTCACCCAATCACTTATACATATACAGTAATGAGTTTATCAACCCCCTCATGGCAGCAATAGGGTTAGGGTGGCATGGCCTGGTTGGAGCCTTGGGTGAGGCTGCCAGATACCTTCCTATGGGGTTTACAGAGATATGCGACTTCCAGGACTTTTCCCTTTTGAATTAGCAATAAGGATAAAGTACAAAGAAAAAAATTAAGGTGGTTCTAAAGGTTCAAGGTTTTTTACATTCAGGGTGCATTTCCCACCCCAGCCCCTCCTTATACTTACCTGATCATGATCCAGCGATGTGCACGAAAGTAGGCTCTCTTGACTCTCTCTCTCTCATCATTGCTTCATCTTTGGCTCCCACTGCTGTCAGTTGCAGCCAGTGGGGAGGGAACATAGGGGGCGGGGCAAAGCCACGCTCTTTCTGATTTATTGATCCACAGAGTGGGGCTCAGGACCGAGCATGCACAAGAGCCACCATTACAGTGGGTTGCTATGGGGGCACTCAAAGGGGGGAGGAGCCAGGAGCACCGACAGGGGACCCAAGAAGAGGAGGATCGGGGCTGCTTTGTACAACACAATTGCACACAGCAGGTAAGTATAACATGTGTAGAACATTAGGTGTGTGGGTGATTATGCAACACATATCAGGTATGCCATGCTAGATTGAAAGCACTAGGGTCATCATTCACTGTTATATCTAAAATAATGAACTGTAAAGCCTTTTAGATTATTGCCTATGAATAACTGGGGTTACCATAGTTTTTCACAGCTTCAGGGGCGAATGTAATTTTAAGGCTTGACATAGTATTTGGTATTTGTTTACTTGATGTAACCTTGTCTTTTTTATTATAACAAACAGTTTGGTATTATATTGTGTATAGCTGCACTTAAATCAATTTGAGTGTATTTTTTTACTGACGATATAGATTTGATAAAAAAAAAATACTAATGGCAATTATTGGATTATATAAAAATTTGCAACTGTCACAATTTTCTCCTACAGGGTCTCTGTTTCAGAAAAAAAAGGGTTTTAAGTTATCTTCAGATCTAAAATATGCATTTTAACATGGGTACAAAAAAAGAACAGGCAGCAAAAATGCAGTCGTACCTTCATCATAAATAAAATGTTTTTTTTTTGGGAGTTGATTATTAAAGTGTATCCAAACTAAAAAAAAAAATGTAATGTATTGCAACCTATCATCCTGTTTTAGAGTCCTGCTCCACTGGATCCATAGAGTATACAAGTAGCCACCCTTGTAGAGCATCACTTTCAACCTGTGGAGAAGGTAGAGCTAGATGGACTAGAAGGTTTAGATGGACTTTACATAAATGACTAACAAATTAAAATTTAATTCCAGCAATTAAATAATCACTTTTTACCTTTTGGGATAAAGTTTTAACTAACTTAACAAAAGTTGACGATTATAAACACCCCTATCAATGTTAAATGATTTGTTTTTTCCCTCCAACTGCCCCGTATGCTGGACAACTTAGTCTGTTAAAGTAGGTATAAAAAGTAAAGACTAAAGCCTCGTACGAACGCAACAATTGTTGGTTGTGAATTTTCGGCCAACGTCCGATCCGCCGATTTTCGGCTTGTTAGTATGATGCTTCTGACAACCGACTCCGACTTTTCGGCCGAACAAAATCTGGAGTGCATGCTATAAAATTTTTGTTGGCCGTCAACATAACGGCCGATTTTCCATCAGTCAGTACAGATTTCGGCAGACAAAAATCTGATGAGCAAGACTGGGCATGCTCAGAGAAGAAAAAACACACGGAAAGTAAACCATCACATGACATCACTTCTGAAGTTGGTTGTTGTTGGCCGAGAAAATTCGTGTGCAGTCTAGAGCACATTTCAACCAACACACTGGACAAAAGTCGACCGATCGGTCGGCCGATAATCGTTGCGTGTGTAAGAGGCATTACTGGCTGGGTCACTAGTTGAAAATAAAGAAAAAAACGTCTAAAATAAAGAAATTGAATGCAGCCACAACATTAAAGAGTGGGTAAGCTATAAGATATAAATATTTCTGAGAGGGTTTAGATACACTTTAAATGACCTTCTTCTGATATCTGTGTTAGTTTTACTTTTTCCCAGGTTGGTAATGATTGTGAGGCACATTGACTGCTGCAAACACCCTTGACAGGGCTTTGTTCGTAGAAAAAGGCTATAGGGGCTGGAGTAGGTCAGGTTATAGTACAAGGGTAGGCAACCTTTGCAATCCAGCTGTGGTGAAACTACAAATCTTATCAGGCCTCTGCCACTGGGAGTCATGCCTCTGGCTGTAAGAGTCTTACAATGGCTTTTGCGAAATGTAGCTCCACAATAGCTGTTCTGAGGTTGCCTACCTCTGTTATAGAATATATTTCTTTGTGTTGAATATTCTGCTCACATAAATATATATGAATATGATGTATTTGTCTCAAGTACATTTTAAGCAAACTAAGGCACACCAACCAGACCTGATATCTATAAAAATGGGGTTGATTGACTAAAAGCAAATAGCCTGTTCACTGCACATATGAAATATCCCCAGTGCTTAGTGTATAAGGTGAAAAAGAACATCGTCAATGCTTGAACATGACTGGATGATGGAAATCAGCAGAGCTTTACCTCATTCACTAAGTTCTGGTAAAAATTCCTACGACTTCCCTTGCAAAGTGCAAATTCCCTTGCAAATTAAACTTTTTGCCTTTAGTTAATAAACCCCACACTGTCTAAATCTTCCCTACTTATTCATTCTGTTGGCGCTAAAATTAGGTCCAAAGATCAACTTACCTAATTTATCAAAATGTCTAACAAGGAAATGTCAGTATTTCTACAAACAGTCAGATAATATTGATTGCTACTTGCCTTTTATTAAACTGTACTGAAAAATGACAAATGAAACCTACTTATCATAGGGAACACTGACAATATTTCTTTCATACACTTAAAATAAAAGTAAACACCTATTACTTGTCCAACTGCTCATATTCCCATGGATAGATTGAGGTTATTCTACCAGCATAAACTTCATTCTGCAAGCATGAGGTTCTCACCTTTAGCCCTGGTAGCCAGCCAGCCTAGTCTTCACTCTCCAGAACACAATGATGGCCACATTGTGTACTCATCAGTCATTGGAAGCAGTGGCAGTGATTAAATGAGAAACAAAGACATTGTGCTCAATAGCAAGGGCTTATATTCAGAGGGAAGCTACAAATGATCCCAATTTGCACTGAAATACTATAAAATGATTAATAAAAATGCAGTTAAGGCTTTTGAACATCTCACACATGCCCTCTGAGCCTGACATTAGGGAAAGCTGGCTTAGAAAAAGTGTATCTAAATCCTAATATAAATCTTATTTGACAGGTAATTGGATGGTTGCCGAATTGACTTGTTTTAATTCCCTGCCAATGTACACAGGTGTGCTGGATGTCTGCTCTTAACTTAAAGTATCAAACTTTGGCAAGACAAGAGAAGTTGCATAACACTATCTCAGTCTTTCAGGTTTCATCAATTTATGAAGATGTTTGGTGATCTCAAACTATTCTGTAGGTGTATTATGTGGGTAAAAACATACTTACCTGTAAACTAGTATACTTTTCACAGTTTTCCTGTGCTTTGGCCAGTCATATGCCACCAATATGGTCATTGTTATATCCAGGTACCAAGGGTACTTATCTTACTAACCATTTGATATGTAACATTGCCTAACATTCCCAGTTTAATTGCAATCTTTTTTCTAATGTTTGCATATAATAGGTCAAATACATCTATTTGACATTTGAATGTCAATGTCAAAAAAGGTGAAACATTATGACAATAAAGATTCAAAGATATTCTAAATAGTAATTTATCCTTTATGAAATTGCATTTACAGGAATTACAACCCTTGTTAATGCCACATGTGTGCATCATACTCTTATTCTTCTATATCATTTTCAGGCTACCCTCAAAATGTGGAGGGACATATTATTATGGCCGATAAATGAGACAACAGGAAAAGCGTTTATGAATAGGCCTAACCCATCAAAGTCTAGACAAGGGTCAGCCTATGAGAATGAAAAATATTAAAGAGAAATAACATAGAAACATACATCTAAATAGAGCACTATTTCCATTTTTACTGTAAATCTACAGACTGTAGTTTACATCTACCTATGAGTGAAAAATTTAACGCAACAGCCCAAATAAAGCAGCAAGCAAAATATGATAAAATCACCCTGGAAAATAGATGTGAATACATTGTGCGCTAGTGCAAAACGTGAATGAATCTATCAAAATCATTAAACATATAATATATACTCAGTTCCAAAAAACAATATTAGTGAAAAACAAACTTTGTGCAAAATCTGTGATCAATCTAAAAAGTCCAAAATCTTTTTTAAAATAGGTGATGATGTGCACTTGCAGGTGAACAACCTCCACCATCCAATAGGGGTACCTGCTCGCCTTCAATGTTGACCCATACTATAAAGGGCATATACGAATGTTACTTTATAGGACTAGTTAGGTGGAAAGTTATAGATGGAACCAGTATTATTGATCTCTCAGCATCCCCCAGTCCACAGGGATCATCATTAGTATGAATCACCTAACTTACAGAACTCAACTTCATAAGGTTATTTGCCATGCCAGCCATTAGGGAAAGGTACCCAGTATTAAGGGTCAAAAGGAGCAAAAAGAAGACATAGTACTCACGGCACCAAGTTTATTATATAAAAAGATAAAATTGCACTCACATAAACATGAGGAATATATTAACCTTGTTGCAAATCAACGCTGCCTGAGAACTGTGGACAAGTTATCCCCAAGCCCACAGTTCCCTAAAGATATGTATACTTGTTGCCAATTGCAGCTCGATCCTCCCTTGTGACTTTGCTGGCATTCTCTGTTTCTTTTTTCAGTCTGATGTTAATAGTCTCCACAGCAACTGTTAGCATTAAATTAAAATGCTGTATTTTCCAAAATGGTCAAGAGATCCCAGAGGGGTAAGCACTTTCTCTCTACTAGTTACATCCAGAAAGGTTACACACCTTGCTCGGTTTACTTTCAGATGTAGACCATTGTGTACATAAAACCAGGAAAGTATCATAGGATGACCATTTCCCATTGCGGAATGAGTGTGCTTATAAATAGACTGTTGGTTTAAAAAATGTTTTGCAACCTAATTGGATTCTCATACAAACTGTAGATAATTCAGGATGGTTCTAAAAACAAATTATGTAGAAATTTATTAGGAGTTAAATAATTTATCTATTTGACAGACAACCAATCGCTTTAAAAGAACTGCAACCTTAAGGAAACTTAAGAAATACTGATAAATATTGTGGATGTCTGTAAAACCAAGGAGAAATCCTACTTATGGTGTGTTTCTCCTTCTCTAAGAATATATATCTTATGGTGCTTTTCCACTGCATGGAACCGTAACGGTTCGGCACGCTTTTGTGCTTTTCCACTGCTGGTACCGCATGGTATAGGGTCGGAATGGTTCGGTACGGTACGGTATAGGTTTGCTTTTCCACTGCATGAAACCGAACGGTATGGTACGGTACGGCTCTGAAAAAACAGTACCTACTCGATTGTGGTTCCAACAGGTACCAAACTGGTACCATATCCCACAATCCTTTGCATGCAGTCACTACTAGCCACTGATTGGTCAGAGAATCCCACCCACCCGTTGTTATCCCACCCACTTAACTTTAGTACTACTTTAGTGGAAAAGCAAACCTATACCGTACCGTACCGAACCGTTCTGACACTATACAATGCGGTACCAGCAGTGGAAAAGAAAACCGGGCCAAGCAGGGCCAAGTAGAGCTGAGCCGGTACTAGCTGGTACTTGCAGTGGAAAAGTGCCTTTAGAAGATAAGCTGGAGAGAATCCTAAAATCAACTATACATTGACTGGCATCTCTGATCACATTAAAACATAGGATCACATTGTTGTATTTAGTAGAGTTGAGCTTGACATATACTAACAGATTTTCATATGCTCACAAAAAATTTGGACAGTATGTTCATTAATGGCATCGGAGACTTAGCAAATGTCATTCAGTAGCCCTTTACAATTTCACTTGTTTTTAATATTTAATTTTGCAATTAACACATTCACTTTTAGGATTTTGAGAATGATCCCAAGTCCATATTCTGGAAACTAAAATTTTCAAACCAAATTCTATTGGTGTATGTACAGCTTCAGGAGTAGTGAGCCAAGACTTCTATGGGCTCAATCCATCCGCAGCAGTAGTGGGTCTCAAAAAACTAAGAGGTTAATTTATGCCTAACATTCCCAGTTTAATTGCAATCTTTTTTCTAATGTTTGCATTTAATAGGTCAAATACATCTATTTGACATTTGAATGTCAATGTCAAAAAAGGTGAAACATTATGACAATAAAGATTCAAAGATATTCTAAATAGTAATTTATCCTTTATGAAATTGCATTTACAGGAATTACAACCCTTGTTAATGCCACATGTGTGCATCATACTCTTATTCTTCTATATCATTTTCAGGCTACCCTCGAAATGTGGAGGGACATATTATTATGGCCGATAAATGAGACAACAGGAAAAGCGTTTATGAATAGGCCTAACCCATCAAAGTCTAGACAAGGGTCAGCCTATGAGAATGAAAAATATTAAAGAGAAATAACATAGAAACATACATCTAAATAGAGCACTATTTCCATTTTTACTGTAAATCTGCAGACTGTAGTTTACATCTACCTATGAGTGAAAAATTTAACGCAACAGCCCAAATAAAGCAGCAAGCAAAATATGATAAAATCACCCTGGAAAATAGATGTGAATACATTGTGCGCTAGTGCAAAACGTGAATGAATCTATCAAAATCATTAAACATATAATATATACTCAGTTCCAAAAAACAATATTAGTGAAAAACAAACTTTGTGCAAAATCTGTGATCAATCTAAAAAGTCCAAAATCTTTTTTAAAATAGGTGATGATGTGCACTTGCAGGTGAACAACCTCCACCATCCAATAGGGGTACCTGCTCGCCTTCAATGTTGACCCATACTATAAAGGGCATATACGAATGTTACTTTATAGGACTAGTTAGGTGGAAAGTTATAGATGGAACCAGTATTATTGATCTCTCAGCATCCCCCAGTCCACAGGGATCATCATTAGTATGAATCACCTAACTTACAGAACTCAACTTCATAAGGTTATTTGCCATGCCAGCCATTAGGGAAAGGTACCCAGTATTAAGGGTCAAAAGGAGCAAAAAGAAGACATAGTACTCACGGCACCAAGTTTATTATATAAAAAGATAAAATTGCACTCACATAAACATGAGGAATATATTAACCTTGTTGCAAATCAACGCTGCCTGAGAACTGTGGACAAGTTATCCCCAAGCCCACAGTTCCCTAAAGATATGTATACTTGTTGCCAATTGCAGCTCGATCCTCCCTTGTGACTTTGCTGGCATTCTCTGTTTCTTTTTTCAGTCTGATGTTAATAGTCTCCACAGCAACTGTTAGCATTAAATTAAAATGCTGTATTTTCCAAAATGGTCAAGAGATCCCAGAGGGGTAAGCACTTTCTCTCTACTAGTTACATCCAGAAAGGTTACACACCTTGCTCGGTTTACTTTCAGATGTAGACCATTGTGTACATAAAACCAGGAAAGTATCATAGGATGACCATTTCCCATTGCGGAATGAGTGTGCTTATAAATAGACTGTTGGTTTAAAAAATGTTTTGCAACCTAATTGGATTCTCATACAAACTGTAGATAATTCAGGATGGTTCTAAAAACAAATTATGTAGAAATTTATTAGGAGTTAAATAATTTATCTATTTGACAGACAACCAATCGCTTTAAAAGAACTGCAACCTTAAGGAAACTTAAGAAATACTGATAAATATTGTGGATGTCTGTAAAACCAAGGAGAAATCCTACTTATGGTGTGTTTCTCCTTCTCTAAGAATATATATCTTATGGCGCTTTTCCACTGCATGGAACCGTAATGGTTCGGCACGCTTTTGTGCTTTTCCACTGCTGGTACCGCATGGTATAGGGTCGGAATGGTTCGGTACGGTACGGTATAGGTTTGCTTTTCCACTGCATGAAACCGAACGGTATGGTACGGTACGGCTCTGAAAAAACAGTACCTACTCGATTGTGGTTCCAACAGGTACCAAACTGGTACCATATCCCACAATCCTTTGCATGCAGTCACTACTAGCCACTGATTGGTCAGAGAATCCCACCCACCCCGTTGTTATCCCACCCACTTAACTTTAGTACTACTTTAGTGGAAAAGCAAACCTATACCGTACCGTACCGAACCGTTCTGACACTATACAATGCGGTACCAGCAGTGGAAAAGCAAACCGGGCCAAGCAGGGCCAAGTAGAGCTGAGCCGGTACTAGCTGGTACTTGCAGTGGAAAAGTGCCTTTAGAAGATAAGCTGGAGAGAATCCTAAAATCAACTATACATTGACTGGCATCTCTGATCACATTAAAACATAGGATCACATTGTTGTATTTAGTAGAGTTGAGCTTGACATATACTAACAGATTTTCATATGCTCACAAAAAATTTGGACAGTATGTTCATTAATGGCATCGGAGACTTAGCAAATGTCATTCAGTAGCCCTTTACAATTTCACTTGTTTTTAATATTTAATTTTGCAATTAACACATTCACTTTTAGGATTTTGAGAATGATCCCAAGTCCATATTCTGGAAACTAAAATTTTCAAACCAAATTCTATTGGTGTATGTACAGCTTCAGGAGTAGTGAGCCAAGACTTCTATGGGCTCAATCCATCCGCAGCAGTAGTGGGTCTCAAAAAACTAAGAGGTTAATTTATGCCTAACATTCCCAGTTTAATTGCAATCTTTTTTCTAATGTTTGCATTTAATAGGTCAAATACATCTATTTGACATTTGAATGTCAATGTCAAAAAAGGTGAAACATTATGACAATAAAGATTCAAAGATATTCTAAATAGTAATTTATCCTTTATGAAATTGCATTTACAGGAATTACAACCCTTGTTAATGCCACATGTGTGCATCATACTCTTATTCTTCTATATCATTTTCAGGCTACCCTCGAAATGTGGAGGGACATATTATTATGGCCGATAAATGAGACAACAGGAAAAGCGTTTATGAATAGGCCTAACCCATCAAAGTCTAGACAAGGGTCAGCCTATGAGAATGAAAAATATTAAAGAGAAATAACATAGAAACATACATCTAAATAGAGCACTATTTCCATTTTTACTGTAAATCTGCAGACTGTAGTTTACATCTACCTATGAGTGAAAAATTTAACGCAACAGCCCAAATAAAGCAGCAAGCAAAATATGATAAAATCACCCTGGAAAATAGATGTGAATACATTGTGCGCTAGTGCAAAACGTGAATGAATCTATCAAAATCATTAAACATATAATATATACTCAGTTCCAAAAAACAATATTAGTGAAAAACAAACTTTGTGCAAAATCTGTGATCAATCTAAAAAGTCCAAAATCTTTTTTAAAATAGGTGATGATGTGCACTTGCAGGTGAACAACCTCCACCATCCAATAGGGGTACCTGCTCGCCTTCAATGTTGACCCATACTATAAAGGGCATATACGAATGTTACTTTATAGGACTAGTTAGGTGGAAAGTTATAGATGGAACCAGTATTATTGATCTCTCAGCATCCCCCAGTCCACAGGGATCATCATTAGTATGAATCACCTAACTTACAGAACTCAACTTCATAAGGTTATTTGCCATGCCAGCCATTAGGGAAAGGTACCCAGTATTAAGGGTCAAAAGGAGCAAAAAGAAGACATAGTACTCACGGCACCAAGTTTATTATATAAAAAGATAAAATTGCACTCACATAAACATGAGGAATATATTAACCTTGTTGCAAATCAACGCTGCCTGAGAACTGTGGACAAGTTATCCCCAAGCCCACAGTTCCCTAAAGATATGTATACTTGTTGCCAATTGCAGCTCGATCCTCCCTTGTGACTTTGCTGGCATTCTCTGTTTCTTTTTTCAGTCTGATGTTAATAGTCTCCACAGCAACTGTTAGCATTAAATTAAAATGCTGTATTTTCCAAAATGGTCAAGAGATCCCAGAGGGGTAAGCACTTTCTCTCTACTAGTTACATCCAGAAAGGTTACACACCTTGCTCGGTTTACTTTCAGATGTAGACCATTGTGTACATAAAACCAGGAAAGTATCATAGGATGACCATTTCCCATTGCGGAATGAGTGTGCTTATAAATAGACTGTTGGTTTAAAAAATGTTTTGCAACCTAATTGGATTCTCATACAAACTGTAGATAATTCAGGATGGTTCTAAAAACAAATTATGTAGAAATTTATTAGGAGTTAAATAATTTATCTATTTGACAGACAACCAATCGCTTTAAAAGAACTGCAACCTTAAGGAAACTTAAGAAATACTGATAAATATTGTGGATGTCTGTAAAACCAAGGAGAAATCCTACTTATGGTGTGTTTCTCCTTCTCTAAGAATATATATCTTATGGCGCTTTTCCACTGCATGGAACCGTAACGGTTCGGCACGCTTTTGTGCTTTTCCACTGCTGGTACCGCATGGTATAGGGTCGGAATGGTTCGGTACGGTACGGTATAGGTTTGCTTTTCCACTGCATGAAACCGAACGGTATGGTACGGTACGGCTCTGAAAAAACAGTACCTACTCGATTGTGGTTCCAACAGGTACCAAACTGGTACCATATCCCACAATCCTTTGCATGCAGTCACTACTAGCCACTGATTGGTCAGAGAATCCCACCCACCCCGTTGTTATCCCACCCACTTAACTTTAGTACTACTTTAGTGGAAAAGCAAACCTATACCGTACCGTACCGAACCGTTCTGACACTATACAATGCGGTACCAGCAGTGGAAAAGAAAACCGGGCCAAGCAGGGCCAAGTAGAGCTGAGCCGGTACTAGCTGGTACTTGCAGTGGAAAAGTGCCTTTAGAAGATAAGCTGGAGAGAATCCTAAAATCAACTATACATTGACTGGCATCTCTGATCACATTAAAACATAGGATCATATTGTTGTATTTAGTAGAGTTGAGCTTGACATATACTAACAGATTTTCATATGCTCACAAAAAATTTGGACAGTATGTTCATTAATGGCATCGGAGACTTAGCAAATGTCATTCAGTAGCCCTTTACAATTTCACTTGTTTTTAATATTTAATTTTGCAATTAACACATTCACTTTTAGGATTTTGAGAATGATCCCAAGTCCATATTCTGGAAACTAAAATTTTCAAACCAAATTCTATTGGTGTATGTACAGCTTCAGGAGTAGTGAGCCAAGACTTCTATGGGCTCAATCCATCCGCAGCAGTAGTGGGTCTCAAAAAACTAAGAGGTTAATTTATAAATAATGTGGTATTCACCAGATATTCACAGAAGAAGATGTATCTTCCTGGTGCATGTACTTTAAATTAGAGTGATTGATTCACCTACAGTAAATATTTGGTAAATATCAAATTCCTTGCTTATAAATATGGTCCTGTTCTCTGAAATGTGCTTTGTTAGAGGTAAAAGCATTTGATGTTCCTTAAAATGTAACTTTGTAACCACTGATGGTTTCTCATGTTCTTGGGAGGGTAACTGAGAAGATTAATATCCATTAGACTATTGGTTTATTTTCATTGTCCAAAACTGCCTGATGTTGCTGGAAAATGGATTAAGCCAAGTTTGTATGGCACGATTATGGAGACTTTTTCTTCCTTGCTCACACATACTCAGATAAGTAAGGTAAAAACAATTCATTTTTCAATCGTTATTGTATTGTTATATTCTTGTATTATTATAACAAAAAAATTACCGTATATTCTATGCATTACCCGATTTATAAATTTCAGTGGTTTTGTAAACATAAATATTTTCTCTTATGTGACAGTTTAAATTAGGCTCAATACTGCAAATCAAATATTCTGTCACGTATTTTTAGAATGTAGTCTTTTCTGTATAAAAATTTGTTTATTTCAATCTAGAATGCAAGACACAATACATGGTGAATGACAGCTCCCGTGCTTCCTTAAGTACTTTAATTTATGAGTAAAATTTCTATTTCCGTTACAGATTAATCAAATCAGCCAGGAAAAGAAAATGATAAAATCTACCTATAATTAGAACAACCACACTCTCATAGCTTATTCCTAATTAAAGCAATTAGAAGCAAAGTGAACATGTGGTAATGAGGACTTCAAATTATATAAAAATCTTTACCTAGCTGATTTGAGATGATTGAACTGTAGTGTTTGCTGCTGGAGTACTTCAAACATTTTTACTGGGACTTCAGTTTGTATTCGTGCTGTGTCCATATCTTGCTTCACAAATTGTTTAAAGGGAACCTGTAATAGTAGAAATATAGGGGCTGCCATTGCTAACCTCTTTCTAACTAGCTGTCCAACTGTCTCTGGCTTCAAAACTTTCTCAGGTATTGACCCTTAACAAGAATACAAATTAGAAAGTCATAGTGAAGTCCTAACTCCTGATCTGCATACTTGCTCCAGCTCAGTCCCTCAGAAAGTTCCTCAGGAAGCATGGAACCTTTTGGACCAATCCCAGTGATTTAGTGCATCCAGGAGGTGCAGGAGCAACTTCCAACCCCGATGCCTGCAACCTGTCCAAGGTATTGTAGCATACCTGTGTTCCAAACAAACAAGAGAGAAGAAAGAGAGCGCACATCCGCCCTAGTGCAATATTGTTTATTGAATCACAAGAAAAAAAACTCTCAATAGATGCACTCACATTTAGTAGCATATGTAAAATCATGTAGATCACTTTATTGCCCTCTCCCAGATCATGACTGCAAGGTGTAAGTAAGGACAGCTAACCACCATAGGACCAGATGACAGCTCACAAACCTCCAGGACACAGCTCCAGCGTGCGCGGTCTACTGCGTATGCACCCGGAGTAGCAGGCGCCACACAGTAATGAGGGAGCCCGCAACACTGGAGAGAAAGGGGGAGGCAAGGACAGTACGCCAGTACGTCAAGGCTGCTATGATGACATGTTTCGGAGTCGTTGCCTCCTTTATCAAGTCACGCCTATACCAGAAGTCGTGGCTTTTTATCGAGAGTTAAGACACCTCCCCTACCTCACATCTTAAAGGGACCATGCCAGGAGAGGTTAACTCACATTGAAAGCAGGTATTTTGACTGGAAGCAACCTTAGATATACTAAAATCCATCAATTCATTAAAAATTAAAAAAAAAAAAACTGTGTATACAGAAAAAATAAGTAAAAATAAATAAAATAAATGAAATAATGACAACTTTATCAAACGAATTACTATACTTAAATGTCAGTCTTCGGTGTATGGTTTATAGCTTACATACATCTATGCAATAAGTGTCAATTATCCACCTTCTGCAAAACGCTAATACTAGGGAGCCCAAAAATGCCCCCAATACCACGTCACAAGCTGGGAGGGGATTATGGACGTTTCCAATCCTTTATTATTATACATAATGTTATGGAGGAACATTTTTATATAAAAACTCTCTATTGGATGACATACCTATATTTTTACTACTGTTGATGTTTATGGAGACATTAGTTTACCCATGTTTTATGACCCTGGCTGATGGGCCACACAAACACAAAAAATGTGTGTACCTACCTAACTTTGACAAACTCAATTATCAGAAAACATTTTTATATATATAAAACATTTTTATATATATAAAAAAAAAAAATAATTTTGGGGTAAATTATCTTTTTTTATGTTTATGTTTTATCTTGTGGTTAAATAAACAATATTACACTAGGGCACGTGCACTTTCTTCCTTCTTTCTTGATGTTTAGATTTATCTCCACCACCTAGTGGATCATCAAGAGAGCTGAAGCGCCATAGTAATATAAGATTGTTATGTACTTATATTACCAACCTGGTTTGAGGACTCTATGATCAGCGCATTAACTGGTTGTTTGCTGTGTTCAAAGTATTTTCCCCAGGACACATAGGGCCCTATATACCAGTGTTCCTCAGTACAGCATTCAGCCCCATCCAGTGACAGCCTGTTTCAGCCTATCATGGGCTTTGACAGGCTGCAGCCAGCAAGGCTTGATGCTGCACCTGTGCCTTCCAGATGCACTCGATTGCTGGGATTGAAGGCAGAGCAGCTGGATTTTTTTGTGTGCAATTGGCCTAACCGTGGATTTATTTCTTTGTCCTGGATGTCAGTGTTGCCAAGAACCTTTGTTAATTTTGTGTTACAACAACAGATATAGAGTAGATAGGGCTTATTGAAGGCAGGATAAGTTACCTGTCCTGCAGTTGTGTAGCATATTAGGGAGATTGGGGAGAGATGTTAGGCAGCCCAGTGATGAGTCAGTTTTTTTCTGTTCAATCCAATTCCCACATCCACACATTTTTCAGGTGGATGGAGAATCCTCTCCACTAAATCATTGTTTTCTGACAGCGGGGAGACTTCCGCTACATCAGTATACACTGACCAGCATTTCAGGCTTTAGTGCCGGTTCACATTTCTGCGATGGGGGAATGCTGCGAATATACAGCGTGTTCCTGCTTCGCATCTGCACCCCTGGCAGTTCACATTGCTATATGCGATACGCTGGGGGTGTCAATTAAAACTTAACGACACCCCCAGATCAGTTTGCATATTGCAGTGCGATCTGAAAGTTCGCACAGAAGATTATCGCATTAGTGTGAACCACCATGCGATCCGATTCTGCGGACCAAAAAAAGGGTCATGTGCAAGTTGGGTGCGATTGCAGTGCGAATTTATACTTACAAACTGTATGGCATGAATTTGCACCGCACAGAGATCGCATGTAATTTTAGGAGCAGTGCGCTCCGAATTACATGCGATCTCTGTGATCGCAGAAATGTGAACTGGCACTTAGCCTGTTGTACAGAATTCGATATGTACAACCACATTCCCCATACATGGATCAAAACTCATCTGGTCTCTGCTGAACTGGCTAAATTTCAATCCTTTATGGTCGGCTTAAGAGAATACACAGGGAAAATTTAAAGCTGGTAGCTGAAAAAAAAATCTCTTTTTATGCAGTCACAAGCACATCCAAAGAGCATGTCTGGAAGTGTTACAGCAGATTAGGGAGGGATTTTCAAAGTGTTATCAGTGACAGTTACAAGCTGGTATTCGTTGTAGAACACATCTATATTTTTATTGAGAATATAGTGTGTATTTTGTATTTCTTATAGTAGATTTTGCAAGCATCCCAGAGTATTTTTCCTGGCAGATATACCTTTCTTGTGTTACAACAAATTCAGCTGCTGTCATTTACTTGTTTGCAGAGCCTGAGATGACGAGAGTGACCTCATGCACATTTCCTGTCCAAGCATCCCTGGATGTTGAGACTAGAGTTGGGCCGAACCCCCCCAGTTCGCGCCAGAACTCTCAAACATCGCAAAAGTTCGGACACGAACGGCAAACCCTATTAAAAATGAAAAGTTCCTTTACATATAGTCCTATGGGGGTCCCCTTAGTCTGCCTGTAAAGTGGTGCTCATGTACTGTGTACATAACCTGCTTCAGCAAAACTAACTAACTATGCAGAAAAAAAAATGACATTTAAATTGATTTTCCCAGCTGCAAGGTTTCAAATCATTGCCGGCAATACAGAAATGTGAAAAAACCAGGGTGGGAGCCCCCCCCAATCCATACCGGGCCCCCCTCCAATCCATACCGGACCCCCCTCCAATCCATACCGGGCCCCCCCAATCCATACCAGGCCCTTTGGGTCTGGTATCAGGTTTGAGGGGAACCCCCATGCCAAAATAAAATAAAAATGGTGTAGGGTCCCCCCAAAATCCATACAAGACCCTTATCCGAGCATGCATCCTGGCAGGTCAGGAAAGGGGGGGACGAGCAAGCGCCCCCCCTCCTGAACCATACCAGGCCACATTGCTTTGGGGTGGGGGGCCCTACCCCAAAACACCTTGTCCCCATACTGATGGGGACAAGGGCCTCTTCCCCACAACCCTGGGCAGTGGTTGTGGGTTCTGCGGGCAAGGGGCTTATCAGAATGTGGAAGCCCACTTTAACCACTTTTTTTATTATTATTTTATTATTTTATTTTCCCCCTTAATGACCAGGCGATTTTTTGCGATTCGGCACTGCATTACTTTAACGGACAATTGCGCATTCGTGCAATGCTGTACCCAAATAAAATGAATGTCCTTTTTTCCCACAAATATAGCTTTCTTTTGGTGGTATTTGATCACCTCTGCAATTTTTTTTTTTTGTGCTATAAACAAAAAAAAGGGTGACAATTCTGAAACAAAAAAAAAAAAAAAAAAAAAAACATTTTTCAGTTTCTGCTATATAACATTCCCAAAAAATGTTAAAAATCTAATTTTTTCATCATTTTAGGCCAATTTGTATTCTGCTACTATTTTTGGTAAAAAAAAAAATCGCATTAAGCGTATTTTGATTGGTTTGCACAAAAGTTATCGTGTCTACAAACTAGGGGAAAGATTTTTGTCATTTTTATTAATTTATTTATTTTTTACTAGTAATGGTGGCGATCAGTGATTTTTAGCGGGACTGCGACATTGCGGCGGACAGATTGGACACCTAACTGACATTTTTGACATTTTTGGGGGGACCAGTGACATTACTACAGTAATCAGTGCTAAAACTATGCACTGTTACTGTACTAATGACACTGGCAGGGAAGGGGTTAACATAGGGGCGATCAAAGGGTTAAATGTGAGCCTGGGGGGGGGGGGGGGGTTCTAACTGTAGGGGGGATGGGCTTGTGAAATCAACACAGAGACCTGTGTTCCTAAATAGGAGGAACACAGGAGCTCTGTATTGATTTCTCAAAGAAAAATGGTCTGCTGTGTTTACAACAGCAGCCCGCCCTTCTCTCTTTACGTGCCCCCAGGATCGCTCCCGCCATACAGATACAGCGATTGATGGGAACCTGCCAGTCACAAATTCAACCTGCTGCATTGCAGGTCCTCTCCGACATGACACCTACAGCTAGTATCTGAAATACATGTTGGACCACCTCCAGACAATGGTGTAGTCTGGACACTCAATAGTTCATGAATGTGATTGCTTGCAAGTGTTTAATTTACAGCATTGTCATCCCTGCCCACCATCTTTGACCCGTGCATAGACAATAAAAAAATTTCATGATAAAAACTTGAATGATAAACAAATGCTAATCTTGAAGTATTTTTCCAAATAAATAACACAACATAAAAAGATGCTGTTGGAGGGAGGTAAAATGGGTGGGACTAGACCTGTTTTGGGCTCTAATGAGAACAAATGCACAACCAAAACCAACTTGTATGAGGCTGGGCAGCCTATGCCCTTTGGGTTTCCCCTCCAGTGTGGTGGAATAAAGCCACTAGATTAAATAAATGCTATAACTGATACAGCAAATGGTGGGACAAAACAGGGGGAGTGCCTTGTGGCACATAAGTGTTTTGTGCCGCACGCAAAGGGCAGATGTTTAAGCTACAAGTCTAAAACTGAGGCAACCTTCTTGGGAGGGTAGACAGCCTTTTCCCATTAGGTGTCCACCCTTCACCTTTTCATACAACTTAATGGATCCAGCCTCCATGAGGAGATTCGGTAGAGTAATTCCTTTGCAACACTACCCTGGAGTGTGGAGCTTTATGCTCCCTCTTGGATGGGGGCAAAGATCCCCATACCATTTTACCCTTGGGTATAAGAACGATGAAACATCTTCTTTGAATCCTCCCAAAATGTTACCCTCCCAACTGCTAGGACTAGCAACCCTCCTCAGCACTACCAGCAGCATAAGTCTACTACTCCTCACCAGCAGCACCCTAATTCTCCTTCTCCTATTACTCCACCTTTGAGTCCTGCTGCCTCTGCCTTACTGAGATGAAGGCAGTAGGTTAATGATCTTGCTGACCCTGAAACAATAGGAGATTAAGATTTCCACTGCTATGACACCCTCTGCTGGTGTGACTCAAGTGACCATGCTATTACTAGGGATGATCGAACGGTTCGGGTCCACCATCGGTTCGGCCCCAACATTGGGTGTTCGAGGTTCGGCCGAATTTAGAACTTTTTGCCCAAAAAGTTCGGAATTCGGCAACCAGAACCGACCAAAATGCAATGGGACAGGAAATGGGCTTTAAAAGCCTGTGATTGGACCAGAACCATTAGCAAAAGCCAAGTGAGGGGGCAGGAGAATGCTAGGAATGTGATTGGAGTGACTAGGGGGTCCATAGTCCAATCATTAGTGAATACGCCCCCCAGTATATAAGATAAGCCCAAATTCCTAGCATTCTTATACGGGACATGGAAGAGAGTGGATTGCTGTTCTGTTACACCTATATGATCTTTTTTTCTGGTTCTGGACATGCTACAGAGCTGAAACTTCACAGGCACACTTTTTAGACCCCCCAGATACTAAATCCAAAGAAATTTTCTTTTTTTTTTAATTTTTTTTTTTTTTTCAATAATTGGCTCTCTATCAAAAAGGACAATTTTTAAGAACTTTTTTTGTGATTTTGTGTCTGGGGGGTCCTGTGAAGTTTCAGCTCTGTAGCATGTCCAGAACCAGAAAAAAAGATCATATAGGTGTAAAAGGAGGGTCCCACCATCCCTGCTCTACTGAAAATTATCTTTTTTTTTCTGGTTCTGGACATGCTACAGAGCGGAAAATTCACATGTACACTTTTTAGACCCCCCAGATACTAAATCCAAAGTCAAAATCAAAAAATATCTTTTTTTTTTTAATTTTTTTTAATAATTTTTATCAAAAATTACAATTTTTAAGAACTTTTTTTGTGTGATTAATAGTTAATGGGGCATGACCCAGAACCCTAGGCACTTTTTAGGGGCATTTATTGGGTTTTAGGGCTTAAAAATTGTGTTTTTTGATTACCGAAGTTCGGGTCCCATTGATTTCAATGGGGTTCTGAAATCCGGGCCAAACTTTCGGGAAGTTCAGATGTTCTGGCCGAACCGAACTTTTGAAAATTTTGATCATCCCTAGCTATTACACAACACAGAATTTGCTGTAGGCAGTAACAGTAGCAGGACCTTGTGTCTAGTTGCGGTTTACTATTCCAGACACCTCTGGCCTAGCACAAGCTGATGTGGGGTCAGCTACCTCTCAACCTGCTTGTCTCTAGAAGGCCTCTGTCTCCCAGACTTACCAGCTACAAAGGCTCTGGGGTGCTTTGGGTGAACTGGTGGTTCTAAGGAGTGACCCCACATAACGCATTGAGGGGGTGAAGAGGTGACACTCTTCCCACTGAGCCCTACTTTTTTAATTATTTTTTTTACATTAGTATGTACATTATGGTAGTGCCCAGCTCCACTTCACTTTGTACAAGCTTGTTGCCACATGAAGTGGGACATTGTTGGGAATGATGCAGGTCCAAAACTTTGCAGATCATTACTTCTTTCTCCCCACAAACGTTGGTCCTAAATAAAAAGCAGACACAGTTAAAAAGGCATTCACACTTCACATATGTGGATAGATTTTGTGTTTTGCCTGACAGCCACTATTAAAAAACTTGATTTATTACAACAGACAAGCATGCCACATCAAGAACTAAACACCCCTTTCACATTGTATCGATACTTGCTTAAAAACAAATAAAAGCCTATAAGGTAGAAGAGAAAATAAAAAGAAGAATTCCATCACCTTTTACCTCCATCCAAATATTTCCTTAACCTCGAGATTGTGGTAGTGAACTGAATCATTTTCTTACACAGGTCATATGCTTGTCATAGCAGACACCCTAGTTAACGTTTAACTACAAATTAATAGATTAGATACCTGTGACATACTTTTAGTGCCAATTAATTTAATAGCTGCCTTTTTTTTCAAAGCAGGTAAAAAAGGAATACAGAGCATGCTTTGCAACAGAGTGCAATAGATGTAGCTTAGGGCTTTTCTGCAACAATTACTAGCAATTGAATGGGTTGACACATGTAATCCTTCTTAGATGCTTCAATAATATGATGTCAGTGAGAATTCCTTCAAATGGGGCTATTAAAAAACACAATAAACTTGCTTCTTGTTGTAAGATTTATGCAAGCTTATGTTAGAATAACATAAATGAGGTGGTATTTGTTTGAAAATGAAAGGATTACATGGTCTTTGTAGAACGAGGAATTCAGTTTTGGGGAGGGATGGGCATCGTGATTTATTTTTTGTTTATATACCGTTGACTCCTTTGATATGTCAGCTTCTGTCACTAAGCATTAGGCCACTTGTACTTTCTTGTATTAACCAAGATAAAATACATACACCCTCAAATAATTTGTGTCAAATACCCAACTGAACTGAGCAACATAGACAGAAATGTTTATCAAGAGATTAGAACGGGTTTATGTTTAATGATATACCAGACAAGTTTCATTTTTTTTAAGTCAATGACAACAGCACCTGTTGGGGTTGGACATGCATTAGAAAACTCTAAAGAGGTATAGAATTCAATAAGGGGTAATCTATCACATTTTACAAAAGGCATCACACAATGTAGTTATGTGTATTTTTCCTTTTTGCCATGCAAATTTTGGTGTGGATTTATGAAACTGCTTTATTTAGAGCGATTCATGTTGATGAGTCATAAAGCATGGAGAGGCCATTAGCGTTTGTGAAAAGAAGGTTATTAACCCAGCAAAGTAATTTAATTAGTGATGTAACTGTCATATTATAATAGTAAAGAGGACACTTTATCCCATGTGCTTTAATCCATTACAAGACAGGTTTACTTTGTTGACTTAACTGATTTATGAGTTTCTATTGTATTTGGTTTTAGCAATTTTAATGGATGTGGCATGGTGAATATGATAAAAGGAAAGTATATTTCCCTTTTAAAGGGGATCTGTATTCTTTAAAAAAAATTTAAGTCAAACTGAACTGCACGCAATAGCTAAATACACATTTGAGAAGCATATATAGGAACCGTTTTCCTACTAAAGGATACCCCAAGTTCAGCCTGGGCCTAGGACCCAAGAAGACTCCATAAGGACCCAGAAATCAACTTAAGAACTTCAGCACTGTTTTTACCTTAGAAAAGCTTTTAGATTCACTTTAAGTTCATATGTTCTTAATTGAAACTAGAGATACTTACCCTCATGCATCAATTAGATTTAAAGCTGCCCTTAAAGTTTGATTGATGGCTGGGAAAATAACTGTGGCCTTAATTTATCTCATACAAGGTAGACAGTCATAATTCCTTGACAAAACATATAATTTTAAAGTAAAACTGTGCCCAGGCTTCGAACATGCAATTATTTAAACATTTTAACAATCATTGCATTAGCTTTAAAACAAGCCTTCACCTCTGTAGCTGCAGGCATCGTGGAGTGATATATCCTCAAAATAAGTTTACAGCAGAGGCAACGAAGACCTTCAAGTTATTATATGTTTGCAATAAAGATTAGAAGGGCGAGCAGGGTGAGCTTAGCTGCTGAAAGAATGACTTGGATGACATTTTGCTTTTTTTGTAAACAATGAGGCTAAGTTGCTCCCAAGTGTCCCTAGCTCAAGAGGTCAGTAAGGCTTGTTTTGAGGTTAATTTACTGCTTCTCAAGAATACATAAATATGTATTATTAATTGCTCATTGGTTTACACTAAAAAAGTGATGTATGGAGAATGGACACACTTTTACACAACACAGGGCTCAGCACCCAAGTAACCCATAACCAGGCCCAGATGTTGCAGTGTGGTAGGTGAGGGAAGAGAAAGTGGGCAAATACCCCATTTTTGAAAATCAGGAGTGGGTAAACAGCTAAATTATTTGAAAAACATGTGTAAACTGTCTTGCCTACTACACAATCTGTACTTCTGTTCAGCCAATTTTCTCTTCCAGACACACCTGCCATGAACAATAGCCAAGTCCTGATGCCTTTCTCCACCGCAGACCTACCAATACAGCTTGGTCAGGAGTATACTTACAGGCTATGAAACATTATAGCAAAATTCTGATGAAGCCCCACAGCGACCCTCATACTGTAATCGATTTCAAAATAAATCTTTGACTACAAAACAAAAGAGAAAATGTAGTGCATTGGATAGTGCAGCTAAATTCGTTTATCAAGAACAGTAAAAATAAAGAATTGAACTCATAAAATTGTGAATTGTCATCAAAGAGAAAGATTCACAGCATGGATTATTAGTATAAAGTCTATGCATTGTGAAAATATCATATATATATATATATATATATATATATATATATACAGTATATATATATATATATACAGTATCTCACAAAAGTGAGTACACCCCTCACATTTTTGTAAATATTTTATTATATCGTTTCATGTGACAACACTGAAGAAAGGATACAATGTAAAGTAGTGAGCGTACAGCTTGTATAACAGTGTAAGTTTGCTGTGCCCTCAAAATAACTCAACACACAGCCATTAATGTCCAAACCACTGGCAACAAAGGTGAGTACACCCCTAAGTGGAAATGTCCAAATTGGGTCTAAAGTGTCAATATTTTGTGTGGCCACCATTATTTTGCAGCACTGCCTTAACCCTCTTGGGAATGGAGTTCACCAGAGCTTCACAGGTTGCCACTGGAGTCCTCTTCCACTCCTCCATGATGACATCATGAAGCTGCTGGAGGTTAGAGACCTTGAGCTCCTCCACCTTCCATTTGAGGATACCCCACAGATGGTCAATAGGGTTTAGGTCTAGAGATATGCTTGGCTAGTCCATCACCTGGAGGTGTGTTTGGGGTCGTTATCATGTTGGAATACTGCCCTGCAGTCTCCAAAGGGAGGGGATCAAGCACTGCACCATAGACACACAGCTCGGGAGCGAGCAAACACTGTGTGCCCTCCATAGCAAATGCGAATGGCTTGCTATGGGGACACACGAAGAAGGGAGGAGCCAAGATCGCTGGTGGGGGCCCGAGAAGAAGAGGATTCGGGTCAGTCTGTGCAACCATCGCACAGAACAGGTGAGTATAACAGGGTTTTTTTTTATTTAAAAAAAAATCAGACTTTAGTAACACTTTAAGTGTAAAGATCCAAAAGGTCTTCCTCTCATAGAAAAATGTAAGGGTGTACTCCGCGCTAAGAAAACAAATGTGTGAATAGATAGGCTGCTGCCCTCTTAAAATATAACCCAAGATATATGCACAGAAACGTGTATGGCGCCCTCACATCATTTCCGGTTCCGGCGCCAGGAGGAACGCAGTGCGTTCCAGCTGCTGTTATACCGCTTGTTTGCACCGATCGTATTTTGAGTACCTGTCATTTTATCTGTCAATAAACCCTTATTTTATGGTATCACATGATTGCTGCCCTCTTTTCATTCCCCATGGACGTACCACATACCCCAACGCTCTGAGGGAGGTAGTAAGGACCTGGATTAGAATCCCCCTTAGGACCTAAGTACCCAGGATTGGGACACCCCAGGGATTATCGCCATCCATTTCCCCAGGAACCCAGAGGGGTCCCCCAGGATACCCATCTAGGAGTACCAGGTCCACACTTCAAGACCCCTACAGGAATCCAGGACCCACCAGAGGGACCCATCTACATTTACATACCCGCTCTTTACCCCTGTGTGGGGTGGGTATTTCCGGTGAGTGTGCTACTTACCCTAAGGTTCACGAGCATCCCACCACTATACCCACCACAGGATTACCACCGCCATCACATTATTGAGGCTCCACTGGCCGTGCCGCATGTTATGGACTGTTGCTGATATTTAGTCACCATATATTTTGCACACTGTCATCCACTTATTTTATGCACATTGTCACTTTATTGATTCATTTATTTATTTAATTTATGGATAGATGATTGGGATCACCATATATCTATTTACACCTTTTTTTATGTAGGTGCATTATCACAATATTTATCAGCTTTACTTGCTGTGAGTCACTATTATTGATTATTACTCAGTGTGTGTTACACCCCACTACCACTAGTCACTTTACATCTACTTGAATTCATATTCTTTTGTTTATATTCTTTTATAATCCTTTACTTCTATTAATAATATTGTTTGATTTAAACCATCTCCTTCACATCAGACCTTTTACTAAGGTTAACACCAGTCACTATCAATTTTAATTACTTATTCAGATTGGATTTGGATTTATATTCCACTCTTTTTTTATACCATTATTAGGGGATTACCCTGACTATCTTTTTTCTTAGTGATCTCTAATTAACTGATCTTTTGGGCAGCGCCATACCCCTTTCCTTCCCTTCACTTCCTCACTTCCTCTCATAGAGCCTTCTAAATCTCTCCACTACAGGAAAGTCCAGTGGGTCATTGGGAGCCATTAGCTTGGTGTAGCACACCCTGAGTGTGTGTTTTTACATATTAACATAAAGTATGTCAATATTGGGAAGAGGTAAGAGTAGAAGTGTCAGCATTACTGTGCTACATTACTAGAGACCATAACTGTGGACAGAAATTGTTAGAGAAGAGGGGGGCATTAGTTCATGAAATGAACTTTTACCATTATTGTCCTGCTATTTAACCACTCTTTCCTCTGTAGCTCAGCGGTCTTTTTCAGCGTCTTCAATCTCAGGGCCTCAGTGCGCTTCCACCCTTTCCTCTGCTACAAGTGCTAAAAGCAGTGGTCTGGTAGTAAGTTAACAATAAAATACACCAAAAATACACCAAAAAAAAAAACAATTATGAGCAATTATACTGACCATCACATCATACTTGATCATGACTATGACTATCATATTTTTTTATTATGACAAAATTGTCAGTGCTTCTGCAGACAATTACTCTGTAACCCTAATACAAACATCCTTACATTGTTTTCTTTTGTGTAGAACTACAAACAAATATCACATTTAACCTGATTGGACACTCTGGGATTTTTTTGCAACCTGAAGACCGCGTTAGGTTGGGCATACAGGACTCTTATTTTACATGATTAGTGCTGAATTGTGTGAAAGTTTTCCTCTCTGTCCCTTGTGGGTTGAAAGGCCAAAATTTGAGTTATCTATACTAGGACAGGGTTAATTCCAGTGCTGGTTGGGATAACCAGCAATACATCTACACTCCTAAGACAGCCTAACAGATTCTCCTGCACAGCCTGCAAAGAGAGATCGGCAACCAGTAACAGCCACCATTTTTGAAGCCTCTTGCTCTATGTCTGACGTTAGCTCTTCCTGATCGGAAATGTCATAATGGGTATAGGGTCTGTGTTACCAGCTACCTCTGCAATCCCTAATGAAACAGTACTAGACTTAGACTGTTTTGGTCACATGCACACAGATTGTATATGTTTAATTTGCCCCTAACTATTATTATTATTATTGTTATTATGCAGGATTTATATAGCGCAAACAGTTTACGCAGCACTTTACAATATAAGGGAGGCAATACAGTTTCAATACAATAAAATACAAGAGGATTAAGAGGGCCTTGTTTAGAAGAGCTTACAATCTAATAGGTTGGGGCAGGTGGTACTAAAGGTTGTAACTGTGGGGAATAAGCTGATGGAGGTGGTAAAAGATTAGTTGGAGGTGTGATAGGCCTCCCTGAAGTGATGAGTTTTCAGGGATTGCCTAAAAGCAGCTAGAGTAGGAGATAGCCAGACAGGTTAATGTAGAGAGTAGTTCAAGAGGATGGGGAAGGCTCTGGAAAAATCTTGCAGACAAGCATGGGGGGAGAAGACAATTGAGCTTGAGAGTAGGAGGTCTTGAGAGGTGCAGAGAGGACAGTTGGGGTGATATTTGGAGGCAAAATTGGTGATGTAGCTCGGGGCAGAGTTGTGAATGGCTTTGTATGTTGTAGTTAGTATTTTAAATTTAATTCGCTGGGTGATCGGAAGCCAGTGTAGGGGTTGGCAGAGAGTGGTGGCAGACACTGAGCAGTTGGAAAGGTAGATGAGTCTGGCAGCAGAATTCATGATAGACTGAAGAGGCGGTAGCCTATAGAAAAGTAGGCCAATGAGAAGGGTGTTGCAATAGTCAAGGCGCAAGATAACAAGGGAGTGAATGGTGGTTTCATTTGTTAAAAAGAGGCGTATTTTAGAGATGTTATGGAGGGGAAGTCTACAAGCTTTTGACAAAGATTAGATTTGGGGCTGAATTATACCTAGTACCCTGGCATGAGGGAGTGAGTTGCATTATTGATTTTGACGGAAAAGTCATGGAGGGAGGCATGGGCAGGGCGAAATATTAGCAGCTTGGTTTTAGAGAGATTTAGTTTAAGGAAGTGGTGTGACATCCATGCTGATATGTTAGTTAATAAGTTAGTAATGCGAGAGGAGACTGAAGGAGTGATGTGAGGAGTAAACAGATAGATTTGGGTGTCATTGGCATATAGATGGTTTTGGAAGCCATGGGCAGTTATCAAGTGACCAAGGGAGGAGGTGTAGATAGAGAAGAGAAGGGGCCCAAGAATAGAACCTTGGGGGACCCCCACAGAAGGGGCAATGGAGAGGAGGGGACAGAGTTGTAGGTAACACTGAAGGAGTGCTCTGAGAGGTAGGAGGAGAACCAGGATAGAGCAGTACCTTGAAGGATAAGACAACTTCTGCGTCATGGATGTTGGTTTGCAAGGACCCAACATACAGGCATCTTTAATAGGCATTTTAACATACCTATATTCATAGCCACCCTCTATTGCAGGTTGAGCTAAACGCTTCAATAAAAGTTAGGTCTCATTTACGAAAGCTAAGACTTTGTGTTCAATGTAGCCAAAATAATGTTTCATTTAAATTATTTTACAATTTACAACTTACTTTATAATATATGCAAAGTCCTTATCTTAGCAAGTTCTTTACTTTCAACTGCTTTTATTCTTTTTATATATTTTAAAGCTCTATCAGCTAGCTCTGTTCAATATCTGTTCCCATGTCCACCTACTTGCCATCATAAGGAATTTGCATGATGCATTCCTTGTTTTTAAATAGTTATAGAGAATGCAGCAGATACTACATAGTACTATTCTCTCTAAACGGGCCATAGAACTTTCACAATGGGAATGCATAAGAAATATAAGAAACCACAGAGTATTCACCCACCAGTTTCATATAAACATAAATATAGGTTTGGTGCAGAGTGTTTTTTTTATTTTTATTAGATTTTTTATCAGCAACACTTGATAGATGATATTTGTAAATTTGTTTCAATTGTGTAACCCTGTACAGTGCAAATATGGTAGTTATACATTATGTTCAGGCATTGTACAATGTTATCTTTTTTAAGTATACAAACATAGAAAAGTGTAATATACTTTACATAAATATTTGCTTTTCAATCATAGGTGCCGTTAGCCAGTTTAATAAAATGTATAACTAGACTTCCATTTAAACAAACTTTACAGATTGCATTGTATCATATTTCATGTTTTCCTAGGTGCCATACCTTTAAACAGTTGTATGTATACTGTATGTTCATGTGTTAATTTTCAACATCCTTTTTTTTTTTTTTTTTTTCTTTTACTTTTGTGATTTATGAGAGTTCTAAGCCAGGCATTGTCATCAGAATATCCACATTGCCATAAACACTGACTGGATCAATCCAGCAAGTTATTTCTTCTCAGGCTTTCAGTCTAGAGCTTGGATCAGGAAGGCCGAACAGGCAGATGCACCCACCAACCACTTTCAATGGTTCCCAGGCTCTCCCATGCCTCCTTGGAGCCTGGGACCACAGGAAACTGTTTCAGGGTAGTAGGTGATGAGTACAGAGGAGATATCCAATGTTTGTTCTTTCTCCTTACAACAAACCCAGAAAAACTTTGTTCTGAGCACTTAAAGTGGATGTCATCTGACAATCAGCTGCTGGCATGTTTTTTGCTGAATGGGGACTTTCTAACCTCAATAAGCTCAGGACCAATACAGGGGAGACATCTGGGATCTACACACACATGTAAATGACAATTGTGTAAATCATATTGAGTATAGCCTAGTTTTTTGGCCATTATTTATAAACTGATGAGATGTAAAGATTTTTTAAAACATTGCCTATAGACGATATTGGGTATCATAATTTGTATGTTATAAAGTGAATAGTGCCGTGCTGCCAGATAAGTCGGGCAATATCCTGTGTGTATTTTTTATAAAGTTATCAAATCATAGAAATGAATGTCTATTCAAATCCACAAACTAATAAATCCTGCAACTAAATGAAATTAAAAGCATAAATAATTGCATATATTAAACGTGCAAATCCACAGGTACAACTAATCAAACGTTGATGCCTGTATGTTCACAATATGGTGATAATCACAGATAAAACAGTTGAATAGGTGTAGCCATTTAAAAATAAAAATAGTCTTTATTGTAAATTCATGATGTATCCCTTCACCATTTAATTGTGAGTGTCCATATATATTAATATACTCTTGCCTTCTTCCCAGTGACATTGCTGTGCTCTCTGGCCTCTTACCTGAAAAATGCTTTAATTTAGCATGAAGTAAAATCTCCCAGTAGGTAATACTGTGTAGTCAGCTCGCCTCTAGATGTCCTCCATGTTCTTCCCCAATTCTCTGCTCTCTATGGTGGAAGCAAGTACTCTAGGGTGCTCCTAAAGGGTCCTCCTTGTTGCAGGGTTCTGCTAGATCTGTGACTCCATTTCACATGTGGTTTTGAATGGTGAACAGAGAAGCCAAACACCACATAGAGTAACACACTACAGTGCCTTGCGAAAGTATTCGGCCCCCTTGAACTTTTCGACCTTTTGCCACATTTCAGGCTTCAAACATAAAGATATAAAACTGTAATTTTTTGTGAAGAATCAACAACAAGTGGGACACAATCATGAAATTTATTGGATATTTCAAACTTTGTTAACAAATAAAAAACTGAAAAATTGAGCGTGCAAAATTATTCAGTCCCTTTACTTTCAGTGCAGCAAACTCTCTCCAGAAGTTCAGTGAGGATCTCCGAATGATCCAATGTTGACCTAAATGACTAATGATGATAAATAGAATCCACCTGTGTGTAATCAAGTCTCTGTATAAATGCACCTGCACTGTGATAGTCTCAGAGGTCCGTTTAAAGCGCAGAGAGTATAATGAAGAACAAGGAACACACCAGGCAGGTCCGAGATACTGTTGTGGAGAAGTTTAAAGCCAGATTTGGATACAAAAAGATTTCCCAAGCTTTAAACATCCCAAGGAGCACTGTGCAAGTGATAATATTGAAATGGAAAGACCACTGCAAATCTACGAAGACCTGGCCGTCCCTCTAAACTTTCAGCTCATACAAGGAGAAGACTGATCAGAGATGCAGCCAAGAGGCCCATGATCACTCTGGATGGACTGCAGAGATCTACAGCTGAGGTGGGAGACTCTGTCCATAGGACAACAATCAGTCATATACTGCACAAATCTGGCCTTTATGGAAGAGTGGCAAGAAGAAAGCCATTTATTAAAGATATCCATAAAAAGTGTCGTTTAAAGTTTGCCACAAGCCACCTGGGAGACACACCAAACATGTGGAAGAAGGTGCTCTGGTCAGATGAAACCAAAATCAAACTTTTTGGCAACAATGCAAAACGTTATGTTTGGCGTAAAAGCAACACAGCTCATCACCCTGAACACACCATCCCCACTGTCAAACATAGTGGTGGCAGCATCATGGTTTGGGCCTGCTTTTCTTCAGCAGGGACAGGGAAGATGGTTAAAATTGATGGGAAGATGGATGGAGCCAAATACAGGACCATTCTGGAAGAAAACCTGATGGAGTCTGCAAAAGACCTGAGACTGGGACAGAGATTTGTCTTCCAACAAGACAATGATCCAAAACATAAAGCAAAATCTACAATGGAATGGTTCACAAATAAACATATCCAGGTGTTAGAATGGCCAAGTCAAAGTTCAGACCTGAATCCAATCGAGAATCTGTGGAAAGAACTGAAAACCGCTGTTCACAAACGCTCTCCATCCAACCTCACTGAGCTTGAGCTGGTTTGCAAGGAGGAATGGGCAAAAATTTCAGTCTCTCGATGTGAAAAACTGATAGAGACATACCCCAAGCGACTTACAGCTGTAATCGCAGCAAAAGGTGGCGCTACAAAGTATTAACTTAAGGGGGCTGAATAATTATGCACGCCCAATCATAATTTGTCACTGTTTTGTTGGCATGCACAATTTGCACAAATTTTTGACTTGACATGTTTGGTATCTATTTACAAAATCTCTTCTTTTATATTTTCCAAAATTGGGGATTTTATTACTGTATGTTTGCTTGCATTAAAATTAGTTAGGTAGATTTTTAGGTGAAAAAAAATTGTATTTTATAAGCAGTTCCACAAATATCATATAAGATAAAAATCTGGAGCTGTCATATTTTTATTCTACAGGCACTCTGCTTTTCGAAAATATATAAGGCTTTGGAAGTTTCAAGTAAAACCAAAGCCAAAAATTAGTTAAAGCAAAACTTTAAAAAGAGTTGGTGAAGTGCAAAGTAGGAGTTTCCCATAGTAACCATTTCTATCATACCTCTTATCAGTTTACATCAGTCAAAACTATTTAAATATTGAAAGATAATCAGTGGTCAGTTAAAAAGGCCTTCTACATTGTATGCACAATTTTATTTGCTTTATTCCAAATCTAGACTGTTTGATGTTGTAAATTGTTTCTTATTATTCATTGTTATTCCGGGTTCACTTTGACCCATTATTGTCATCAGTTATTTCAATACATATCTAGTAACTTTGGGAAGGAAGAGGGCTTTGTCAAGGAAAGCTATTTTGCCGGAGTTAACTCACTGTTACAAGCACCACATGCTAATTAGCCCGGTTTATCTCCAGTATCACAATCTATGGATCGTTAAATAGATCCACGGACCTGATTAGTCAGTGTATGTGGAAAATCATATTAGACATCTAAAATCCAAAATAGAACCATTCAAAGAAACAGCAGAATTAGTTAAATTAACGGGGAAATAAATAAAAGCATGCAGAAAAAAGACCAAGGAAATAAAAATAATAAAAAGAAGAAATATCAAAGGGATCAGGGGGACTATCAGAGAAAACAAGTCTTTAAACGGCAACAACTAACAACTAACACAGAGAATAGCAACATACAAGTTAACATTAATACACCAGCGAGAGAAGGATACTCGACAGTGAATAGAGCTTTGCAAAATAAGATACAGAGAACAAGGTCACATTATAATATGTTATCACAACCACATAAAGCACAAGATTATAGGGGAAAGTCAACAATACTACTATCATGATAGAGAACCAAGGAGTGATCATTATGGCCTCCCACAAGAGTACAATATGAGGCCTTATTTCCACAACCAACAGGATAAAAGGGGAAACCATCAATATGGAGGGAGACCACCATATCAATATGGTTACCCACAAAACAGAGGTCAATGGAATAGGGAACCCCCCAATAACTATTATCAACAAAGAGGACAACAACAAGGGGGTACAGATCAGAATAGGGGACCACAACAAAATGGACAATATTACCAGGCACAGAATTTCAGAGCACCACCACAGGGAGCAACACCACCACAAAGAGGACCAACACATGGAGAATATCAGTATCACTCACCGAAACCACAAAAGACCTAGATTCAATGGACGCCAACCTGATACATTTCTGATTCCCACATATAATAAATGTGCACCACTATATGAGGATAATCAATCTTCCCCAAACAATACACCTTTTTTAGACAGGAGGTGGGTACCACCCACCCAGGATGGTGAACACATAGGAAACGTGGGAGCAGAACAGGGAGAAGGTTACAACAAAACAAGAAGAAGGAAAATTAGGGGAGGGGATTTATAATCTTAACGGAGCTCCCTTGACTAAGGAGGAAATCATAACTTTAGATAGAGGCATTAAGTTTGCCCCCAAGAAAGTAATACATTTGATACATATGTGGGTGTACAGAAGTTCATAGGGAAGTTAAGTATCAAAAAGTATTATGCACACAATTCAATAGAGAGCACGCATGTAGAAGGGGATAATGCATTGTTGAGAAAGAAAAATCAACATTTAATCCGAAAATTACTAATTACTTGTTAAAAAAACTGGTCACAACAGAACTACCCAGTAAAAAAAAGTATATGAGAATAGAGCTATTAAAAAGGGCATTAAATCATTGGAAAGTAGAAAGGATATAGTAATCCGCCCTGCGGATAAAGGGGGAGGTATTGTCGTCCTGTCTAAAGAAGAGTATCAAAAGGAAATGAATAAACTATTAGAAGATAGGGACACTTACGAAATCCTAAACTCCAACCCAGCCATACAGTTTAAGAAGGATTTGAAAGAATTAATAAAATATGGGGTAAAGAACAATATACTTAATAAATGTGAGGAACAATATTTAATACCAGCAGCATGTAGGATTCCTGTCATTTGTTATGTCCCAAAAATTCACAAAAATAAGGTTAAGCCACCGGGAAGACCCATTGTGAGTGGCACTGAGTCGCTCACAGCTTGCCTAGGGGAATATAGACCTACATTTACAGCCATTAGTGCAACTTACAAGTGCATTCCTTAAATATACAAAACATATTTTACAGCTCCTAAAGGGATGTGAGATTGGGGATGATACGGTGCTAGCAACAGCTGATGTTGCATCCCTGTATACGAATATACAGTATACGAATATCGACCATCTAGGAGCTATTCAAGCTGTAAAATTGGCACAAAAGTGACAAATTGAGAAATAAACCCAGGAAATGTATCCTTAAATGTTTAGAATTCTGTTTAAATCACAATTATTTCTGGTTTGAGGATGCATATTATTTCCAAATAAAGGGCGTAGCGTTGGTCGCTAAATTTGCACCTAGCATAACCAATTTAAATGTGGCAAAATGTGAAGAGGAAGGAATATTATACAATCAGGACCCGAGAATAGGTCTATACAGATAACCTGTTCATTATGTGGAATGGGAATATGAATGAGTTGGAGCCCTCCTAACACATATGAACACCAATGCCCAGAATATTCATTTAATATGGGAAATTTGTAAAACCCACACGCATTTTCTCGATTGGGAGATTATTATTGACCCCCATACTTTACAAACTAAAACATACTTTAAAGAAAGGAACAGAAATTCTTGGTTACAAGCTGTATAAACCATGGATTACTAACATACCAAAAGGGCAATACATGAGGTTGACATTATTAGATGACAAGAATAAGAGGGAGACCGATAAAGATATGGGTATCGGTGTGGTTTTAGATTATAATATTCAGTTTAAAAATGTGGAAAATATAATAAATAAATAGATCCTTAAACAAGATAAACAATTAGAGGGTAATATCCCAGATAGACCCAAATTTGTGTACAAGAAGGCACAGTGTTTAGGGGGATAAAATTATACATAATGTAATAGAACCCCCAAAATCTAGAAATCTCACATTCTGGGATGTCAAAGGGTTCCACAGTTATGGCCGGGGCTACAGCTATTTAAGGACCCCAAATAACATAAGGAAAAGGAAGGAGTTCACAAACCCTAATACAAATTAACGATATTATATTGTGTAATAACAAAGGGGTAGTTTATGCTAAAAAGTGTCCTTGTGACATGATTTACATAGGAAGAACCAAAAGACCCCTGAAGGAAAGGATTAAGGAACATGTAAGAAAACATCAACAAAGGGTTTGACAAGCATCATTTGTCAGTACATTTCAGAGATAAGCATAACCAAAGTAGTCGGGGAAATCAATTTTGGGGTTATCGAAGCCTCCAAACATCATTAGAAGGGAAACAATCACGTTAGAGAGCTTAGTAAACGCAAGTCATGGTGGATTTACCAATCAGGATCTTTAATACCAGATTTATTAGGTAGGAAGGGTCAACTTTAAATGGACTGATTTATAGTAATCAACCAATCAGAATCCATCTTGTTTTTCCAGTTCTGACTACAGCGAATGTGAATTCTTTGGATTCTTTTGAATTCTGTTTGGATTCTTTAGGTTGCTGTACTAAAAATAGAACTTAACCTTAATTTTTTTTCTTGCAGACAGGTATTTTATTGCAGAAAAAACTTACTACGTGAAAATTCTTGTGTGCTGAGGTGAATTATTTCTCATGCACATGCATGGGAGTAAAGTCACCCCAGGCCAACCAATTAAGATGGCTGAGGATGCAAACTCTCAGAAGAAGACTGGTTGAAGATGCTTGTGCTGTTGAAGGAGCTTGTGGACATCACATCAATAAACAAGAAGTGAACATAGTGGACTTTAGTTTTGCTGTTGGAATTAAAACAGTATAAAATCCAAAAGCACACATTTATTATATAGCAGCTTTACTAATTCTTGGATGTGATGGCTGCATTCATTTTCTTTTTTTGGCTTTCTTTCCTTTATTTTCATCTGGTGATCCAGCCAGTAAGTCTTTTGTTTTTCAAAAGAACAAGCTCTCTTACAGATTGTATAAGTTACAGGAAAGAGACAAACCATTTAACACTGACAGAGGTACTTACAATGATCAGCTTTTATTTATGTAAAATCTTTATCCCAATAGAAAAAACTGTCGCTGTAACGGCTTATAAAGTGGCATTTGGAGTTTGGCTTCAATTTGTTAGTGTATCTTAATCTACTAGTGCACCTAACTCTCCTCTCCCCCCAGCTTGACAATGCTGCTGTCCAAAGGTGGCCCTGTGCTAGTTTATCCAGAGTGGGGGCACTCTAATACAGGAGGTGTTATTGGTTGGATCACAGGTAAAAACAAAGGGGGAAAAAAAAGCCCTAAAAAAAGAAAATGAATACAGCTACCACTTCTAAGGCCCGATAAGCTGCAATATATTACATATTTACATAATAGTTACATAATTACATAGTTAGTCAGGTTGAAAAAAGTCCATCTGGCTCAACCAATAAAAAAAACAGTAATGAAAACCCAACCATACAATCCCATATACACAATCCTATACCCGCGTTGATCCAGAGGAAGGCAAAAAAACCCCAGCAAAGAATAATCCAATTTGCTACAGCAGGGGAAAAAAATTCCTTCCTGATCCCCGAGAGGCAATCGGATATTCCCTGGATCAACTTTACCTATAAATATTAGTACCAGGGCCAGACTGGGAAAAAAAACAGCCCTGGAAATAATTTCATACCAGCCCCAGTGGCGTAGCATGGGTTGTCAGCACCCAAGGCAAGCCAAGTAATTCTTCCCGCTATCTAATACACTGCTGACCCCCCCTACCCGCTATCTAATTCACTGCTGATCCCCCTCCACGCTATGTAATACACTGCTGACCCCCCTCCCTGCTATCTAATACACTGCTGACCCCCCCTTCCCACTATCTAATACACTGCTGACCCCCCTCCCCACTGTCTAGTTCACTGCTGACCCCCCTCCCCACTATCTAATACACTGCAGACCTCCCTCACCACTATCTAATACACCGCTGACCCCCCCTCCCCACTATCTAATACATTGCTGACCCCCCTCCCCACTATCTAATACACTGATGACCCCCCCTCCCCGCTATCTAATACACTGCTGACCCCCCTCCCCGCTATCTAATACACTGCTGGCCCCTCTCCCACCCCCTTCAATACACTGCTGATCCCCCTCCCACCCCCTAATACAATGCTGATCCTCCCCCTAATACAATGCTGTTCCCCCGGCCCCCTCCCCCTTATACAATGCTTATCCCCTCCCCCTAATACAAAGCTGTCTCCCCCCCTCCTGCTAATACAATGCTGACCCCCCTCCCTCTAATAAAATGTTGACCCCCCCCCGGCCCACTCCTAATACAATGCTGACCCCCTTCCCCCTAATAAAATGCTGACCCCCCGGCCCCTCCCCCTAATACAATGCTAATCCCCCTCCCCCTAACCCTAATTTAATGCTGATCCCCCACCCCTTAATACAATGCTGATCCGCCCCCCCCTCCCCCTAATACAATGCTGTTCCCCCGGCCCCCCCTCCCCCTAATACAGTGCTGTTCCCCCGTCTCCTTCCCCCTAATACAATGCTGTTCTCCCCTTAATACAATGCTGTTTCCCCCCAGCCCTCTACCCCCTAATACAATGCTGTTCCCCCCTCCCCCTAAATTTAGAGGCCCTAATACAATGCTGATTCTCTTCCCCCCAATGCAATACACGTGGTCCCCCCCAAGCTCCTTTACTATTACCTGGCTGTCTACAACAGGGCAGCTCAGGCTCCGCTCTGCTCAGTCAGTGTCTCAGATCTGCCGGCTGCTGCAATGCTGGTGTCTGTTTGGGAGGGATTGGATGCCGCTGTCATGCTGTTAAGTCAGGAGAACCGCCGCGACGCCATGCCGCTCACAGCGGCTGGCGTAAGAAAGAAATCCGTTGCTCGAGTGCAGCAGTCACATCTCAAAGTGGCCTCAGGGCTGGCGGCCTACCGGGAAATCTCCCGATATCCCGGTAGGCCATACCGGCCCTGATTAGTACCCGTTTATATTATGTACACCCAGGAAAGAATCCAGGCCTTTTTTAAAGCAATCTAGTGAGCTAGCCAGAACCACCTCTGGAGGGAGTCTATTCCACATTTTCACAGCTCTTACGGTGAAGAAACCTTTCTATATTTGGAGACTAAATCTGTTTTCCTCTAGACGTAAAGAGTGCCCTCTTGTCCTCTGTGTTGACCTTAAAGTGAACAACTCAACACCAAGTTTACTATATGGACCCCTTATGTATTTATACATGTTGATCATATCCCCCCTTAATCTCCTGTTCTCAAGAGAGAATAATAGCTGAATTCCTCCATGCCTCTTATCAGTTTGGTTGCCCTTCTTTGCACTTTCTCCAGTTCCCTTATATCCTTTTTAAGAACTGGTGCCCAAAACTGAACTGCATATTCCAGATGAGGTCTTACTAATGATTTGTACAGGGGCAAAATGATATCGCTCTTGTCATTGCATGCTATTATTAAGCTTATGATCTACCAGAACACCCAGATCCTTCTCCGCTATGGATTCCCCTAGTTCTACTCTGCCTAGTATGTATGATCCATGCATATTCTTAGCCCCCAAGTGCATATCTTTACATTTATCAACATTAAACCTCATTTTTCACATAGTTGCCCAATGGAACAGTGCATTGAGGTCAGCTTGTAAGTTGGAGACGTCCTGTAAAGAAGGTATTCCACTGCAAAACTTTGTGTCATCTGCAAAGACTGAAATTGTACTTTTATTCCCAGACCCTATATCATTTATAAAGATATTAAAAAGTAAGGGTCCCAACACTGAACCTTGAGGTACACCACTAATAACCTTAGACCATTCAGAGTAAGAATTATTAACCACTACTCTTTGAATTCTATCTTTTAGACAATGTTCTATCCATTTACAAACTGATCTTTCAAAGGCTGTAGACTTTACCTTACACATTAGCCTTGTGTGGGGAACTGTGTCAAACGCTTTTGCAAAATCCCAGTATACTGCGTCCACAGCCACCCCTCTGTCCAAGGTTTTACTTACCTTAATCGGGTTTGTTTGACAAATTCTGTCTTGCTTAAATCCATGCTGTCTGTTGCTTAATACATTTTTTTCCAGCAAGAACTCATCTATGTGGTCTTTTATTAAACTCTCCAGCATCTTCCCGACTATAGAAGTTTAACTAACAGGTCTATAGTTACTTGGCAAAGACTCCCTTTTTAAATATAGGCACCACATTGGCCCTATGCCAATCCAGTGATACTATTCCAGTCCCTAACGAGTCCCTAGAAATTAGAAACAAAGGCTTTGAAATTACAGCGCTCAATTATTTTAGGATGCGTGGGTCAATGCCATCTGGTCCCGGCACTTTATCCACCCTTATTCTGTCTAAATATTTCTGGACCATATCACTTTTGAGCCATTGTGGATAATTTGGTCATGAGCTCCCCCATGTTCCTTTGTATACACAGAACTGAAGAAAGTACTTAATAAATTTGCCTTCTCTTTGTCCCCAGTCACCCACTCCTGATTATTATGTAAAGGGCCTACATGCTCAGACCTAACCTTTTTACTATTAATATATTTGAAGAATTTTTTGGGGTTTGTCCTACTATCTTTTGCAATCTGTCATTCATTTTGAAATTTTGCATCCTTGATTTTCTTTTTACATATTCTGTTATATTCTTTGTAACATTTAAACAATGTTAGTGTTCCTTCACTTTTATATTTTTAAAAGCTCTTTTCTTTTTATTTATAGCTTTTTTAACTTTGGCCGTGAGCCACATAGGTTTTATTTTTAGCCAATTAAACTTATTACCCATGGGAATATATTTGCAGTGAGTTTGCATAAAGTCTTTTTGAAAATGTCCCATTTCTGTGCCAATATTCCCTCCAATTCTAAATCCTGGAGAGCAGCCCTCATCCGTGGAAAATTTGCTCTCTTAAAGCTAGGTGTTTTTGTATTTCCTGTATGCGATTTTTGCTTACAGCTAACATTAAATGAAATCATATTATGGTCACTGCTACCCAGATGTTCTTTCATATGAACATTATTAATAAGCTCTGCATGATTTGAGATTACCAGGTCCAACAGAGCATCATTTCTAGTGGGGGCCTCAATAAACTGCACCATAAAATTGTCTTGTAATAGGTTTATAGATTTTTGCCCTTTAACTGTTCCAGCAGTGCCATTACTCCAGTCAATGTCTGGGTAGTTAAAATCCCCCATTATTAACACCGTCCCAGCCCTTGCAGCCCTTTCTATCTGTGCCAGGAGCTGAGTCTCCACCTCCTCATTAATACTGGTAGGTCTATAACAAACTCCAATGATAATCTTTGTATTACGCACACCCATGTGCATTTCAGTCCATACTGCTTCAGACTCATCACATTCTCCATCAACTAGGTCATCTTTCACACTCACTTTGAGATCACTTCTCACATAGAGACAGACACCACCACCCCTCCGTTTTACCCTGTCTTTCTGAAAGAGAGCATAGCCAGGAATATTAATAACCCCGTCAAGTAAACATGGGTTTACTTCAGGGAGATCATGTCAAACAAATCTTATAGATTTTTTTGACTGGGTGACTAAAATAATAGACGGTGGAGGTGCAGTAGACATTGCATATCTAGATTTTAGTAAGGCTTTTGACACTGTCCCACATAGAAGACTTATCAATAAACTACAGTCATTGAACATGGACTCCCATATTGTTGAGTGGATTAGGCAGTGGCTGAGTGACAGACAACAGAGGGTTGTAGTCAATGGAGAACATTCAGAACAAGGTCATGTTACCAGTGGGGTACCTCAGGGATCTGTACTGGGACCAATTTTGTTTAATATCTTCATAAGTGATATTGCCTCGATGGTAAGGTTTGTCTTTTTGCTGATGACACAAAGATATGTAACAGGGTTGATGTTCCTGGAGGGAAATGCCAAATGGAAAAGGATTTAGGAAAACTAGAAGAATGGTCAGAACTCTGGCAACTGAAATTTAATGTGGATAAGTGCAAGATAATGCACCTGGGGCGTAAAAACCCAAGGACAGAATATAGAATATTTGACACAGTCCTGACCTCAGTATCTGAGGAAAGGGATTTAGGAGTAATTATTTCAGAAGACTTAAAGGTGGGAGGACAATGTAATAGAGCAGCACGAAATGCCAGCAGAATGCTTGGATGTATAGGGAGAGGTATAAGCAGTAGAAAGAGGGAAGTGCTTATGCCGCTGTACAGAACACTGGTGAGACCTCACTTGGAGTATTGTGCGCAGTACTGGAGGCCATATCTCCAGAAGGATATAGATACTCTAGAGAGAGTTCAGAGAAGAGCTACTAAACTAGTACATGGATTACAGGAAAAAACTTACCAGGAAAGGTTAAAGGACCTTAACATGTATAGCTTGGAAGAAAGAAGAGACAGAGGGGATATGATAGAAACCTTTAAATACATAAAGGGAATCAACTCGGTAAAGGAGGAGAGCATATTTAAAAGAAGAAATACTACCACAAGAGGACACCGTTTTAAACTAGAGGGGCAAAGGTTTAAAAGTAATATGAGGAAGTATTACTTTACTGAGAGAGTAGTGGATGCATGGAATAACCTTCCTGCAGAAGTGGTAGCTGCAAATACAGTGAAGGAGTTTAAGCATGCATGGGATAGGCATAAGGCTATCCTTCATATAAGATAGGGCCAAGGACTATTCATAGGATTCAGATATATTGGGCAGACTAGATGGGCCAAATGGTTCTTATCTGCCGACACATTCTATGTTTCTATGTGAAGAATGAAGCCAAGATTCAGCAAAACCAATTAAATCATAGTTCTCCTCGTGCACCAGAGCTTCCAACTCACCTATTTTGCTTTTCTGGTTTTGGGTTTATTATCGCTTTAACATGTACGAGCAAGAACTCTTTGTTCAACAAGGCTGTTTATATGTAGTACCAATTATACATTGTACATGTTATGAGAACAGATATTGCTCAGGACATTATTGATTTGTAAGGAATCTTTTATTACCTATTTGATTTGATGTAGTCTGTTAGGCTTGTTTCATTATATAATACAAAGTCAATTTGTCATGATAATCTTACAGCTGACAGGTTTCAAATTTAATAGATCTTTACAGGGAGATTTGTATTGATTTCTGGCATTTTGTATACACTGTATCCCAGGTTTATAAAAACTAGATTGGTTATTTATTTTATTTTATATTATTTTATTTGTAATACAAGATGCTATATAATGCTATTAAACTTACAGGTATTTGGTATTTCAGTCTGAAGCATTAATAAACTCAAAATTCTAAAATATTTTAAATCGGGGCTAAATTCTACCAGTCAACAATAACTATTTTTTAATCACTATGCTAGTAAACAGATAGGAAGTGTATTATATTTACTTGTTTTAAAACTTTGGTTTTTTTTTACATTTCTTTATTTGCTTGCCTGTTTCTGCCCCAGGCCAAAATACATCTCAGAAGTCTTCATGGGCAATTTTTTTTTCATCTGGAGGAGTAGAAGAGGGCTTTGTCAACCAAGTACCCTCCTTCATGCATGCATGAGCTAAGGACAGGTGAATTCCTGGAAGTACATGCATGAATCATCTGCCCTTACATAATTTAGACAAGCCTATAAATGTAAAGCAATTTCTCCACCAAATAAAGCACAAAGACATAGATGGATGAGTGGGGGGGGGGGGGGGGTTGCAGACTTGCTTGGCATGCTGCACGGCCACCACAAGCACTTTGCAATGCGAAAGAAAAATGTCAGGAAGCAGTAGCACCCCAGTGACAGCAGAAGTTGAGAGTGAGAGGAAGTCTCCTCCCCTGCTCTGCCCATCACTCTCCTATACATGATCAAATGATGAGTGAGTTTAGAGATTAGGGTGTCTGCATTGAGGGCTCTGGAAGAGGGTATATTGGGGTGTCTGTACTATGGAGAGGGGAAGCGGTTTCTGTATTAAAGGATCTGTCCTGGAGGGGGATGTCTCTACTAAGGAGTTATGTACTGGGGGGTGGGGTGTCTGTTCTAAAGGGGTCTTTACTGGGGGTAGGGGATGTGGGAACATAAGGAGGTCAGTCGTCTGTACTGAGGGGTCTGTTGTGCTGGGGGGTTCTTTGCTTAGGACTTTGTACTGGGGGGAGGGAGTCCATTCCTGATCGGGGTAGTCTGTGCTGGGGAGGTTTAGGAAGAGGAGGGCCTGTCTGTTCTGAGGGGTCTGTGCTGGGAGGTCAGTCTGTGGTGCTGGGGGGGGGGGGTCAGTTTGTACTGGGAGAGTCAGTACTGAGAGGTTTGTGCTGGGGAGGGTCTATCTGTACTGAGGGGTCTCTGCTGGGGAGGTTGGTTTGTGCTAAAGGGGTTTGTGCTGGGGGGGTTGTTGTACTGGGGGGTCTGTGCTGGGGGGGGGGGGGGTCAGTTTGTTCTTGAAGGGTTTGCTTTGCAGCCAGAATTGTATACCTTGTCACTTTCAGGAGGCATAATGCCCACTGAATGTAACCCGTTCAATTAAATAGAGCTGTTCTGCAAGCACCTCGCAACAAATTCGCAGTGCATGTGGTTGCAGCACAATAGTGTGAGGATCAAGAGGGTAAAGCAGGTGGTGAGGAGGCCATACAACACCTCCTCATCACCTGTAAAATGCTCTCTGAAGAACGATCTGAATGCAGATCTCTCTTCAGAGAGCACTACTAGCTATGCATAGTAACAAATCAGCTCTCAGCTTTCATTTTCAAAGCTTAACTGAACAAGCTTAAGATAGAAGCTGATTGGTTTCTATGCACAGCTGCTCCAGAATCTGTCTGCTCTAGTTTTGATAAATTTCCCTTATTGTGTTTTACATTTCATAATCTTGACTACTGCACTCTAAGTACATTACATTATTCTGTAAGGTAGGCTGTGTGTAGAAAGCATATGTTATTGAACAGTTGTATTCTAATAAAATGAGGGTGCTAAGGTTTTTATGTTCCTGTGACATACTGTATGTGTGCTGAGCATAGGGGAAGTAGGCTTAGGTGTTATTTAAAGTGTTACTAAACCTATAAACATTTTTTTACCTGAATACATTATTTGCATTAAGGTAAACACCTTTTTCAATTTCCCTGTGCCCCCCTTCCCCTGTGTGAGGAGTAAGAGAGGGGAGAAGAGATCAGTGCTGTGCACGGCTGCATCTATTGTCCTCTTACTTCCTCTTCACATAGCATTCAAGAAGCAGCAGGAGCCATTGGCAAATGCAGTGAAGAGTAAGTGGGGGGTGGGCCTAAGTCCCACTATGTAAGTCAATGGAGCGCGGCTCCATAGACATAGAGGTCAGTGGCGCGCAGACCACGTTTCTCCCCATAGCAAACGGCTTGTTATGGTGGACATAAAAAGAAAAGGAGAAGCCAAAATCACTGCCCGGGGTCCTAGAAGAGGAGGATCGGGGCCACTGACTTTAGTAACACTTTAACTATGCCCTTTAAGCCCTTTCCACTGTTAACACAACTTGACAACATCCACACTTTAGTTTATTTCTCTGAACCAGTCCTTTTTGGTGTTGGGGTAGGGATATAAAAAAAAAAAATCTGGTCTCAGGTGCCAGATGTACTAGGTACGCCACTGGTGTAATAGGTACAGGTATCAATTTCCTTTGACAGGGGTCACAGTATTAATAAAACAATAGATAACACCGGGCTCCCATCCCAGTTGGTAAAATGTCATTGCAGTTTATCACTGATACTGTTGATCACACCTGTGGAAACATATGGCAACCAGATTTCTTGCCACTCAGTTTGTGGGATAGAATGTTCCCACACAGAAGTATGAGCTTCTTTCCACTAGTTCCTAAAATAGATGTGGCAAATATTATTATTTTCTTAGGGGACCTCTAAGCCGAACATAACCATGTCTTGCAATCTCCTCCAAAGTGATTCTAGATGATGAGACCCAGTGTCAGTAAGACATCTAAGCCAAACAAATATGTGCCGTGCAATCTTCTCCCTGGCATTCCAGATGGTGAGCCCCGGTGTCAGTATGCTATCTTTCAGTCTTGTAACCTGGATACTCTTTCTTCTCCCAGTCCCAAACAGGGAACGTCAGGTTCAGACTCTAAAGAATTAAATGTAAAATGCACTGTAGATAGCACAGTCCAAAAGACAGTCAAATTGTATTATCAATCTATGGCACTTACAGTTCCAGTCAAATTAGAAAGCATTTAACGGGCATGGTCTCGGCATGGAAGCATGAAGATGTGTCTTCTCTGAGGTCCTGGCTCACAGCCCTCTTGCAGCCTTATAGAGCAGGCTTATCCCACATTCTCCCCTCCAAGAGCCACGCTTCATGATAAGGAGGCCAAACCGCGGCGGTACAGGTCCCACTGTAACTATGGAGCGGTTCCTGATCTCGGTGCAGCCTGCCACCTGTGAAACATGTAGAGTATGATTGGATCTTGTCCGGGGTTTTTTCCCCCCCTTTCAGGGGAGACACCATAGCCGACACCCAATCTATAAGAGGAGGGTTTGCATGTTATAATTTCCCATTTTTGGATCCACCTCACAGTGGACCCTTCTGGATATTTGTGATACATTTTATTCAATCATTTTGTTTGTGTGTTGCCCCTCTAGGGGATGTCTGTTATCTATGTACACATAATAAACTTTTGTATTTTTATAATATCTTCTCATTGTGAGTTCATACAGTACCATAACAATTCTGCAGTGCCCCCAGTTTGCTAGTTTATTGCATCCACTTTTAGGACGAAGGAACCAAGTTAATTACTAAATACTTTTTGTAGAACATACCATATATGTTCTATCACTACAGAGGAACTCTCGAGCGCCTTGGCTGGATCCCCAGTGGGGAAAGCTCCAGGCCCGGATGACTTTATAGTCTCATATTACAAAATGTTTCATGAACAACTAGCAACTCATTTCGTTACCACTTTCAATGCAATCTTAGATGACAACACCAGGCCTCCTGACCTCATGCAAGCAAGTATCTCAGTAATCCCCAAACTGGAAAAAGACCCTATCTCTAGCCCTAGCTCTTTGCTTAATTGAGACCTCAAGTTGTTCACGAAAATTCCGGCTGAGAGACTGGGCGCAGTTCTTCAGCGTATCATCCCCCTTGATCAGGTCCGATTTATCTGTAATAGAGAGGGCCGAGATAATATAAGGACTATTGATGTTTTAGCAAGAGTCAGGCATCTTAACACCCCTTAATCCTTTTATCAACAGACACTGGCCACCTTGTGACATATTGGGATGCCAGCTTCTATCTTATCTTGGATTTCTGCTCTCTATTAGACCCCTACTGCTACATTCAAGGTGAATGGGGTTGCCTCCAATTTCTTTACCATTGGCAACGGAACTAAACAGGGGTGTTTTCTTTCTCCATTCCTTTTCATACCTTCTTTGGAACCACTACTGCAACATATTAGGCTCAATCCCAACATCAGAGGATTAGAGACTAGTTCATACCATCATAAAATTGCTGCTTATGCAGATGATCTACTCTTTTATATAGCAGACCTGCTTGTCTCCATACCAGTCTTTTGATCCAAATTACATGTTTATGGTAACCTGTCAGACTTTAAAGTTAACCTGAAAAAGTCTGGAGCCCTTAACGTTACTCTTACTCCTTGTACCCTTGCCGCCTCTGTTGGGCCTCTCAAACCATTCAGTACCTGGGAACCAAGATTCAATTCAACTTTCAGCCTTTACTGAAAATGTTTTCCGCCGACCTGGACAAATGGAAAACTTTGGCTGCTTCTTGGTTAGGTAGATGCAAAGTTTTAAATGAATGTCATGCCCCGCCTTCTGTATCTTTACAAGCTGTGCCAGTTATGATTCCTCAGGGTTTCTTTCGTAAGCTTCAGACAATTTTCATTAGGTATGTCTGGCAAGGTAAACCTTCCCGTCTCAAGAGATCACTTCTGCAGCGACCAAAGCTTAGAGGAGGGGTGGGTCTTACCGACCCAGCCTTATATTGCACAGCGGTCCACCTTAACACAGCGGTTGACTGGTATAGACACTCATCCTATAAATTATGGAAATCCCTGGAACAGGAATCAGTACCGCTTTCATTAGCCGGCCTTCCGTGAGCTGTGATTCTCTACTCCTGATTTGCCTTTCCACACCCTTTGATTGAACCCACATTACTGGAACCTCGCAGGTACTAACGAATAGCTGAGATGTCCAGCTACCCCTCTCTGTTGACACCTATTAATGGCCACCCAGACTTTGTGCCCAATTTCTCTGATAAAGCTTTTCAGCTCCAACCAGACTTGAACCTGGACAGCGCTTCTACCTTCCATGGCCCCCTTAAATGGGTCAGTCCGTCAGTCTTGTATCCCACTCTTTATTCTTCAGCATTAGGCAAGTGGAAGATTTTACAACTGGCCCACTTCCTTCGGTCCCTTCAAGACCATGCTTATTTCCACAGACAGCCCACTTCATTTGAAGTCCTCTGCCTGGGAGACAAGCCCTTACAGAAATCTCTATCCTACTCCTATGGCATTTTACTTGCAGCTATCTCCCAACACGATCCATTGCACTTGAGCAAGTGGGAGAGAGATCCTAATATTTTGTTTTTGCAGGACCAAAAGAACTGTATACTTTTCTTTTCTCACTAGTCTTCCCTGTGTAGCAAATATTAGGAGATCACATTTAAAATTTTGATGCGCCACTACAGGACTCTGGCCTTACTAGCATCAATTTTCTCTGGCCATAGCCCGTCATGCTGGAGATGTATTTCCCAGACAGGCACACTACTCCACATCTAGGATTGTCTGTGGCTCACCCCATTCTGGCCAAAGGTTCTGTAGATTGTTTATAAACTTAGAGACGTTTCCCTCATTGAAAACCCGGCAGCAGTGCTCTTAAACCTAACCCCAATTTCCAATAAGAAATACCCTAAATCCCTGTTGACACATCTGCTAAATGCAGCTGGGGCATGCATTCCCAGCATGTGGGAAAAGCAATCTCTGCCTACAGTGTTACAATGGTTTGCCAGGGTAAATGACATTCAGCAGATGGAAGCCCTGATTGCTGCCCTCAGGGATAAGACACATGCTGGCTATACTGGGACATGTTCCGGTTCTTGGATGATTATTTGGCCTATTCTTAAGCTGATCCCTTGATGGGACTTCGACGCCTTGCACCGGTTTCCCCACTGAAGCGCCCTACCCTCCCTGCTCCCTTACCTTTCCTCTTCTCATATCTTTTCTTTTTACTCCCTTCCTCGACACCTAGTGTGTCATCTTTTTCCTCCAATCCACAAAAAAAGTTACTTGATATGCATTAATCAGTTGGTGCAGCTACTGTGAGGGTGCACGTTTTGCTCCTTATCTTGCAGTGGTTCAGTACCTGCTAGCTAGTGTTCTTCTTTATTTTTCCTGACATTCCTGACATGTTCCTGCTTTTTAAGTTTTAATATTTAATATTTGTCTTCCATCACACTACAAGATACAGGATACAAGATACAAGATATATTGGTTGTAGATGCTGCGGCCCACAGTTTAAAGATACTTTCTATTGTGGTGGTGGAACCTTGTCTATTATCTCATTGATATCCATTAACACCTGGAAAGGATGGGTGGCACTGCCTGAGAAAGAACTGCAGGTGTATTGAAGCCAAATGCTATTACCTAAGGGTCTCAAATATGTGTAAAACCAGATAGGAAGTGTTAATAGCCTATAAGAAATCCTATATTTGTCTGTAACATATAAATCAATAAATTAAAGTGCTCAACCTGACAAGTAATTTACAAAGAATCAATAAACAATAATCTCATATATCTATACTAAACCATGCTGGTCGGACCTGATAACTGCACATTTACACTCTATCCTGTGTGGTTTTTGCAGATTTCTCACTGATCAGCCCAGTGGTCCTTTTTACAGGGGATTTGATGATTGATTTCCTCCCCTTCCTCAACTCCAGGGTCTGTGGTGACAGATGAGATTGCACCACTATGTTATCAGGATCTTTCTGAGGTTTTTCTTGAGAAAAATGCTCAAGCATTACCTCCTCATCGAGACTATGATTGTAGCATTGATCTACTCCCAAATAGCAAATTGCCGTTCGGTCATGTTTATCCTCTTTCACAGGATGAACTTGCCCATCTCAAAACCTATTTGGATGAGAACTTGGAAAAAGGTTTTATTAGACCTTCCACTTCTTCCACAGCAGCAGGACTCTTTTTTGTTCGCAATAAAGATTCAAGTCTCAGACCTATCATCGACTACAGGAAATTGAATGCTATCACAATAAAAGATCGCTATCCTCTACCGCTTATCCCTGAGCTCATTGAGCAGGTGCGTGGAGCTACCTATTTTTCAAAATTAGACCTGAAAGGAGCATACAATCTCATTCGAATCCGTGATGGACACGAGTGGAAGACTGCATTCAGAACTAGATACGGATTGTTCGAATATCTTGTGATGCCATTCGGCCTATGCAATGCCCCTGCAGTTTTCCAACGATTTATAAACGATATTTTTAAAGACTTACTAGATGTCTGTGTTGTGGTATATCTGGACGATATACTTATATATTCACGGACCCTGTCTGAACACATAAGACATGTAAGACTTGTATTATCGAGATTGCTTGCACATAATCTTTATGTGAAGCTGAAGAAATGCTTGTTCCATAAAGATGAGGTACTCTTTCTAGGCTACATCATATCCAAAACAGGAATCGAGATGGACATGAGTAAAATATCCTGCATTCAGGATTGGCCTACACCAACTACACGCAAGGCGCTACAGCGATTCCTGGGATTTTCAAATTTCTACAGGAAGTTCATAAAAAACTTTTCTGCTATTGTGAGACCCCTCACACAGCTCACTAGCATAAAAATACCATTTAAATGGTCAGAAGAAGCAAATAAGGCTTTCCACTTGTTAAAGACAAGGTTTACTTCCGCTCCCATATTACGCCATCCAGACCCATCCCTCCAATACATTCTGGAGGTAGATGCGTCAAACATGGCAGTAGGAGCAATACTCTCCCAACGACCTACCCACACTTCACCACTTCATCCAGTCGCTTTTTTTTCTAAATCCCTGAGCAGTCCCGAGATAAATTACCCCGTGGGTGAAAAGGAACTGCTTGCTATAAAATTGGCTCTGGAGAATTGGCGACATTTACTCGAAGGCACCCAACTACCAATAATTATATACACGGACCATAAAAACCTCCAATATCTTCAGACTAGCAAAACTCTCTCGCATCGACAGGTACGATGGTCACTATTCTTTCTAAGGTTTAACTTCCTAGTGACCTACACACCTGCAGATAAGAACAAAAAGGCGGATGCACTATCACGACTAACTGAAGAAAACTACTTTGAAATCCCTTCCGTTCCTATAATACCTCACAAACGCATTATTGGAGTTGTCCGTTCCTTAAAGGAAGAGGTTCTGCATGGTATAAGTTTGGATTCACCCCCACCACAACTAAATACTGATGCAGAAGGCTTCCTCTACTACAACGACAAACTTTACATACCACCTACCCTACGCACCAAGATCTTGGAATTATCGCATGATGTGCCTATGGCAGGACATATGGGTATGACAAAGACTTTCAATTTGATTTCTCGACAATTCTGGTGGCCTGACATGAAAACATCTATACAAAAATTCGTCTCTTCATGCAATGTCTGTGCCAGGTCCAAAATTGACACTACCAGACCATCCGGTCTACTATGCAGTCTACCAATACCCCAAACTCCATGGGAGGTTTTGTCATTGGACTTCATCGTAGAATTGCCTCCTTCCAAAGGATTTAATACCATCTTGGTGTCAGTGGACCATCTGACAAAGATGGCACATTTCATTGCTATTCGCAGACTACCTTCGTCCAAACAAACGGCAGAACTCCTGATGAAACATGTCTTCAGATTACATGGTATCCCAAAAACTCTTCTGTCTGACCGTGGATCCCAATTTATTTCTAAATTCTGGCAAGAACTATGTCACATACTACGGATTGAGCGGAAGCTCACTTCTCCTTACCATCCGCAGACCAACGGACAGACTGAAAGAGTCAACCAATGCATCGAGCAGTATTTACGTTGTTACACTTCTTACCAACAGGATGATTGGTTGGATCTTCTCCCCCTGGCAGAATTTGCCTACAACAACGCAACTCACAGTACAACCAAGCAGAGTCCGTTCTACTTGAACTATGGGTTCCATCCCTCTATTCTCCCTCCACGCATCCTTCCTTCAAATAACCCAGTAGCCTCAGACTATCTTACCCAAATAAAGGATTCTCTGGGTTTACTAAATACTACCATTGCACACGCTCACAGTCAACAAAAGAAGTACTATGATCTTCGTAGAAGACCTTCTCCACAGTATACTATCGGGGACCTCGTTTGGCTCTCAACAAAAAACTTGAGACTGAAGATCCCTAGCAAAAAGCTTGGACCTCTGTTCTTGGGACCTTTCCCAATCAAGAAACTTATTGGAAAAGCTGCAGTGCAGCTTACATTGCCAATGGACCTAAAAATCCATCCCATTTTCCATGTGTCGCTACTAAAACCCCATGTTCCGGACCAAGGAATAAGGCCTAATATCCCACCTCCCCCTCCTGTACAAGTTGAAGGTGGAGAAGAATACGAGATAAAAGAGATTCTGGATTCTCGTATCTACAGAAGAAGACTTCAGTACTTGGTTAGATGGAAGAACTATGGGCCCCAAGACGACACCTGGCTAAACACCTCTGACATACATGCCCCTAGATTAATCCTCAATTTTCATGCGAGATACCCAGACAAACCAGCTCCAGAGGCCTTCAGGAGCAGGCCTTAAGGGGGGGGTATTGTAATGTTCCGGTACCTTTGGTACCCTAAATTACACTTTCCACAAGTGTATGCGCCCCACCATTTACTTTTTGAAAGGTGCGCATACACCTTTAAGACTGGAGCTGTCATCACCCAGCGCCGGACTAGATGGCTATTTAAAGCGCCGGTTCTCACTCACATGTGTTCGTTCAAACACCCTTACCTGGATGCTAACCTTGCTTGAAGCTTCCATGCTTGCAAGCTTACTTCGCTGACGGAACCTCGCTGCGCTGATCCCTGTATCCCGCTATTGGATCATCCGCCTCTCCTGAACCACCCTTCGGCTGTATCGCTAATAGTGCTAAGTACCCCGCAGGGGAATTCTCTATAAACTTATACTAAGCTTACACTATCTAGCTCTGCATAGTAAAGACTGTTTATCACATATGCATAACTAGATTGCTAGCTCTTGAGACTACTGCTACTTTTCTGCACTGGGTTGATCTCTTTTGTATGTCCACCTGCTATTCTATCATCTTCTATCATACAACATTGCTAAACCTTCCTGCATCCATCTGCTACTGTCTCACCTTCAAGTGTCTATCACCTACCACCTCCACTCAACCTATCCCTCAACCTTCATCATTGTGTTACCACATACATAAAGTCACTCTAGGAACCAGTTTGCTAATTGTGTGTATTTACTGGCTGAAATAAGACCTTCCACACATGATGAGTCATTGAGGTTGGGAATGGTATCTCAGCATATCTCTTACATGACTACTGACGTGGAACTATTTCTGCAGCTGAAAATCCACACCATATAAGAAACGCAGGAGCGTTACAATTTGGCAGATTAATTTATGTTGTTATCTTTAATACATGAGTGTATTATATAATTAAAAAACTTTTTGTATTTTACATATATCTATTTATCTTGTTTTTTCTTTTGTATTTGGGTTTCTCTTACAAAGTCCCTTGGGCCAAACTTTTCTCTGTATAAACTATACTAAACCATGGTGTGATATATAAACTGCGCTAAGTGCAAAGCGCATACAGTGCATGTATATCAATATAACATGACTTGTGCCCAATGGGTGAAAAAAAAATATTCTATTTTGTAAAAACGTAAAATAAAAACACAATAAATTGTTCTTCAAACCAATAAATTAATATGTGGGTCCATAAAAGGTGTTAAAGTACATAAATCAGTGCAAAAAAATTGCAATATCTGTTGATCAGTCATGAAGGTGGGTACAATTGTGCTTCCCTCACTCCAAGGTCTGCACTTTACCAGAATATGGAACCCCTGCAGGGGTCATGGGCACCAATTAGAAAGCTGTATGTTTCCTCTTCTCATCTACACGACAGGTCAAAGGGAGCAGAAGATAGAAACCTCTAACAGGGACAACAGACACCAGCTTGACCGCAATCTCCTAATATGCTCGATTTCAGGAAATATCATCACAGGTATATGGAGATGGAAAGAGGTATCTCATAGCGTAAATCCATTAAACAGAGTTTTATTCCAAATCAGTAAAAGTTATACTTACAAACAAACAAAGTAAGTAAGCTTGTATGGTAAATACAGGCGCCGTGTCTGGAATGCAAAGCGTTCTAAGAACCGGAAGTACAAAGCCGAAAGTGACGCGGTGACGCTCTACGCGTTTCGTCAGAATGACATCATCAGGAGAAGCGTCAATTGTGTCAATTCAGCTGTATTTATAACATGTAGTTGCTAGGCAGTGAGAAACTACAGCGTCCATAAATGGAAGCCAGCCCAAGTGATACTCATAGTATATGGAGATATAGTTCCTGCTGGGCAATCTACATTTCGCAAAATACAGCCTCCACGAACATACTTCCGGGATTGTAAAAATCATGAATAGCAAATAAAACAAATGTAATTAATACAACACTTCTGGGCTGAAGTCAAATTAAGGTTCCTCTTAATTGAAAATAAAATATACATAAAAAATATGTATGAAAAACATACATATAAAAATACACATATAAAAAAAAAATACAAGAATGTATAGAGTATAAGTAGTGTGTAAATGTACAGAATAACCTAAAGGAGGGGAATGTAGTAAAGTGAGCTAACTCTATGCGTGTCAATATACGCATACATAGGAAACAGGAAAATCCTATATGTAAGACCAATGTGGATAAGGCACGCATAGCCTCTCCTGGAATCACCATAAACTAGCATATTATAGCCATATGCACATGAATTCAGGAGCAGGTCTAATATCCTCACTCCATATAAATTGGTATATGTAAGTTATTATAAATCTAACATGTGGTACAAGTATAAATGTATTTCTAGAAAGGAGGGAAAATATACTAAGCTTATTCACTAGAAGGGGCATGAAGATAACATGTGCCATGTACCATAACATGATACGTATAAATAGGTCCCAAAACTGAACCATTTGGTATCAATTGATAAATACCCAAGTTAAAAATTGGAAATAAAACAGTTCAAGTCAATATCTATGTTCAGGCCCCCCCGGCTGTAGGGACCCCAGTTGGTAAATCCATTTAGTTTCATTTTGGGACACCCTTATTTTCTTGTTGTCCCCTCTCCAGTGTTCTTAACTAAATCTATCCCATAAAATGTCATTCCCTTGGGGGTCTCTGTTATGTACCTTTGAAAAATGTCTAGATAGGCTGTGTTTGGGGAACCCTTTTCTGATGTTGTTAACCACTTGCTGACCGGTCACGTTGACCGTACTGCGGCAAAGTGGCACGATTCTGTCCAGCGACGTAGTACTACGTCGCTGGACTCCTCCCCCTGTAGGCGGCGCTCGCTGTTTTCATTCACAGCGGGAGTCGGGCCAGGGGAGGAGTGGCGGCGATCGCCAATGCTCTTCCCCCAAAGTCGGGAAATCAAGTTTGGAGATCCGCCCGCCTGTGTAAACAGAGCAGGCGGATCTCCTAAGTGACAGGGAGTGACAGATGGCAGTGTTCAGCATAGCTGAACATCCGATCTGTCCCTGACTCACTCAGTCACCTCCCCCCACACATGTCAGTAAGCACCAGGCATACATTAACCCCTCCCTCTCCAATAAAATTAACCCCTTCACTGCCAGAGTCATTTTTACAGTAACAGTGCATATATATAGCACTGATTACTGCAGTAATGTCACTGGTAACCCCAAAAGTGTCAAAAATGTCAGTCAAGGGTCCGATCTGTCCGCCGCAATGTCGCAGTCCCGCAAAAAAAATCGCAGATCGCCGCCATTACTCGTTAAAAAAAAAAACACCAAAAATGACAGAAATCTTTCCCTTAGTTAGTAAACGCAATAACTTTTGCGCAAACCAATCAAAATACGCTTATTGTGATTTTTTTTACCAAACATAGGTAGCAGAACACAAATTGGCCAAAAATTTTAAAAAATGTTGATTTTTACATTTTTTTGGTGGGGAATTTCATATAAAAAAATGTTAAAAATATTGTTATTTTTTCAAAATAAACGCTCTTTTTTTGTTTATAGCGCAAAAAGTAAAAATCTCACAAGTGATCAAATACCACCAAAAGAAAGCTCTGTTTATGGGAAAAAAAGGACGTAAATTTCGTTTGGGTACGGCGTCGCACGACCGCGCAATTGTCAGTTAAAGTCGCACAGTGCCGAATCGCAAAAAGTGGCCTGGACGTAAGACAGCAAAATCCTCCGGTGGTAAAGTGGTTAATGTGTTCTCTAATCCTAAGGAAGAGGGGTCTAGTGGTCCTCCCCACATATTGGAGTCGGCAAGGGCATTCGATCACATATGTCACGTGTGTGCTATTACAGGTAATCAATTCCTTGACCTGGAATATTTTGTTAGTGACTAAAGTTAACTATCACTCTTGGTTGCTTTTTGTTTACCTTACACGGTAAGCATTTCTGGCATCTATAGAATCCTTTTAATTCTGGAAATAGTCTTAACTTTTTAGATGGGTCTATAATACTATGTACAAGATGATTTCTGAGTGTGGCTAGATCCATGTTCTTCTCTTTATTTCTCACTTTTTTGGTTAGCAGTGTGTCTCTATTCATATTCCTTCTCACCTCTCTTCTTACTCTTTCTTTTTTTTTTTTTTCTAAGTTCTCCCTGCAATAGCCTTTCTTTTCAGACCTTTTCATCATCAATTCAGCTTGTTCATCATAGTCTTCCATTTTATCACAATTCCTTCTCAGTCTCATTAACTGACCTTTCGGGATGTTTCCCTTCCATCTCGGGTAATGGCAGCTGGAAACTGGTATATAACCATTCCTATCAGTAGACGTAAAGAAGGTCCTGGTATGTCGTCTATCTCCTTCTATGTATATCTGGAGATCTAGATAATCTACCTGTAGCCAATTCCAATTCCCGATAAATGAAATTCGGTATCTATTCTGGTTAATCTCTGCTAGGAATTTTTTTCAGGGACTCTTCTGATCCTTCCCATAGGATGATAATGTCATCTATGTATTGAAAACAATGAGGATCACACAATACTCAGCCCTCTAAGATCCTGCCACAGCGCCTCGGCTAAAAATCATTAAGGTAATTGCACCTCTAAAAAAATATTAAATAAGAAATGCAAGCCAGCAATAACTAATAAATATTGAACAAATGGTCAGATCTCATACAAACATGAAATCAAGACATGCGGCGCATATAATCACAGTCCTATATGTGTAGAGTGTTATTCATGAAAGATGAAGTGTCACACAGTTCATGATAGATCATCCACTTAGAGATAAGGAATGTGACGTCCACCACACCACAAGTGCAGAAATCACTGCTCCCAATGATAATGAACTCACCAGACAGCTGATAAACAGCGCTTAACATCTTATATCACTCTGCAGGCAGTTTAGTAGATTTCCATGGGTGGCCGCAACTCAGTATGAATCCATATGGGGATAAAAGCAAAATGATCCATAGCGTAATATTGTTAAATACAACGTTTATTAAATGAAAATAAAAAGGATCCACTCACATTTTTAATGCGGTAAAAACGCCTTTAAAAGCATAAGCACACGTTAAGGGGGGCTAGATATCAATCTATGATCAGCCTCCAGTCCTCCGCTCATCTGCCTGCCCCAGAGACCAGCGTCACTTTCGGTTAGACGTCTGATGCGGGTACACTCTCCTCGTTGCCGCGCAGCCTACGTCCCGGCATGTTTCGTTTTACAACTTAGTGATGTATTGCCGATAGAATTTCAAGTGTGGTCTCTCTATGCTATAAAACTGTTCCTCCTCCCACATGTTCATAAACAGATTGGCAACACTTGGGGCATAGCGAGCTCCCATGGCCACGCCTTTAGTGTGTACATAATAGTTGTTCCCATACCAGAAATACCTATTCTCCATTGCCAGTTTCAGACCTTTCAAAATATGTTGAACCTCTTCTTGCTTCAGATCTGTGCCTTCATATAGGGCTTTAGCAACCCCAGAGATCACAGAGATCTGGGATATTGAGAATATAGACCAGCGTTTTTTGGTTACTATAGATACAATTCCCTTGACACCAGTATAGTCCAAAGAGATGGGTTGAATGGGGTTGCTAAATATGGACCAATATATTAATTTATTGGTTTGAAGGACAATTTATTGTGGTTTTTCATGTTTTTACAACATTGACTGTATTATTTTTTTCACCTATTAGGCACAAGTCACGTTATATTGATATACCTTTTGAGATCACTGTGTGCGCTTTGCACTTAGAGCACTTTATATAACATACCATGGTTTAGTATAGATTTATGAGATTATTGTTTATTGATGATTGATGTTGAGCACTTTAATTTATTGTTTTATTTATTACAGACACATATAGGATTTCTTATAGTCTATTACCACTTCATATCTGGATTTACACATATTTGAGACCCTTACGCAATAGTATTTTGCTTTGGTACATCTGCAGTTCTTTCTCAGGCAGCGCCCCCCCATACATTGCTCCCTTTAATTTCTATTTTCTCATATTCCTTCATTGGGATACTAGAGGTGGGCTGCAGCCTGTTAAATATATCCTAGCACAGAAATTATTTTTTTCACATCCATTGACACCTGTTGTGGTTGTATTATTATTGCTTATATTTGGATTTCATTGACTGTGAATTGACATGTCATACTGTTATGTTCTATTGCATAACTTAAATAAAAAATTAATTAAAAAAAGAGAGCATTTAAATTCCATAGACTTTCCATCAGCTTATGACCCAATATTTTTCTTCTGGCTTCATCAGGGGTTTCAATTACCTGATGAATATTATATGAATGTTGGGACTTACCATCCTTTTACAGCAAGTAGTGGGGAGTAGTTCACATGTAGGAAATTTCTATCTGATAAGAGATCTAATTGCCATATGTAACTACATATTGTGATTGTCCGTATCAGTGAAACTACTGTTTGATTAACTACAGTGAATATTTTGAGCTGGAGCTGTGCTTTAAGTGAAAATTTACCTATAAATATTTGTGAAAGCCAGGCAGTATCTTTACAAGAATGTTTGTGTGGTCAGGTCTGCTTCCCAGTCCTAAATTGGCCCTTTACAACACATATGAGTTATTGTGCAAATTCAAATATCAGCTGTACTGTATAACATATCTCTTGAATGTTTATTCCAGTGTTTGTGTATGATTTGCAGCTTACGGAAATTTGCACTTGATAAATAGTAGGGGTGTGATGTATTTAATACCAGCGGACAAGCTGGCAGCCATTCAAGCAATATGCCACTGGCAAAAATCACTCATAGTTTAATGTACAAATTCACTTTTAACAAATAAGACACATTAGTGAGTCTATTGCTGAAATTCCAGAAATATTCGTTTATGTGATCCTTTCTGTGCTGCATAGCTGGTTTTATAGCATGTTAATTTGTTACTTTAGAAACATTACACTTTTTACTTTTTCTACAGTAGCACATATGTGCAGGGCCACTGATAGGGGGGGGGGGGGGCACCAGCCCTCTTGTAGGGGGCCTGAGCACACAGGGGGGCCCACACAGAGATGGGGATTAGTGATGGACAACAAATACAGAAATCTTCCTCCAGCACCTGAATCTGATCTGTCCCTCTCCCTGCTATCAGCTTTTATTTGTTGAGAAAGAGACAGTTGTCCCTGACTAATCCCCCTCCCTTGTGTGCCCCCCCTCTCCCAGCACTTATCTCTGCTCAGGAGTTTATTTGTAAATTTGTTTCTCTCTCTCTGTCTCTCTGATCACTGAGCTCCAACTGCCCAGCCTGTATATTTTTCTCATCTCATCTTCTTTTTTATTCAACATGTTTTTTTTTTTTAGATTTAGCAGGAATTATGCGAGTTATGCTATATTTGTGTCTGCTAATAGTGATTTTGTTGTAATTGTAGCTAAATATATCTTTAACATTTACTGGGGGGGGGGGGGGCTGCCAGGTAGTCTGTACGGGGCCCCGCGATTTCTAACAGCAGCCCTGCATATGTGAGATAATGGTCCTTTTAAACATGAAAGCTTGTGAAGCAGATCACACATAACTGTGGTTTAGGTAGGTGCCACACTAAAAGTTTGACTTTCAAGTAACACAGAAAAAGCTACACTGGCAAGTGCCACAACCTAATCAGTATTGGCAAGTGCCAAAATGAAAGAATTACTGGCGAGTGACTCATCTAAAGCAGCCCTGTCAAATGTCACATCTAAAGCAGTACTGACAAGTGCTACATCTTAAGCAGTACTTGCTTGTTCACATATAAAGCAGTACTGGCAAGTGCCACATCAAAAGCAGAACTGGCAAGTGCCACATCAAAAGCAGTACTGGCAAGTGCCACATCAAAAGCAGTACTGGCAAGTGCCACATCAAAAGCAGTACTGGCAGGTGTCTAAAGGAGTACTGGCAAGTGGAAACCTAAAGCAGTGCTGTACAGTGGCACAACTATAGCAATACTGGCAAGTGCCACATATAAAGCAGTACTAGACAGTGGCACAACTAAAGTAATACTGGACATTGTCACACCCTAGATGGTACAAGCAAGTGCTACACCTTTAAAATACTTATTAGCACCAAAAACAAAGCAGTATTAGCAAGTTTCACAACCAGTTTGGGCAATACATGTTTAAAAATTAGTTCAGCCTACCTGGTCAAATATTTCCCTTCCTTACACTAACCTGTTCCAGCTATCTTCACTGTGTTGCCCTGCCTGGTGCTGCACAGTCAGCACAGGTAATTCCTATAGGTGAGCCCTACTCATAAGAATTAACTGGGCCACTTAATGAGGATAGGTAGAAGGCAGAGGAAAGTAAGTAATTGACTGGGTGGCCTGCACTCAGTGGTGAGGGAATACATTTAAAGACAATTGTACCATAATTGTACAGTTGTCCTGTAAGATCCACATCCTTCTTGTGCTAAACACCTCCCCCTCCCCGCCCCCCCCCCCACCCCATTTCGAGCCTCCAATGCCAATAAAAACACTTGAGTGTACCACATTATATGGAAACTAGACTAGTAAATATTTAAATGTTTTGTCCCAGAGCAGAGTACTGGAAAATGCCTGACATCTAGAAATCTAAGATTGTATACACACTGTCTAGCAACAAACAGCACTGCAATATTTATCTAATTTTACGCTAGTCTGAAGTCAACCAGAGAATAATTTTGGCATGCAAAGTGGTTAAAAAGTTATTGTTGCATAAACTAGTTTAAATCAAAACTTTAAAATTTGGTCTGGTCTTGTTATCACTACTTACCGAGCCTACTCGCCTTGCTCATACACTTTTTCCTGTTAGCAGACAATCTCGGTTTGTCCGTCCTTTCTCAGGCATCTGGGCTTTTTGAGGATGTGTGCTTTTTTGGGACATTGTTCCCTGTTTCATTACACTATCAGCTCTTTGTACCAAGACACAGTATCTTTGTTTATATTTGCATTCCATGATGTATCCATGGCAAATTACTTGTGTCATAGAACTTATTACTGTCTTGCTTTTGTCTTTATGTTAAAACTCAATAAATAAATACATATTTGTCTAAAATTTGGTCTAGTCGCAAAGGTTTTGATAACTTTTGAACATGAAGTGGTTAAATGGGAGCTATAATGAGTTTTAAATCCAATTTTTGTTTTTTATTATTACTTTTAGTTTTTAAACTGTTGCTGTATGTCTGTTTTTTGTTAATATGTCATATGTGTTCTACAAATTTAAAATTGAAGTAAAGGGTTCCCAGAGTCCTATACATTTTTTAAAGAGACCCCAGACACCAGAGATAACCCATTTGAATTCTGAATTTCAGCACAGCTGAAAAGTAATCATGATAACGATGTGAAAAGAAGATTAGCACTCCATCTGCTGCTAGGATAGTAGGCCGCATAATAATAATATTATGCCATATAATGTGTACCTGTAATATGTCAATGCAATAGATGTAAATTTAATAAACAGCGAAAACTACAGAATGTACAAAGCCAATATACATTTCCTTTAATTACATATTTAATACCAATAAAGGAAGTTTGTCTCAATACAAAGATGTTAGTCTCTAGGAATTTATCATTCATTAGCTGCAAAAAAGAAGCATGCTCTTTTGCAACTTAACCAGCATACAAATTGTTAGTTTTCTAGCACAGGACAACTATCCTAATGATCTAACACTAAGAACTTCCAATTTATTAAAGTCACCTTTACTGTCACTGGCTTAACTGCCATAATAGTTTATGATTTTACTTTTAAAACACTTACCTTTTGGCAGCCTCTCCAACCTGAATAAGTAGCTTCTGTTCCAAAAGCTGACGTATTCCTTGTTTAAGCCAACAGATGCATGACACTAATCAAATGGCTACAGCTACTAGTTTTAAAGCTGCAGAACTAGATAGATGATACAGCCTAGAGTTCTGGAATAGAAGATTAGACTCCATCTGCATAGGAATCAGTATTACACTGGTCATAAATTTTACCTGAGCAATATATAAGAGAATAGAAAAAAATGGAGCCCCCCTGGTAAAGATGCCAAGTTCTATCAAACTCAATTAGCCATGGTTTTGCTAGATCCAGTTTTGGATTTAGAGGCAACTGCCCTGCCAGAAGGATGCCCTCTCTATACAAAAACATAATAATAATTAAAACATTTGTTTGCTTTATTAACATTTATTTTGTGAAGCAAAATATTTCCTGTAATCATCTGTATAAGTTTTTACTCTGTGATATTCAGGGCCATCTTTACCGCAGGACAAAAGGGGCAGTTGCCCTGGGCCCAGTCATTTTTCTGGGGCCCAAAGCAGCTACCCCTTGTGTCTGTGCAACAAATAGTTGATAAGGGGACTTGGGGGGTGCCCAAGAAAATGTTTGCGCAGGGTCCAATCAATATTAAAGACGGACCTGGTGATATTATATCAGTTTTAAACAAATTGTGGTGGCACAAACAAACCACACATAGAGCACTAGGTAAGCTACAATTGTTATTATGCATGTACATGTGACCTCATGAGACTGCATATTTAAAATGTTTGACTGTTGTTGAGAAAGTAAACCAACTCTATAGGTATTGATTCATTTGTTAGTGAGAAAAGTAAATTACGTAACACATTTTTTGTAGAGGTAGGTCTAGCCAGCACTGTCAGGATGCTTTAACCCATGTATTAGGTTTTACTTATTTATGTAGGGAGTGGGCATAGATTCATAGGTTGTAGTATAGCCCTTAGAGACATAGAAAAGTGATGGTAGAAAAAGGTCAAGTGGTCCGGCCTATGTTTTTTCTGCCCTTGTTTTGTTTATGTTTGTCTATCAAATTCTGCTAGTATAAACATTTTTCTTATTTAGTTTTTTATGTTAGTGATGCTCTAAGAGAACTGTGGTGGTGTATCATTAGTATGTGATTGGTGATGTCCACAAATACAACATTTTTTAGAAAAATGTTTTTCCTGTAGGGCACTGTCAATGTTGTGCCCAACTCTCCTTTCTCTTTTTGCATAAAAGTTACCCAAGGATCCCCTACTGGACCCCTGTAGCGCCTTTCATGCAAGGAATCCATGACTATGATTGGTATTTGATACAACTTAACCACTTACCGCATACTAACGTAGGTCTACGTCAGTAAACTTTGCGGTAGTGTACCGGGATGATGCCTCTAGCTAGAGGCATCATTCCGGTACCGTGGTTTGAAGCCGACGGTTGGCTTTCCGTCGGTACCGACCGATGCGGCTCGGGAGCCGCTCGATCGGTACCCGGGGGGGCGGGAGGGGACGTCCCCCCCTCCCGCCGCCTTCCGTGGCTTTGCTCGGGGCTCCCGTCCCACAGGGAGCCCCGAGCACCCAGCCGGCGCGTCCGCCGGCTGGATGGAGTCCCGATGAATGCCGGAAACAGCATCGATCGGGGCTCCGTTGACGTAACCCGGAGGCGGCGTCCATGACGTCACTTCCGGGTTACTGTGCCGCAAAAGGCGGCAAATTTGAAAATCGGCTGTATGCAAAAACGCCGTTTTTGGCGTTTTGCATACAGGGAAGTGTAGTGGAGGGGTCTAGGGTCTTTTAGACCCTCGATCCCTCCATAAAGTGTACCTGTCACGACATATTGCTGTCACAAGGGATGTTTACATTGCTTGTGACAGCAATAAAAGTGATCAGATTTTTTTTTTTTTTAAAACTGTAATAAAGTTAAAAAAATAAATAAAATAAATGGGAAAAAAAAAAAAAAAATTTAGCCGCCCCCGTCACCGTTAGCTCGCGCACAAAAAAAAACGTATACGCAAGTCGAGCCGCAAATGAAATCGCTGTTCAAACCACACATGTGAGGTATCGCCGCGATCGCCAGAGTGTGAGCAATAATTTAAAAAAAAGAGCTACACTCTACCTCTAAACTGGTAACCGTTAAATAAATTTAAAGCGTCGCAGATTGAGATCTCTATTGACCGTAGTTTGTCGACATCCCACGGGGGGGGCGCAATTTTAAACCGTAACATGTTGGGTATCTATTTACTCGGCGTGACATGTTCTTTCACAATATACAAAAAAAATGGGCTAACTTTACTGTTTAGTATTTTTTAAATGCAGTGAAATGTGATTTTTCAAAATTTTTCCAAAAAAATGGCGCTTTATAGACCGCTGCGCAAATACCGCGTGACAAAAATTATTGCAATGACCGACATTTTATTCTCCAGAGTCTTTGCTAAAATAATATATATAATGTTTGGGGGTTCTAAGTTGTTTTCTAGGAAAAAATACTGATTTTAACTTGTGAACAAAATGTGTCAAAAATAGACTCTGTCCTTAAGTGGTTAAGTTCACTGTCATGAGAGATTGATGGAGGCTGATATTACTAAACCCTCCTTTGAGAATGCTAGTTCCCTGGCTGTCATTCTGATGCTTTACCATTAATGTTGTCCAAATCACCAAGTTGTGCAGACATATCTAGCATGTTTAAAAATATAACAGGTGTATAGTATAAAAAAGGGACAAGACAAGACAACATTTAAAAAGGCAGGTTATAAGCCTTAGTTACAGCAGTCTCTCAAGATTTGTCATTTTAAATTTTTTTTTTTTTTTTACAATATAGTTTATTAGAGTTTTTCCTTGCAGCAAAACAGCTGTACAGAAATACAAAAATTAAATAGGTGTAGGGATAACACTTGTGTCAAACTGCATCTGCGAGAGACGTAACAAAATAAGGACCAAATCATACATAGACAGTTCAGGAATGGTAATAAATAACAATGAATTACAAAGATGGTAAGACATGGAACCAGAATCCAATGTTCCCAAGAAATTGGGACTTAATTTGCGTGGGGTTGTGAGTAATCCCTCCTTCTCCCCTCTGTGCCGCCCCACCACGGTTCAAGGAGTGGAGTGTGGGGAGGGGGCAACCAGAGGAGGGGCAGAGGGGGAAGTCATAACTACTGACAAAGTCAACCTTTATGAAGTGTATTATATAATGACTCTGAGATCCTATGGTTGGAGACACTGGATAGGTTTCATTTGTCAGGTCTAGCAAGTAGGTTAAGGATGACTAACTAAAAGATAACCAACCAGGGGGAAGATAATGGGGGGAGGGGGGAGGGAAGCAGATTGATTACATAGAAATCCTCAGGTAGTATTTTTAGGGCGTCTTCTGGGGTTGAGGTTAGCTGCTGTTAAGGTGGGTTCAAGGAATGCACCCACAGGTCAGACTGAAATTAAATGGGAGACTCATTGGGAACGGCAGTGGGAGAAGCGACATCAGAGAAGGAAGCTGCTGTGAATTTAAGTAGGCAGGTGCCATAGCTGAACTTTGCTTGAAGGAAACTTGGTGGTGAAGGGTAGTCATTTGCGTAGTAGACGAGATTAGACGCTGGAAGATGACAAGTCAGCATCCAGTTTTTCCTTGCACAGGAGGGTTATGAAATCTTGATGTACATCTGAAATAGTGGGAGGGTGAGTAAAGGACCATTTTTTGAGGATGGCCGACATGAAGCAGGTTGATAACCAGCCTTTATTGTGGTGAGTGATGGCTTGTTGTGCTTTTGGATTCTTTGAAGAAACAGATGTTAGGTCACCAAATAGCAGAGTGAAGGTGTCTTTCGTAGGGGAGCCCCCTGTGATCGATTCAGCTAATTTTTCAACTTTGTACCAGAAGGTCAAAAATGTGGAAGCATAGCCAGAATCTATAGATCAAAGAGGGCTTTTCCTGGCTGCATAGAGAGCAGAGGCATTTGAGTGGTTGGCTCAGAGAGGGCAGGTGTGGTATGTAAGCTCGATCCTTTATTTTGAACTATTGTTCACGCCAGAATTCGTTAGTAACCAAGTTGCAGTCGGAGTTAAAACCAGCCAAAATGCGGGTCGTGGCCCCAGGGGAGTTTAGATCTTTATTTCATTAAGTTAGTGAGGCGGCTGAAAGAGGCGTGCAGAGGCGTGCATTTAGGGGTTTGTATATGTCCATAATTTTGTACTGACGTTTATCCAGTATGGTTTCCAAGGTCGTGGGGTGAAATCTTCGAAGTTTGTTTGGACATAAGCTCGAGATGTGTTGAACTGCTTGGTGGATGAGTAGAAAATGGTGTTGTGGCAGCTTAAGGAAAGCCAATGTTTGAGGAATAGGTAGTGCAGATCCCGTGGTTGGAAAAAATAGCTGTACAAAGTTGGTCAGGTTCTGTGCAATCCACTCAGTATAGCCTGCAAATTGTTTAGGGTTTTGGAAGGAAGGGTTCCCATGGATTGGGAGGTGGTGGGACACCCAGGGAGATAGTTTAAGCTCTCGTCTGATATCATGCCAAGCTACTAGTGTATCTCATATTAACAAGTTCTGTCACAGTTGTGAGGAAATAGATCATAGTTTGCAGTGTAGTAAGGCGGGTAGACTGTATGGACTTGTCATTTGAGTTTTCAGCTTATAGTTAGTATATTTGGAACTTTGTGAGATCCAGTCCATGCACACTCTTAAAAGGCTAGATAGGTCATAAACCACTTAGATTGGGGAGGTTATCTCCTTCCTCGCTTCTCAGGAGAAAAAGTTTATGCAAGGTGATGCGTGGTTGACGTCTGTGCCATGGGAAGCATGATAGGGCTTTAGACAGTTTTTGTATGTCGCTGTGTCGCAACAGCAAAGGAATAGTTTGGAGTGGGTATAGAAGTCTGTCAAAGGTGACCATTTTGAATAGGTGGCATCTCCCGAGAAGCGAGATGGGGAGGTTCATCCATGTCTTCAGTTCATTTATAATCTTTAAACTGAAAGAGGACCACCCACTCTGTAAAAAAATACCGGATTATGGCAGCTATCTGCTGCCATAACCCCGGTATTTACCATCAAAGTAGCGATGTAAAACTGCAGTGGGCTGTCCGGTAACTCACAGTTGTAGTGAAGCCTTGACTTCACTTTCTTCCACACGTATTCTCCAACATAGTGACAGCGTTACTGGAGAGGGGGGATCGTGGTAGAGTATCGATTTGTGTCAACCAGGCAGTCATCGCAGATTCTCATATAAGATTAAGTGGTCCTCAAGATGATAAAGTTTTAATCAAAGTGAAACAAAAACAAAATTAGAATGCATGTGATAAACCAGCAAATTACTGAGAGAACTATATTCAGATGGAATGTGACTTGAGGATCCAGAAAATCTGAGTAATGGTGTTGGGAGGCTCTGAGGTCCTATAGAGCTAGAAGAACAACAGCGCTTAACTGAACCGGAATTATCTGAATACCGAAGCCTCTTGGGGGGATCTTTGCGAGGATTGCGTTGCTCCCTGGGACCCATTGGATAACAGTTTGTCTCCATTGGGGATGTTTCTTGGTGGATGTGCAGGTGCTTTTTGAGGTAGAAAGCTGCTTCTTCTGGGTGAGAGAAAGATTTGGATTCTCCCGACTGATCAGTGAGGCAAGGCGGAGAATAGCTGGGTAGGCCAATGTAAATTTAACGCCCTTTTGATGTAAGGCTGAGCAAATGGGTTGTAACCCTTTCCTCCTGCGTGACACCTCCTGAGTATAGTCTGAAAAGAGCAGTAGCTTATGGCTCTCTAGCTTGAAGGAATTGGCATTAGAATGGCCACTCTATCAGTGTAATTGAGATAGCACATGACTGGGCGGAGGGAGCGTCTATCATTTGAGGGGGCTCCTACTTGATGTGCCCTCTCGATAGTGTATGGTGAAGTGATTCCAAGGGCTGCAGGAATGCGTACTGTATACAGTTCTGACAGGGATTCAGATTTGTATGATTCAGGGAGGCTGATAACCCTCAATTATTCCATACGGGAACGATTTTCCAAACCCGAGTATTTCTAGTATATAGTGCTGTGTTTGACAGGTCTGGTGTGCTGCTGACTGTAAGCTCTGAGACTCATCCTCCAGCTCTGATAAGCAGTTCTCTGCTTCAGTGAGTCTGCCTGCCTGATCTTTGAGTTCCCTCCTAAGGTGATCAATACGAGCACTCACTATCCACCGCTGTTGTAATCCTGGGGGAGAGTAGAACGGACACTGCCTGGGCAATTTTCCCATACTGATCTTATAGAGAGGCAGGGGTAGTGAGGTTAGGGAGCATGGCAGTGCTCCCGTCCACAGTGTCTACCATTTTGGGGAGTGCATGGAGAGCAGGAGAGGACTCAGTGGCTTTGCCTGAGAGATGTGAGCCGGTCTAATAAGCAGTCGCTGCCTCGCGCTCCTGCTACATGTGGCGCTGGAACCGGAAGTCTATAAACTTTTAAGATTTGTGTTAAAGGAGCATCCTGGGAGAGTGATCACAACAATGCCATCTGAGTCTTCTGCAGGCAGGAGTATGTTTAGGCAGGTGCTAAGTTGCAGTATATCTGCTATACTGAAGGTGGCGCTGTATCACCTCTTCAGGCTGGCAGGAGACCATTGTGGGCTAATTTGTCCCCTATTATGGGCTCTAGGCGGCCATCTTGGGGAGTTACCATCCCCAATTGGATGCTGAAATAACCTGAATTTAGGGCTACCATCTTGACACAGATCTGCATCATTCAGCGCATAGACAGTTTGGGAGTAGGTTGGTGACAGAGCTCTGCTGGTTAGGAAGAGCATAGAAGCAGGGTTAGGGAGAGGTGCCTGACGAGGAGGGAAAGAATATGATTCCCTTTATGCAATGTTTCTTCTCCTGGCTTCTTGAAACTAAGTCCCAATGGGAGACAGGAACTGCAAGGCCTTTGGGGATCTCAAGGGGATCCGGTAATCTGATACCTCCTTCAAGGGAAGTGCTCCTCAGGCATTCTGTAGTCTGTAAGCTCATGTTATAACACTATTGAAAATGTTCCTTGCTGATTAACATTACCTTTTCGCCCGAAAAAGCATATGACCTGCAACATGTGTACTTCCATTGCTGTAAACTGCTTTTTATCTGTAATCATTCAAATTTTACAATATAAACAACATTTAAATATCTACATTTGTTGACTCCTCACAATTCTTGGGTACACTGGTTTGGCCTTCATAGGTATTTCCTTAATACTCCCGGAAATATAATCTGTAATCTAATGTAACACAGAGAAGACACAATGCTGAGGGTCAACTTGAGCTACCTCACTGTTTTGATTGTGAACTTTGGCAATAAACTGCTCCACATGTCTGCAGCTACATAGGTGAGTGCTTGTTTTAAAGATCCTTTACTGCTTTTGGAATATGTAAATAACTGAATGTCTATGGCCAACGCACAGTTCTACTTTAAGCTTTGCCTTGCTATCAAGCTAGTAGTGTTAGTGCACAAAATTACAGTTATAAGAGAAGTGCTAAGGGAAGCAAGCCGACTTTTTATTTAAATTAAAGCTCTAGTATTGCCATATGCACTATCTCACAGTCTTTGAAGTTTTAAGTCATTTTGTACTTGAAAAAACTATGTCCAGAGCTGAAAGTTAAATATTTGACAATTTCAAAATGCTTAGCACATTTGAAAGGCTGCTTGTCATAAAAAATAGATGGCATGATAAAATATTCCATAATTTGATACACCCTTTATTTTTTCTTAGCACTTTTGAACTCAGGGGATAAGCGGAATTGGGAGTTTTTGCTTCATTGCCATTTTGCCATTTTGGAAGAAGGCTATATTAAAGTGGGATTGCTGGGGTTTCAGGGCTTTAAATAGATCACATGGGATAGGAAAGCCCCTTTCAACTATCCTGAACCTGTTCTTGTGCCAAAAACGTTCGTTGTTAGCTTGGAACATGAAGTTAGATATAAATAAACAGACAGAGGATCCCTAATGCTAACCCTAACTCAGTGCTGTTTTCTAATAAAGCCCTGCAATTTTTTTCTTTGAGTAAATTTAGCATGGCAAAATTTAAGGCTAATTTCAATACATTTTTGATGGCAAAATTGGAAATTTTACTGCACAATAAGTTTCAATTAAATCACTCTGCTGATCCCCACTCATTAAAAAAGAATATGCAATTTAAGTAAAACAATAAAGCTTTCATACAATTTTTATTTGTATTTTTTTAGGCATATATATTGTAATATTACACAAAAACTTATGTTTATGCGTTTTTTTTACTACATGAACACAATCAATATTTTCCAGAAAATAAATAAATAAACAGAGTAACATGGGTTAGCTAATGGGACAGCACAGCAGTAGATGTCTGCCTTGAGTCCTCAAACTGAGCTCTTTGGTAAGGAAGATTAACTGCTCTGGCCTATTCACCTGAGTGAGTTAACTTCAGATTTTGCTATTGAGCCCTGTAAACAACAAGTAGTATTTTTTTTTTACTCCCAACTGAAAAGAAGGTATGAAGGATCTGCAAAACCATTATACATTCCTTGTAAACAAAATATTTACAAAAAAAATATGGATTTGGGTATTGCTATCCCCCTTCTGAACATGCTAGCTGCCTGTCTGTTGCATCTGAGTCACTGAACACACCTTTTGGGTCAGGACAAGTTTGGAAACCCCAGGATCTACATAGCAGCCAAGCAACTAGCATTTTTTTACCAAAGAAAATGAATAAGCTATTGTGCGGATTAGAACCCTCCCACTCTTCACAGTATATAAAGACTTGTCCTCTTGTCCATCTTCTTCTTATGGTTTGATAAAGGGGTGCTCCTGTCTTCCTTGAAAGATGTAGCAACACCTCCTCCACTTCCTTCATCATTACTCAGCCGAGAGGGGTGCTGTTTGGAGCCGCAGCCATCTTGCTACTTCTGGAAGCTGCTGTTGCTTATGTTAGAGGCTGAAGCCTGGAAGCTGTACTTCCATCAAGAACCTTGCTTCAGCTAGCCACATGCCTGCAGAGCTCTTCAGCCTCACAGAGATCCTATGGAGGTCTATCTGGGCTTAGAACAATCCATGATCCACTTTTAACTAGTAAGTGCATTTTTATTGTCCTTTATTCTTTTTAATAAATCGCTACACCTAGATGGAGATGCCCTCTTGTGTTTATTTTTAAACTAGCATTCTTTTTCTGGTCAGCCATTTCTGACAGCCTACAGTATATATTTTCTTAGCAAATGTTTCCTTAACAGATCCACTGTTGTACTAAAATACTCTTTCAAAGCATATAACCTGAAACAATTTTTTTGGACTGGACCAATCATAAAGAATCATATAGTAACACTTACCAGATCACAGTTTTGTACTTTTTATTACACTTATAGCAGTGCTGTAACACATTGAAATCAGCATTTAAATTATTAGAGATCTGAAGGGCAACACTAGTTGGCATATGCATATGTGTCTGTGGGTAAAGAGACGTAGAGCAAAAAGTGACAAATGAGCTTCAGGAAAATGTGTCCCTGTCTGCAGGTCCCATGCTACAGCTGCACAGACTGGAAGTCATTGAAGAGTTGTGGTACTTACTTTTTCTGATGTCTTCTGACATTTCCTTTTTTTTGCTTTTGGCTTCCTCCCAGTGATTAGCAGTCCTCAATAATGCAAAGAGTGGCACCGGTGTGATAATATCAATACTAGTCTCCTCATCAATGAACTGAGTACAGGCCACCATAGATCAGGGGTTGGGGCCATGACCCCCTGCACTCACAGTTTAGTAACATAGGAAGTTATTCAACCCAGAAGATTGAGGATACCTTGTGGTGAAGAAGAGGTATAGTGGGCGCCAGATCCAGATTAAAGGTAAGTATTTTTTAGGAGGCTCAGAAGGACGTTAAAAAATATAGCACAGAGTCTGGCTTTAATAAGGTGTGCAAAGAGGAGTGACTCAGTACAAACTTTAGTAACCCATAGACTATAAAAAGACTTTTTATTTCCCTCATCTCAGTACAATAATTTGAGATTGGATTGGTTGTTAGGGGTAACTGTACAGGGGTAACTGTTTTCATTTATAATCATTTTAATAAAATTCTGTGTAACTTTTCCTGGAAATATACACTCACTGGCCACTTTTTTTTAGGTACACCTTGCTAGTACCAGGTTGGACCCCCTTTTGCCTTCAGAACTTCCTTAATTCTTCATTTCATATATTCTACAAGGTGTTGGGAGCATTCCTTTAGATATTTTGGTCCATATTGACATGATAGTATCATGCAGTTGCTACAGAATTGTCGGCTGCACATCCATGATGCAAATCTTCCATTCCACCACATCCTAAGGATGCTCTATTGGATTGAGATCTGATGACTGTGGGGGCCATTGGAGTACAGTGAACTCATTGCCATGTTCAAGAAACTAGATTGAGATGATTTGAGCTTTGTGACATAGTGTATTATTCTGCTGGAAGTAGCCATCAGAATATAGGTACGATGTAGTCATCTATTGCATTAGGGTGTGCACCCCAAAGCTCAAACCCATATGCGGGCGGGCGGTGTGCGCGCATATGTGTGTGTGTATTTAAATACAGTATCTAACAAAAGTGAGTAAACCCCTCACATTTTTGTAAATATTTTATTATATCTTTTCATGTGACAACACTGAAGAAATTACACTTTGCTGCAATGTAAAGTAGTGAGTGTACAGCTTGTATAACAGTGGAAATTTGCTGTCCCCTCAAAAGAACTCAACACGCAGCTATTAATGTCTAAACCACTGGCAACAAAAGTGAGTACACCCCTAAGTGAAAATGTCTAAATTGTGCCCAATTAGCCATTTTCCCGTCTCCCCGGTGTAATGTGACTCGTTAGACGTACAAGGTCTCAGGAGTGAATGGGGAGCAGGTATGGTAAATTTGGTGTTATCGCTCTCACTCTCTCATACTGGTCACTGGAAGTTCAATATGGCACCTCATGGCAAAGAACTTTCTGAGGATCTGTAAAAAAGAATTGTTGCTCTACATAAAGATGGCCTAGGCCAAAGAAGATTGCCAAGACCCTGAAACTCAGCTGAAGCACGGCATCATACAGTGGTTTAACAGAACAGGTTCCACTCAGAACAGGCCTCGCCATGGTCGACCATAGAAGTTGAGTGCACATGCTTAGCGTCATATCTAGAGGTTGTCTTTGGGAAATAGACGTATGAGTTCTACCAGAATTGCAGCAGAGGTTACATAGTTACATAGTAGGTGAGGTTGAATAAAGATAATAGTCCATCCAGTTCAACCTGTGTAGGTGTGTGTGGCAGTAATCATCTTGCATACCCCTGAATGTTCTGATTCTTGAGATGTAGGTCTAAGAGTCTTTTGAAAGCCACCATACTTCCCGCAGAAACCACCTCTTGTGGTAGAGAATTCCACAATCTTGTAGCCCTAACAGTAAAGAACCCCCCTCGTTGCCTGAGGTTAAAACGCTTCTCCTCTAATCGCATTGTATGCCCTCTAGTCCTCAATGCAATCCTTCTGACTGAATAGCTTTTTTTCTATGCTGAGATCCCCATTGAGATATTTATAAATTGCTATCATGTCCCCTCCCAGGCGTCTCTTCTCCAGGGAGAATAAATCAAGCGATTGCAGACACTCTTCATAATTAAGGTCCTCCAATCCCCTAATTAGTTTAGTTGCCCTTCTCTGGACTTTCTCCAGCTCCAACACATCCCTCCTGAGGACCGGTGACCAGAACTGGACAGAGTACTCCAGATGTGGTCGGAACAGAGTTTTATAAAGTGGTAGGATTATAGCTTTATCTCTGGAATACATCCCTTTCTTTATGCATGCTAATATTCTGCCGGCTTTGGCAGCTGCCGCTTGACATTGCATGCTATTGCTTAGTCTATCCTCAACCAGGACTCCCAGATCTTTCTCCATTTTTGATTCCCCCAAAGGTTCCCCCCTTAAAGTGTATTGTGCTTTTATGCTTTTAGTCCCCAAGTGCAAAACCTTACACTTCTCCACATTAAACCTCATTTGCCATGTCGTTGCCCACTCCGTTATTTTGTCCAGGTCATTATGTAGGATATCTGCTTCATGCTGTGCAGTTATTGACCTGCCCAATTTTTTGTCGTCTGCAAAAACTGATATAGAGCTACTGATCCCGTCCTCAATGCTGTTTATGAATAAATTGAACAGGGTTGGTCCCAGGACTGAGCCTTGGGGGACCCCACTTACCACCTCAGACCAGTCTGAGTATGCGCTATTTATTACCACCCTTTGGACACGCCCTTTTAGCCAGTTCCGTATTCAAGAGCAGACCTTGCGGTCGATGCCTGCAGACCATATTTTATAAATTAAGCGCTTGTGGGGAACTGTATCAAACGCCTTAGCGAAATCCAGGTACATCACATCCACTGGTCTCCCCCTATCTAGCTCACAGCTCACCTCCTCATAGAATGTTAAGAGATTGGTTTGACAAGAACACCCATTTGTAAACCCATGCTGGTTACTGCTGATGATGTTGTTGTCTTTAGCAAACTCTACGATTTGGTCCCTTATCATCCCCTCCAGAAGTTTACATACTATCGATGTCAGACTGACAGGCCTATAATTTCCCGGGACATGCCTCTGCCCATTTTTGAATATCGGTATCACGTTAGCTTTCCTCCAATCCCCTGGTACATTTCCTGTCATAATACTGTCAGCAAAGATCAGGAACAGTGGTCTAGATATAACCCTACTAAGTTCTTTGAGTACTCTCGGATGTATGCCTGGTGATTTATTTGTGTTAATTTTATCCAGCCTTTCCCTAATTTCACCCTTTGTTAGCCATAGCGGCAAGTCCTGTGTATTACTACTAACCATACAGTCATGGTCAGTGTACCCCTCCTTTTCCTGAGTAAAGACTGACGAGAAAAAGGCGTTCAGCACGGATGCCTTTTCAGTGTCCTCTGTAACCATCCTCCCATCATCATTAATTATGTGTGCAATATGCTCTGCCCTAGTTTTTTTTGCTGTTGATATATTTTAAGAATTTATTTTTAATCTTTTTACTATCCTCTGCTATTTGTCTCTCAGAGCTGATTTTAGCCATTTTGATTTTGTATTTACATTTCTTATTTGCCTCCTTGTATTGCTTGAAAGCCGATACTGTGCCCTCTGATTTATATTTCTTGAAGGCCAATTTTTTTCCCTTAATAAGTTTTTTACGGTTTAGCCAGCCAGGTTTGGCTTTGTCTCTTCTAAATTTATTTCCCATAGGAATGCACTGCGCGATGCATTTGTTTAATATGTTCCTAAAGCAATCCCATTTTTCCTCCGTGGTCAGTGTTCCTAGGGTTTGGTCCCAGTTTACCCTTTCCATCATGGAGCACAATTTGGGAAAGTTTGCCCTTCTGAAGTTTAGGGTTCTTAAGTTCCCCACTTGCCTTGTTTTATTGTTATTTACGCTAAATGTGATCATCCTGTGATCGCTAGAGCCCAGGTTGTCCTGGACTCCTACCGCCGAGATTAGGTCTGGGTCATTAGTGATCAATAGATCCAGGACTGCATTTTCTCTAGTAGGAGAATCCACCAACATGTAGTTATCCTGTAAGGTTTCCATGAATAGACGGGCCTTCTGTGAGTGTGTAGTCCCCTCTTCCCAGGCAATGTCGGGATAATTGAAGGGGTGGGGAGTCAGCCTGTCAGTGCTCAGGCATGGTGGTGGGAGTGTCATGGTCTGGGGCTGCATGAGTGCTGCCGGCACTGGGGAGCTACAGTTCATTGAGGGAACCAGGAATGCCAGCATGTACTGTGGTATACTGAAGCAGAGCATGATCCCCTGCCTATGGAGACTGGGCCGCAGGGCAGTATTCCAACATGATAACGACCCAAAACACACCTCCAAGACCAACACTGCCTTGGTAAAGAAGCTGAAAGTAAAGGTGATGGACTGGCCAAGAATGTCTCCAGACCTAAACCCTATGAGCATCTGTGGGGCATCCTCAAACAGAAGGTGGAGGAGTGTGAGGTCTCTAACATCCACCATCTTCCGTGATGTCTTCATGGAGGAGTGGAAGAGGACTCCAATAGCAACCTATGAAGCTCTGGTGAACTTCATGCTCAAAAGGGTTAAGGCAGTGCTGGAAAATAATGGTGGCCCAACTTTGAGCCCAATTTGGAAATTTTTCACTTAGGGGTGTACTCACTTTTGTTGCCAGCGGTTTAGACATTAATGGCTGTGTGCTGAGTTATTTTGAGGGGACACCAGATTTACACTGTTATGTAAGCTGTACACTCACTACTTTACATTGTAGCAAAGTGTAATTTCTTCAGTCTTGTCACATGAAAAGATACAATAAAATATTTACAAAAATGTGAGGGGTGTACTAACTTTTGTGAGATACTATATATATATATATATATATATATATATATATACACATATTTATTTATATATATACACATACATACACACTCTTATGACGGAGCTGGTCAATGGGAGATCTTTCCCATCTCCCCGATGACACAGTGAAAAAGAAGTGCAGAAGCATTTCTCTTGTGGCAGAACCAGTCAGAGGGAGATTCTTCACATTTCACTGCCAGCAAACAAAGGGATGATGCGAATGTGTTCAGAGTGATTAGAGTGTGCCTAGGCACACCCCCTGCACACGCCTATGGTCAGCAACAATACTCAGGTAGGCCGTGGCATTAAGACGATGCTCAATTGGTACTAGGGGGCCAAAAATGTGCAAAGAAAATATCCCTCACACCATTACACCACCACAACCAGCCTGAACCATAGATACAAGGTAGGATAGATCCATGCTTTCATGTTGTTTAAGCCAAATTCTGACCCTACCATCTGAATGTCGCAGCTGAAATCGAGAAACCAGGCAACGTTTTTCCAAACTTCTCTTGTCCAATTTTGGTGAGCCTGTGTGAATTGTAGCCCCAGTTTTCTGTTCTTACCTGACAGGAGTGGCACCCAGTGTGGTTTTCTGCTGCTGCTGGAGGCCATCTGTTCAAGGTTCATTGTGTTGTGGGTTCAGAGAATGTATTCTGCATACTTTGGTTGTAACGAGTGGTTATTTGAGTAACTGTTGCCTTTCTATCATCTGGAACCAGTCCGCCCATTCTCTTCTGAACTCTGACACCAATAAGGCATTTTCCTCCACATAACTTCCACTCACTGGATATTTTCTCTTTTTCAGACCAGACCATTCTCTGTAAACCCTAGAGATGGTTGTGCATGAAAATCCCAGTAGATCAGCAATTTTTTAAATACTCAGACCAGCTCCTCTGGCACGAATGACCATGCCACAATCAAAGTTACTTATATCCCATTTCTTCCCCATTCTGATGCTCGGTTTTAACTTCATCAAGTCGTCTTCACCATGTCTAGATGCCTAAATCCATAAGGTTGCTGCTATGTGATTGACTGATTAGCAGTTTGTGTTACCAAGCAATTGAACAGGTGTACCTAATAAAGTGGCCGGTGAGTGTATCTCTTACATAAAGGATTTAGAAGTGATATAACAGCTTTAGTGAAATACACATTGTGTGTCTGGCTTGTCTATGCAAACAATAGCAAATTCTAAATTAAGTGTAATTATGGTCTCTGAAGATAACTGCTAACACATGCAAGTTAACTATATCCTGTGGGGTTCAGACTGATGGGATCTCCTACATGAATACAATAAAGGGGCAAGTTATTATTATGCTACAGACAGATATAAAAGTATACACATATTTAATTCTGCCTGCCAGTTCTGTAGTTTAACCACAATATGCTTCACTGTCTAAAGTCTAGATTTATTTTGATCATACTTTATATCATTATTACAAGATACCAAACAAATGTTTTTTTTCTTTTCTACCAGACGTCTAATTTCCGATTTTACATGCCATAATTTGCCAGGGAAGATAATGAATGGAGTTGATGCATTTACTTTGTATTGTTTCCCAGTTAATTCACTTTATTGTTCATCCCAGCAAATAAAGCAAACTAAAAATAAAGAATGGTGAAAATACAACTGTACATCCTTAAAAAAATTAAAGCAAATTATTCAAAGTTCTGCTTTAAAGATAGACAAGTTCTATCAAGAATTGATATGATAGGTGTCAGTTGATTTGGATCAAATATGGGTTGCTGATATCTTTTGTGGCTCCATTCTCTGGCCCCTACAAACTATTGTTTCATTTTTAGGGATGTGTGAAATTAAGAATTCTTCCTGAAATGCTATAAAAAATTGTGAGAAGCAAAATTACACCAATTTGGTAAATGCATTAGAAGGCAGATTAAGGACAACGAGCATTAAATGACTCCTGAATGACAAATTTCATCTAAGCAGCTCAATGAGTTTAATGACATTATCTGTTTTGGAAAAATTTCCCCAACAGTGGAATCTGTAATTTCAGGATTAAATCAATTAAAGGTTAACTCCCCTTTCAGGGGGAAAAGAAATAGCAAATAAAGAAAAAACAATTTAGCGTATACAATTGCGACACAAATCATATTGTGATTGAATGTTATTTAAAAGGATCTTTTTCTTTTCAATCTGCAGCCGTTGTAATTTTCTGAAAATGCAATGCAATATGGCTACCTGGAGCTGTTCTGTACACAGAATGTGTACTGACCACACCCCAGAAACATAATTTCCTGCTTGTGTGATTGGCTCGCCAATTTTCCCAGAAGTCTGCCTAAGATACAAATCGGATTTTTGCCACCCCCTGAAACAAAAATGTAATTTTTGGTGAGATACTCCCAATAGGAATACGTCTAAAGGAATGCAGACCCAGCAACTTTCCTCATTAGTGCTCTGAAACTGCATCAGCTGGTTGATAATTATGAAACCACTCCCATTAGACCCAGTCAGCACAGAGGCATAGAGGAACAAACAATGATTTCTTCACAATAACAAAAGGTAGGAATTTGCAACAAAGTTTGTTAAAATCCTTGTAATGTACAGAGATCACCCACAGGGAAATGCTTTTTTTTCAACAAAAGTGGAGTTACGCTTTAAGCTGAAACCATTTCACCCATCTCTAGTCCAGTGCACAGCGCAGAGCGCACAGCGCACAGTGGTATCCCAAGGCAACCAGGCACCAGAGATGTATAGTAACTAAGTAGAACTACTTCACTACTGTACTTAAGTACCGAAAGGCGGTATCTGTACTTTCCTAGAGTAGAATTTTTTTCTCCTACGTCCACTTTTACTTCACTACATTTTTTCGATGATTTCAATACTTTAACTCCGATATTTTTTTTTTGTGCTGCATAGTTACTCGTTACTATTATAAAAATTACCACTGCCAGAACAGTAGATGACTGGTTTTATGAAGCTCAAAACGTGTATTATCAGCGCATACGAAAATAAATGCTACTGTATGCATAAATAAAAGCTGCATTTGAAATAATAAAAAACAATATGATGTTCAAACTTTTGACTTCTTTCTTTAATAACTACATAACACAGTACTTGTACTTTTACTTTCAGTACTTGAGTAGCAATTTTTTTTTCAAAATTACTGGTACTTTTACTTTCAGTACTTGAGTAGCAATTTTTTTTCAAAATTACTGGTACTTTTACTTTCAGTACTTGAGTAGCAATTTTTTTTTCAAAATTACTGGTACTTTTACTCTCAGTACTTGATTAGCAAACTTTTTTAAACAAACTACTTGCAATACTTAAGTACAAAAAATGTTGAATACTTTAGTACTTCTACTCAAGTCACTTTTTGATTGAGCACTTCCACTTCTACTCAAGTCACTTTTTGATCGAGCACTTGTACTTTTACTCAAGTATGGGTTTCCAGTACTTTATACAACTCTGCCAGGCACTCAGCAAACCCAGGAGTCCATGAAATGCAAAAAATATTTCAGCCAATGTAGCTCCTCAAGAAAACAAAGATTGGAGTCGTGGGGGGTAGGACAGGTAAGTAACTTTTTTTCCAAGCGGGAAGACCTTTTTTTACTTACTTATCCAGTAACAGAGTAGCTTCAAGGCAAAACAACTGTCAATATATACATACCTTATAAAACCTGCAGACTGGGCCTGAGATAGTCATTTCCTTATTTACATTTTTTCTTCAGGAATGTAAAAGATCTTTGAAGTGTGGTTTATCAGCAGTATGTGAAAGTACTTTAGTGACAAGATGCCTCCATAATAACAAATCTTCAAATATTCCATCACATTTCACTTTTAAATTTCCAAGCCAGATGAATTATGGTTCCATTTCCAAATGAACTATCTCTAGTCAAACAAAGAACCCGTGTTTATATTCGTCACTACTATTAGACGAAGATGACATCTTCTTTAGCCTTTGTTTGCTTATGTGGGGCTTAAGGCTTATGTTAAAATTGGCACCTAAGTATAGAATAGTTTCCTGCACAGGAAAAAAATGAGGTTTGGAAGAGAGGTCAGCTTTAAAGCTTTCTTTTAATTGTTGCTCCTGTAATCCCAAGGCTTGGAATGCTTTCTTTTTACAGACAGTGGCGGGTGCACGGTAGACAATCCTAGGCATGAATCTAATCTTCTGAAATTTCTAGCAATGAACATTAAGAATCTTTTGTCACTTAGAGAAAAAGAATCTACGGGCAGAATTTAAAGAGAATAATTTACAACTTACTTTAAAGCAGGAGTATACAGAGTGTGTTTTGTGTAAAAAGCTTTGTGCATCTCTGTAACCCTTTTGACCAGTGGGTGAGACAGTGGGGGTGGAAGGGGAGGCAAAATGTGCCAAGTTGTGCATAAGGATGGTGATGATATTGGCAGTCAAGGATGCTCTGAGGGTCCCAAATGTAGCAGGATTTCCAGGCATTGGGCCTGAGGTGGGTCTGCCATGGTTACCGGAAACGCCAGTAGCCCCCTTAAGCTGAATACCCAAGTGTGAGATTTGAGTCAAAGACCAGTCCGGCATCTTTGGTATGTTTTGTTTATTTTATATTGGGGATGGGAGAAGGGAATGAGTGGGATACTCCTCTGGCTTAACTAGGTACAAATGGGACACTTTGAAGAAAAATGCCTTTCAGCGCTGTCTTGACGCCAGCTAGATGCCGACCAACGCTTGCTGGCACTTGAAAAACACAGACTTGCTGAACTGCACTTGACTTCTGACACTCTGGTTAGCTCAAAAGTCCTGGACTGTACTGAAACCTGACTCCTGACGCTCTGGTTAGCTCAAAAGTCCCAAACACGGCTCCCTCCAGTCCTTACTGATGGAGGTAGCCTCTGTATACTGCTTCTGCTGCTGCAACTCTCAACACTGTACACTGCACACTGCACGCTGTACACTTTAACACTTCAGGGCCCAACTGCTGGCGCCCCCTCTGTACTTGATGGTCCTCTCGCTAGGCACCCCCTCTACACTTCAGGGTCCTCTCACTAGGCACCCCCTCTACACTTCAGGGTCCTCTCACTAGGCACCCCCTCTACACTTCAGGGTCCACACACTGGCACCCTCTTTGCTCTTCAGGGTCAACACTGGCACCCCCTTGCTTACACTTGCTCCTGCACCGGCTAGCTAGCTCCTGAATCCCTACGACCTTCACCGGAGTGGTCCCCTTTCTCTAGGGAGACCCCCAGGGGCAATTTGCAGTACTCACAAACTGGGAATGCTTTCCTGAAACTGGACCCCTCTCAGCTCTGCTGGTCCTCCGCACCGGATCCTCTCTGCAGTTCAGCTCAGCCTTCTGTCCCCTCTCACTAGGCAAGCCACCTGGGACACCCGATTCCTCTGACAGGAGGGAATACAGCTGCATTCTCCCTCCTGGGACTCTGCTTCCTGCCAAAGATGCTGCGTCATGTGCTCCCCTCAAACTTATACCCACTCCCAGAATGCTGTGCAGCAGAATCTGCCTTTCTGGGGTAGATACCGGCCTGAGTGTGCCATTGGCTGGGTTTCCTCCACTGCCCAATGAGACCCCTCTCATAGAGCACAGTGGGGAGACACCCCAGTCTTAAAAGCCACACCTGGGAGACATGAAAGCCCAGCTGAAAATCGTGGCCCTGCTGTTAAGCAGATAAGGCCCACTAAACTTCACCTAGCATCTACCTTGTAGGGTTCTACACAAAGATGCTGGGCATCTTTGTTCACCCCTACAGAGACAAGTGGGTGTGGTTTAATAAGGAATAATTTATTAATAACTAAGATTCTATTCCACAGTTTCACTTTAAAGTACACTTGTCATGAGAAGAGCACAATGGCTGCCACTGATGATCCCCTTCTAATTTTTACTCTAGTTGACTGGCTTTTATGCTGATCCTCTTGATTTAAAGTGGTATTAAAGGCTAATAACATTTACTCCTTAACCCTTTGGTACTGATGTAACACAAATATGCAGCCCCGCTGGATTGGGCTTTTTTCCATGGGGCCCATATTTGCGTATCTCTCACATGGCACCCTCCCAGCACTAAGACCGGGGTCACACCGACAGCCCCGGGCCCAATTTTAATGATCGCGACCTGGAATGTCCGATTCCGGGTCACCTGATTATTGTGATAGCCTCTGATTGACTATAACTGTGATCAGTCACTGTGAAGCCAGCCCCCATGTTTTCTGTCTCTGTGAATGGACAAGAGAGATACTTTGTATCTTTTTCTGCCCTTGCAGAGAGAGAGAGAGAAAAAAAGTGTGTGCAGAAAAAAATAAAATAAAATAATAGTAATTAAAAAAATAAAATGTAAAACACTTAACAAATACCTAGATCAAGGTTTGATCTTGGTCAGTGCCAGGGTTAGTGGTTGGGTCAAGATCAGGGTCAAAGGTAAAGGTAAATTTGGTCAAAGGTCAAATTAGTATCAGTGTCAGTTAGTGTGTGGAGGTTTTAGGTAGGAAAAAATAAAAAAAATAAAAAACAAAATGCACAACTAACATACAAATATATAGTATCACTGCAATCATCAGGAGCAGGAGAATTTATTTTAGGTTGTCCTTTGGTGTTAGGTTATGGTAGTAGCAAGAAATATACAGCTAAGTTTAAAAAAAAAATATTTTTTTACTATTTTGCCCAGTTTACCTTTGATAATAATAATAAAAAAAACAGGAGCTGCTATCCATTACTATTTACCACCAAATGAAAGCCCAATTTGTCCTGAAAAAAACAAGGTATGATCCACCTGGATGCACAAGGTAGTTGTGATGATATGTATGGTTTTATTAATTGTTGTAAAGATAAAGCTAATTGTTATTAGCCTTATCTTCCATTTTAATGCAAACATTAAAGGCCATTTTACTATTTTTACTTCTTTCCTCACCCCACCTCACTTTCTTCAAGAATCCAGTGCAGCAGTTTATGAGTTTGTATCTGGTACACTACCACTGCTTGTAATCACACTGTGACATATAGTTTGGTTTATATGGTTATTGCAGTTTACTGTATGAATTTGTTTACTACCACTGCTTATAAACACACTGGAACATGTAGCATGAATCAGCTAAATGTCGTAATATCATATACCATGCTACCTTATTTGAATCTGGGACTGGTTGTATACACTGATATGTTGTGTTAAAAAATTTCTACTGACCTGTATTGTATAAATGCCAAATTATTGTTTTGTACTTAAAACCCAGTAAACTTTACCTATTAAAAAAACATGCACAAAAAAACCCAAAAAACAAAACAAAACTCTATAACCTATTTCTTAGTCACCGCAAAAGAAAAAAAAAAATCTAAAGATATTGGAAAAATCTAACCCCTCCATTCATATGGTGTATAAACAGATAAATCTCTTTAAATAGAGCAATTAGTACCAAAAATCAACGCCAGTTTTTTTCGAAAATATGGTCTACCTGGTTAAACTTAAGGACGACATGTATCAAAAACTAATCAACAACAATTAAATGGCTACAACTCAAGAGAATTACATATAGCTTCAACAGAGTGAGGAAATGTATTTCTATTAAACATGTAACAATAATATTCATGTATACTTCTAAAACTTCAGTATATTTCATTTTAACCACTTTGCCACCGGAGGATTTTCCTGCTTTAGGTCCAGGCCACTTTTGGCAACTTGGCACTGTGCGAATTTAACTGACAATTGCGCGGTCATGCAACGCCGTACCCAAACTAAATTTACGCCCTTTTTTTCCCACAAACAGAGCTTTCTTTTGGTGGTATTTGATCACCTCTGCGCTTTTCATTTTTTGTGATATTAATAAAAAAAGAGCGAAAATTTTGAAAAAATAACAGTATTTTTCTACTTTGACAGTTAAAAAATATCCAATATATTAATTTTTTGTCATATATTTAGGCCAAAATGTATTTAGCTACATGTCTTTGACAAAAAAATTCTCAATGAGCGTATTTTTAACCGCTTTAAGACCGGAAGATTTTACCCCATTCCTGACCAGGCCATATTTTGCGATTCGGCACTGCGTTACTTTAACGGACAATTGCACGGTCGTGTAACGCTGTACCCAAATGGTGGTATTTGATCACCTGTGCGATTCTTACTTTTTGCGCTATAAACAAAAAAAGAGCGACAATTTTGAAAAAAATAATAATATTTTTTTTACATTTTTTTATATGAAATTCCCCCCCCCCCCCAGAAAATTTAAAAATCAAAATGTTTTAAAATTTTAGGCCAATTTGTTTTCTGCTACATATTTTTGGTAAAAAAAATTGCAATTAGCGTATTTTGATTGGTTTGCGCAAAAGTTATCGGAGCTACTAACTACGGGAAAGTTTTATGTCATTTTTATTGTTTTTTTTTTTTTTAAATAGTAATGGCGACGATCTGCGATTTTTTTTCGGGACTGCGACATTGCGGCAGACAGATTGGACCCTTGACTGCCATTTTTGACACTTTTGGGGGGACCAGTGACATTACTACAGTAATCAGTGCTATAAATATGCACTGTTACTGTAATAATGACACTGGCAGGGAAGGGGTTAACTTTATTGGTGATCAAGGGGTTAAATGTATGCCTGGTGCTTACTGACGTGTGTGGGGGGAGGGGATTGTGTGACACAGGCACAGATCGCAGGTTCAGCTATGCTGAATCCTGTAATCTGTCCCTGCCTGTCACATAGGAGATCCGCCCGCATTGTTTACACAAGCGGGCAGATTTCCTCACTCCTCCTCCCCTGGCCTGACTCCCGCTGTGTCTGAATACAGTGGGAGCGAGCCCCCGGCGGCGCAGGCCGCCCACAAGGGGAGGAGTCCAGCGACGTAGGTCTATGTCGCTAGACGGAATCGAGCCACTTTGTACGCTCAATGTGAGCGGTCGGCAAGTGGTTAACAACATGCTGGAAGTTTGGTCAAATCAGTGCAAACTGAAGTTTAGTATACCTGAATGCAAAATGCTACATGTGGGACATGACTGAAACCTTTAAATACATTAGGTAGGGTGTAAATAAGGTTCAGAAAGGCAATTGTTTTAATATGAAGCTAAGATGAAGAACATGGGTACATGACCTGCAACTAGCAGGAGGAAAGTTCAGAAAATGATTAGAAAGTGTTATTTTACTTAAAGTATTGTTCATATTTAGACTTTCAGCTGAGGGAGCAGGGTTGATTTACCACAGGCAAATAGACTGTTCACTTTGCAAGAGATTTTTCCCTTAGCTTAGCAAATGAGGTAAAGTTCTACTGACTTCCATCATCCAATCATGTGCAAAACTACTTCACTTTTTAATTTTCCTTGTATATCACTGTGTATTCTTTGCAAAGTGAATGTTCACCTCATTCACTAAGCTAAGGGAAAGTTCCCTCAGAAAGTGAAAATGCCCATTTAAAGTGAATAGCCTAGTTGCATTTAGTAAATGAACCTCAGTGAACAGTAGAATAATTCAAACATGTTTGGGACAAAACTAGATCTGCCCCAATACTGGTGTCGGTGCTGATACTAAGCATTTGCATGAGTACACATACTCATGCAAATACTACAATACCTAAACCTGATACCTTTGTGGTTATATTTGAGCCTATACAAAATTAATAAGTTCAAATCACACTGCAAAGAATCATGGAATTTGAACAGGAATGTGGTGCAATTCCTGTCCAAATCACATGCAGTTTCCCTCACCGTTCCTGTGTGAACCCAGACTTGTCATAGTGACTTCAGCCTGGGTTTACCCAGGAGCTGTGCGGGAAATAATTCCTGTTCAAATCACATGCAATTCTTTCCCAGTGTTGTGGTGGTTGTTTCTCCTGATTCCACTCTATCAGAGAGCTGCTGCAGGCCTGAACAGAAGGATTGGATGTCCTGCTTGTGCAATACTTTTAGGCGTTGTAAGATAGCCTCAATAACCTGCCTTGGTAAAAAGGGCCCTAATCAGGGTTGGCAGGTCTGCTGAGTCTTCAAGTGGCCTGTTAGATGGCGGGCTTGTTGTCTGAGAATCCCGCAAATGTAGAATTGGGTCACCGCTGTCTAATCTGGAGGGGGAGCTGTGCATTGCCCTTGGTGCAAGCTGTGAAGCAGATGCCGAGGGAGAGGTCCCACCACTGCCATCTTGGAGCATCCCGGGACAGCTGAGTTAGGGGAAGTTTTCGGGAAGAAGAACTGTATCTCTGGCTCCTAAGATCTTGTGGGTCTTTCCTCCAATTAGTGCTCATAGCGGAGGTAGCATCCGCAAGAATTCACTAGGATGCAGGATGAGAGGCGGGAACTTAGCCTGAACACGTAACCCGCTGCCATGTCTAAACCATGCCCCTGCGATTATTTGCAGTGAAATTTGTGCCTAATAATTTTGTATGGGCTCAAATCGCACCACAAAGGTATTGGTAATTGCTATTGGTGAGAACTTGAGCACACATATTGGTACTCGTACTCGCTGGTAAAAACCGGGTATTAGTGTATCCATAGACAAACCTTAAATACCTAATCAAACAAAAATGTTAAACAATAAAACAAATATACCAAAAAATAAAATAAAAATTGGACAGACTCAAGGGACTACGTGGTCATTTTTTGCTTTCACTCTTCTATGACAGGTTTAAAGGATAAATTCATCTTTGGGAAAAAATTATTAATGCACATATTTTTGCAAGAAAAAGAATGTGCATTTATTATTATTTCCCTAAGAACCCTGGAAAACATTGCATCTGTGATCAGTGGATAAGGGGTGCAATGCCAGACTCCTGCTGGCAAGCCCTGCAGCTTTTAGCCTGTACCTCCATACAGGCTGGCTGTTTACAAGCTGCAGGGCTTGTGAATGAAGTACGAGGCTGCTCATCGGTGACCTAGCAGTCAATCAGGAACTACAAGCCTTTAGCTACAAGCTGCAAATGAACTATGCAGTTTTGTGGGTGAAACCCCGGTTGGCCACTTTATTTTCACATACACAGGGACTCAAATACCAAGGATAAGTTGCCACAAATTTGTGGCAGTGTTGAATTGTAAGCCTTTGTTAACTTGCTGCACATTTTCATTGGCAGGTTGTACACTTGCAGAGCACTTGAAGCACAAGTTCTAGTTGACACCCTTCCAATTTGTAGCAAATTTGCGTGGCAAGTCCCTAGCAAAAACAGTGTTTGTTGCAGTAGTGAGTCTACAGCAAGAGCTCTGCAAGCCACAGTGCCCCCTGTGGTGGGATGACTATTGCACAACATAACTGAACCATAACTTCTAGCAGAGTTGCAGAAGGTTTGCAAAGAAAGTTGATCTGGAGTCATGCAATGCAGACTTGCTGCAATTGTGCAACAAACTTGTGAAGCCAGGCAGGTCTAGGAATAGTTCAGCAAGTCATTTTCAAATTGCAGCTCAATTACTTGCTAGGTGGGGTGGGGTGGGGGGGGGGGTAAGAGGCTACAGCTGCTGGAACATGTTACATGTGCCACCCTAAATACAGGTGAAATGTGTGACATGTTCAGAAAGCTGAATTTATCCTTTAAGGGTGATCCCTAGTTGAAAGTAATATTTATGTCAATTCTGTTGACATGTTGGTACCCTAAAATTAAATGGAGACTAAACTTTGGTGGAACCTTCCTGTTGCTGTAGTGTGGAGGAATTCGTCCTCAAACTTTACAAAAGAAGCTAGTTTACTTTAAACTGCTCAGCTCACCTCTCCCAGCCATGACTTGAGACTGCCATACAGCCTTTTTATCTCTAATGTAACACAGATAAGCAGCTGCAAGCATCTTTTTCCTGCCTCTAAACTCCCCTGCATGTTAGCCTATGTGTCCATGCACACACAGGCTTTTATCAGTGTTTAATGGCGGGGGCTTTTGAAGGCAGAACCCCCCCACTGGTAGTGCATCCAGGAGCAGCAGAGTTTTGGTAGAAAAAAAAAACACTTGACTCTTCTAAACGCTGTTAAACACGTCTAAGCATGCCTAAACACTAGGCACGTTTAGCGGTTGAGCATTAATTAATTTCAATGGCCAAAGTACATTACTATTCTGGCCAATGATATGAATTACTGCCCAAGCTCTTGGTGACTGTTAATGCACCTAAAAGGTTATAAAAGCTTTAGACACTTTTAGGCTCCATGCACATTGGCTGAAAAATCACTGCTACTACAGGAGTTTTGTGTTCTGCCTGTAGAAACAGCTCAATGTTATCTTATGTGTCCATGTACATAAAAAAAAAAAAACCCTTCTGGTTTGCGTTTTTGATTGGAGTTTACTGGCAGAAAAAAACACAAAACTCTCCTTAACTCATCTAAACTCCGTACAAAAAATGCTCTATATGAGTGTTTTTTTCTGCCAGGAGAACTCTCTTTTTTTTAAGCCCAATGTGCATGGAGCCTTACAAGCATCAAGCTTTTTTTGCTAAAATGCAGCTGCCAGGAGGAAAGGCTTCTCAGAGAGTTTGCAAAACATCCTGTGTGCATAGGGCTAAAGATAAATTGCTCCTCAGTATTTAGCTACAGATGTTAACGGGACTTATTTTAACTTGTTATGGACCAACCCACGCAGATATACTGCGGCAGGGCGGCCCTCCTGCGCGAAATCACGTACCTGTATGTGACTTCATGCACTGGGTCTGGGACGGGAAGCCAGCAACCTGCTCCTGCTGTGATTGACACGATGTCCGCCAGGACACGCTGAACGTTCTCAGGAGAGGCAGAACAGCGGTCTGCTTATGTAAACAAGTCAGACCGCCGTTCTCTGAAAGGGAAGATGGAGATCTTGGGTTCCTGCTAAGCAGGAAAATGGATCTCTGTCTTCCCCCAGTCAAAGCATTCCCCACACACTTAGAAAGCACTCCCTAGGAGCACATTTAACTCTTTAAATGCCCCCTGCCTGTGTCAGTAGTACAGTGACAATGCATTTATTTTAGCACTGATCACTGTATTAGTGTCACCAGTCACCAAAAAGTGTCACTTAGCGTCAGATTTGTCCGTTGCATTCCCACTAAAAATTGCTGATTGTCGCCATTACTAGTAAAAAATAAAAATTCAATAAATATATACCATAGTTTTGTAAATGCTATAACTTTTGCGCAAACCAATCAATATACACTTATTGTGATTTTTTTTACCACAAATATGTAGCAGAGTACATATTGGCCTAAATTGATGAAGTAATTCTATTTTTTACATTTTTTTTTTATTGGGTATGTTTTATAGCAGAAAGTAAAAAAATATTGTTTTTTTTTTTCTTTAAATTGTCTGCCTTTTTTTGTTTCTAGTGCAAAAAATCTAAACCGCAAAGGTGATCAAATACCACCAAAAGAAAGCTCTATTTGTGGGAAAAAAAGGACATCTATTTTTTTGAGATACAGCGTCGCACGACCGTGCAATTGTTAGTTAAAATAACACAGTGCCATATCACAAAAAATGGCCTGGTGATGTAGAGGGGTAAACCTTCAAGGGCTGAAGTGCTTAAAGTGTATTTATTGCTGTTTGAGAATATGTAGATTCTTGAATGTCCATAAACTGAATACGGATTTTTTTTCAATACTGGCATTTGGAAAAATAGTATCATTCAATATTTTCTGCTTTTGGTACTTCCTCCTTTAACTGTTTTGACTGTACAAAGTTGTGATTAAATAATTATGTGGGATCTGCTAATCACTACTTAAAACCATGCGTATTTCCTGTACAGAAAGCAGGCATAGAGAACTGGCAGTAATCTTCACTGGTGTATATAAATTGCGTTTAAGAAGGTCGGAACATGTGCTTTTTTTAAATTAGGTTTCAGATTTACCCTTTTTATTGGATCCTTCATAAAATTTTAAAAAATAACTCTCTGCACTTTGAAGTGATCTTTGAAGTGATTTCAGTGGCAGCTTTCATATATAAGTAGTATACCCAAAACTTATATCAACATATAAAAAAATTATGCAGCTCTAATGCAATCAGTGAAATAAACGTACAAGCCTGTATAGCGTTAAGTGCAATAGTGCAATGAATACAGGTGTGTATCTTAGAAACAGTCCAAAAATCAAATACAAAAGTCCAGTGCAAAAAAATCCAGCGTAAAAAAAGTGAATAAAAAAGATCAGAAAGCCGGCACACGTAAAGAAACAATTCTTATAGAAGAGTGTCCAGAGGTCAACACTCACCAGATGCGATGGTTGCCCTTACAGCAGCATACACACAGCAGACAAATATCCACTGCGGATAGGCAGATCTCACCTAAAATCCACTTCATACAATCACCTCGATGGATGGGAGCTGGAGTAAATGAAGCTCACCAGGAGCCAGAGAAATTATTTGATAGTGTGGCATTTATTGTAAATCCATATATCATTTAAAGCATGTATAGAAAAGCATGAATATCTTACATACAAAAGTGCTGCCGACCAGGGATGTCAACACTAGCAGCTCCTCCTCTGATGCGTTTAGTCCAATGGACATTATTAAGGGTTGATTTTTGGATTGTTTCTAAGATACACACCTGTATTAATTGAACTATTGCACTTAATGCTTTACAGCCTTATACGTTTATTTCACTGATTGCGATGGCGCTGAACATTTTTTATATATATTGGATCCTGTATGCTGCATTCTTTTGTGCCCAAGTTCACTTTATTATGCATTAATTTCCTGTTCAGGCAATTTATTGCTTTGTTTGACATTGTATACAGTAGAGTATTGGTTTTTTGAAGTTGAAAGTGGGCTGCTTGATCATTACATGTACAGTATATTCAGGTCAAAGATCAAAATTTGCATTTTAACTTGTTGAGAAGACACAGTCTACTTTCTGACTGGTCCATTAATCCTAGTGGTAACCTTACTGATTGCTGTCCTTAGGACATACCCGTATGCCCTCGGGTTTCAGTGGTTATACCGGGGTCATGGCTGCAGCTGCAGTCATGACCTCAGAATCTTTTTTTCAGTTGTTGATGCTGAATAATGTAAACATGATCCAAGAGGCTATACACCTGCTGGATCACTTTTGCATTTGGCAGAAGGTGGTCCCCCTGCCACCTACCACTGCCTTCTTGGGCTCTCCTGCTCCAATGGGGAACTCGGGAGTGAAGCCAGTGATTCATCTGGTTGGCCACAGAGATGAGGGAGGAAAAGAAGTTCCTCAATTATTTTTATGGTATTTGAAACTGAAAGTGATAAGGATTTTGCCGCTTACAGTTTCAGTTTTTTGTTTAAAAGCTGTTACCGGCTTGTAACAGCATCTGATCAAACCAATATCAGTTTGATCAGATGTTTTTAGGGACAGAGGAGAGCTGGGGTCTAATAGACCTCAAATGTCTCAGTAAAGAGAACCTGTCACTGCCCATGCTATCTCATGGGTTGTTGTCCATCCCTTGCAATAGCGATAAAGTTAATAAAAAATAAATACATTTAAGAGACAATGTGAAAAAAAAATAATTTTAAATAAAAAAAAAAAAATTGCTGGAACACAGAATTGTATTTTGTACAACATATACTGTACATCAGCATGTAACAGAGATATATTCTTCAACCAGTAGATGGCAGTGTTTATAAGTTTTGTAGCTGCATCTATGGTAAACGCTATATCTTTTCTCTGTTATAAACATCCTGTTTCCTATCTGCAGCTAAGCAGCAATGCCCATGTGGACTGTGCACTGCCTGTTCTGTAGGGCTTTATTCAGAATTTCTAATAGGTTATGGGCCCAGACACCAAGCCCAGAGAAAAGCTGAGAACCCAGTCATAGCCAGCTACAGCAAATATGTGCACGATACAGCAACAGAAAAAAGACTGCAACCGAATATAAGAAAATGGCCAGTAACACAGCTGCAACAAAGCTTTCATTTGCAAATCTGACAAACCATAACTACCAGTCTTGGAAATTCAAGATGAAAATGCTGCTAATAAGAAAAGGTAATGTGGATATGTATAAATGAAGTCAGGCCAGAACACCCTTCAGATGAGTGGATAGAGAAAGACTAAAAAGCTCAGAACACAACCTCTCTTAGCATAGAAGATGATCAAATCATAAATATATGTAAGTGTGAAACAGCTAAAGAAATGTGGGAAGGATTACAAAAGTACCATGAAAGAGCCAATCTCAGCAATAAACTGTATTTGATTAGAAAGCTATACCAAACCTAACCTAGCCAGGATATGCAGGATTACATAAGGCACACCTTGGAAATGGTTGAACGCCTGAGAGGTATAGAAGAAGACAAAAGGTGCCAGGTGGGCCAAAAGGGGAAGGAGTAGGACTTTGAGTGATGTCAGAAATCAAATGATCAATAAGAACATTATTATATAAAATTATACATTTATTGTTAACATGAGTTAAAACATCCCCACAAAGTGTGACAAATGGTTAAAACAACCACATAAACAATCAAACCCATGTAGCACATTACAGCATGGACTTGACAATGTTAGTGCACAGCAGGGTACAGTCCCATTGGTTCTTGTTCAAAGCCCCAACGCGTTTCAACTTGTTCAGTCTTCATCAGGGGTATACTGGACAATAGGATTATATATTTCTGAAAATTTAACATATATTCAAATACATATATTTATAAAACATACACATTTGGTCTCACAGAATGGATGAAAAACATTACAAAAATGGCAGATTGTGCTGGGGGATCCATCCAAGCATGGGAATCAGATAATGAGGAGTGATGGAACCCCTCCACCCCCCCCCCACAAAAAAAGGAGGGCAACAGGAACATCCCAAAAATGAAAAGAACCCAGATACAAGGGACTTGTTGACAGCAGTGCCAGCGAGAGCACCCTCATCATCAAGTACAATCTAGTGTTCACCCTAGTCTTAAAGCATATATGAATGAAATATCATGTCGCTAATGAGGGGATTTATGGAAATACCAATCATAGGCCTAAAATCTCTACTACATAGAATTTAGGAGAGAAAGTACAAGAAAATACATCACATACCTGTGTTTGGGGACCAGTGCCCAGGCAAGACTCTTAGTCACATAGGATACAACTTTGTGTCTCTATGGGAGCACGGATACAAATGGAGCCCCAAGTTAATCCCTGAGGGAGGCACAGCTCCACCTAGATTACACAATAAACAATGGTCAACCAAACACCCAAAGGCTTCCATGGAGTCTGCAAGAGTAAAGAAAAAAAAAAGTTATTCAAAATGTGGTCTTACCAATGACACTGATCAACACACACAGATCTAGCATACAACCACCATGCAACTGCAGACAATGAAGGGAGGACAATGCCATACAAACAACCCCTTAAATGGTGAAGAGGCTCTGTCAGGTGGCTCGGCAGAGACAATCCTACCCTTATTTCTAGCAAAAAGCTACAGCTGGCCTACTAATAAAAAGGTTGAAAAAAAAATGCCTCCTGAGATGCTACCAAAATTTGAGACAGGTGTCTCCTGTTGTCCCCCGCCATCTAAGGCTGAGTGTCGAACCCAGCCGGATGTGCGTCATCGCTGGAAAGGCAGTGACGTCACAAACTGGAACCGGAAGTACAACCATCGCCATTTTGGAAAAGGGTGGTTATGGCAATGGGCGGCACCGACACGGAGGAGTGAATTGGGTGACAGCTAGTGCCACCCAAAACACCAGGGGGATGCAGGACACCCAATACATCCCAGTAACCAACAAACATGCCCCCCTTTTGGGGAGCAAACCAGAGGGGGCTACACGTGTCAGGCACCTGGGGTCACTGGCGGCCAAAAGGCCCAAGGGATGAACTGACACTGAAGTGTGGACCTGGGGGCATGATAACCAATGCAAGTATTTTTACCCAGCACATTACAGATATATAAATCCCAATATCAGCAAGTTATTAATGAATAAAAAAAAAAAACTGATTATATAAAATATATATATAGAATTTATTTATCCATGTGAAAAAAAAAAAAAAAAGGGAAGAGAGAAGAACAACCCACAACAAAAAATAAGCTCTCAAAAAAAGGTCTATAACTGATAATTTCATTAAGTCCTGGGGGTTTGGTCGCTCCCAGTTTTTGTATCCAGCGGGTTCCCTCTTGAAGTAGCACCTTGTTTCAGTCTCCTCCCCTGGGGTCTGGAGGATGTACGTCCAGGCCCCAGAAGAGGAGAGGAGCAACATGGTATTGGTGATCCCTGGCCATATGTCTCCCAATAGCTGAGTAAATGTCACCAGAGTTGGCGGCCGTCACATCCTCCTTGATCCTATGCCAAAATTCTCTTTTCTTTTTGTCTACATAGAAGGCCCCACAGGGACAATCAATGATGTATACCCCCCCTGGGACTGATAAATGACATGATGTTGACTTTTGAGTATGTGGCCATTAGGAAGGACGTGGCATTTAGATGATCTAATACAATGTTTCTCAACTCCGGTCCTCAGGGCACACTAACAGGCCAGGTTTGCAAGAAAACTGAAATACATCACAGGTGATATCATTTGCTGCTTAGTGATTGCAGTACTCTAGTCTGCATCTCCCCAAGGTAATACTTAAAATCTGGCCTGTTAGTGTGCCCTGAGGACCGAAGTTGAGAAACACCGATCTAATAAATCCACACCATTGACATGCGCCACATGCCCAAGTGCCACAGGGTGAAGTATGAAAAATAGATTTCGATTGGAAAGTGCTGGAAACCAGTTTGTCCCTCAAAGAGGGAGCTCTCCTAAAAGTAATCAGAGGGGTTGGAGGAATAATTTGCACAATTTTCGGATTAGCCTGTAGCAAGTGTCAACATTTTGAAATGTGTTTTTTAACAAGATTGTGTTGAGAATTGAACGTTGTGATGATCCTCAGTGAATGTTGCTGATCATCAGTTGCTTTGGGCGTAGTTTTGAACAGTAATGATGTACGTGATTGAGTGAAGGCCTTATTGAAGGCCTTACGCAAACAAGACTAGGAATACCCTCTGTCCGGTAGGCGGGTTTTTAGGTCATCAGCGGCCCTTTTAAATTTGATGTCACTGCTGCAATTGCATTGCAATCTGAGGTATTAAGAGTAAGGAATAGAACGAAGAAGTGGTTGGGGGTGAAAGCTAGTTTTGCCCGCAGAGGGCCTATGAAAGAGGTCACTAACCAGGAAGCCTCCTGGCGCAACTTCTACTGTTGTGTCCAAAAAAGTAATTTTAGATTTATCAAAAGTCATGGTGAAAGATAAATCATAGTTTTTCGAGTTCATAGTGTTAAGGCAGTTATGTAATGACACTTGAACCACCCCACAGCATGACAACGTTGTCTATATACCTCAGCCACAACAAAATATGTATGGAAAATTGTGAGAATTCCTCAGATAACAAAAAATGCAGTTCCCACTCCCCCATGTACAGATTGGTGTAGGATGGGGCACAGCAGATCCCCATTGCCACACCCTGTACCTGGAGGAAGTGGGAACCATCAAACATGAAAATGTTGTTAAACAAAATAAACCTCAACACTGTAAGGACAAAATCAAACAATTTTTTGGGGTGCGCATTATTCTGATCAAAAAAACTTTTTATGACCGCCAATCCCTTGTCATGGGGGGATAGAGCAGTAAAGTGCTTCTACATCAATTGTAGCCAAATTCGTGTGTTGGGAAATCGTGATGCCTTCAATAGATTGCAGGAAATGGGATGTATCTTTTACGTAAGAGGGCAAGCTGACGACAAATGATCTTAAAAAACTGTCTATTCATTTACTCACATTTTCAGATATATTCCAGTGCCTGAGATTATTGGTCTACCCGGAGGGTCAACCAAAGATTTGTGTATCTTTGGGAGAGCATGTACGAGGGTGTGTAGTGTTCAAAAAAGAGTGAGTTTGGGTGGAGATGAGTCCATCACGAAGACCAGCATTCACAAGGGAGTAGAAGTGTGCATTGGATCTCTCAATCCAAGATGGTGATACAGTTTTTTTTACCATTCCAGATTACTGAGATTCTTGAAACACATATTTTTATAGTCCTTGTTGTCCATTATAACAGTGTTACCTCCCTTGTCAGCTGATTTGATCGTGATGGACTCTTCCCCAGCCAAATCACTCAAAGCCAATTTCTGTGTATGGGTAAAATTAAGGATGTTAGAAGAACAGGAAGGGATGGTTTCAATCGCCTTCATAATGCATTGTAGAAAAGCTGCCACATGATTATTTGAATATACCAAGGGAAATTTTGGGGATTTTTTCTTGAGTTGGGACAGGGATTTTGGGTCAGGGTTACCCAGACCAGATATGTCCGAGAGCAATCGCTTAAGGTCAATCTGGTCAATGAGATCCCTTGTGTCTACCTTCTCAGGGGGTGGGATCTCTCAGTGCCCTACAGTCCCTTATAGTGAGTTGATCCAAATCAACATCAGGGATTGACTTCATATATGACAATTGAAGAATAATTTTTTGTGCAAAAAGTTGCAAGTCTTTGATTAGTGAGAATTTCTCTAGGTCGTAATGTGGACAAAAGCTAACCCCAAGAGAGAGAACATAGAGTTGATCGTGTGATAGCGTAAGAGAAGAAAGGTTAACCACCTTTAGTTCATCTTGTTGGGTGAAGGAACATTTCATGAAAGTGTCTATGGTCTTGGGTCCCTCGAGGGGATGATTGTGATCTAAAAGGAGTGAAACTGCTGGTGTAGAAACACGTGTAAGTGTAGTGCTAGGTGTAGAAAAATGCTTAGGTGTGGCTTCAGGTTCAAGTAAGGAGGCTCCCAACATCCCTCCCATGGTGACCTGAGAGGGAAAGTCAGAAGACCCCTCACCAAAATTACCTGTCCCACCTTGTGTAGTGAAGAGTGAAGAATCAGACTCTCTATTCTGTCGTTTATTCGATGTGGGACCAGGATGGTTATAGCCCCTTTTATGAGAGGGTTGTTGATTAAGTCCCGAGGTGGATACCTGAGTAGATGAAGAAAAAACACCATAGTTATTAAATTGTTGTGAATTATGTTTTTGTGTCCATTTCTAATCTTGTGTATCCCATCTATAAGCCTTTGTATTAGCGAATGCCCGCCTATCTCTTTCAAACTTTTTATCTTTTTTAATCAGTATTTGTTTATTGAAAGTTTCCAAGTTCTGTTTTAGTTTTATTTCATGTTTCACATATCTCTGATGAGTCTTCAAGGGACCTAGAGAGGACACCACTTTTTGGATCTCCCCATCGAGTTTATCCATTTGTTGTTTATAATTTATGATGAGTAAAGACATCATTTTTTTGGCTGAACAAACGTAGCTGAATGCCAATATAAAGCTGACTTCCTTCCAGCAGATTCCCTAAACTGGAAAATAGAAACGACAGATCGGATAGAGGTTTAGCCACTTCATCGTGGCTTAGTTGGAAACTCTGCATCAAAACATCCCATTCATTACCCTTGAGCAATGACATAGCGAAAAGGAGAGGAAAAAAATTAAATACAGGAACAAAATACATTTTCACATAAACAATAGAAGGCCACAGTCAGATGAAAATTCTCTATCAGGACTATCAGGGACTTGACCTCACACTACCCTTCAGACGTGCCTGTCTACTCTTACTTTAATTGTAAGTTTTTACTGTTGATTTTATTGCATTAAATTGGATACCTGCACTTAGAGGCGCCTCTCTCTCCTTCATCTCCATCGCAGCTCCGGATACCTGGTCTCAGTTTTCCCTGGATGGCAGCCCTAAGCTCATGGACATCCTAGATCATATCCAGTACATTGGATTTTAATACCCCCTCTCTTTGGTATTTTTTTTTTTTTGCCATCCCCTTAGCCTACCCTTGTACTGTTAGCTCTAGCACCTATCCCCTTGTCATAGATGAAAATTCTCCACGCGAGTATTATCCCCCCAATGTACCAATATTTGCAACCATATAACTGTTGGCCATACCAATTATGAGGAAAGGCATTGGTCCCTAATGGATAGACAAAAGGTGCCAGGTGGGCCAAAAGGGGAATGAGTGTGACTTTGAGTGAAGCCAGAAATCATATGATCAATAAGAACATCATTATATAAAACTATAAATGTATTGTTAACATCAGTTAACAATTCTTATTATCTGATTCCCATGCTTGGATGGACCCCCAGCATAATCTGCCATTTTTGTAATGTTTTTCGTCCATTCTGTGAGACCACATGTGTATGTTTTATATATACATGTATTTGAATATATGTTATATTTTCAGAAATATCAGTATAATCCTATTGTCCAGTATCCCCCTGAAGAAGACTGAACAAGTTGAAACGTATTGGGGCTTTGGACAAGAACCATTGGGACTGTACCCTGCTGTGCCCTAACATTGTCAAGTCCATGCTGTGATGTGCTACATGGGTTTGATTGTTTATGTGGTTGTTTTAACCATTTGTCACTGAGTCCCACTTTGTGGGGATGTATTAACTCATGTTAACAATAAATTGATCATTTTATATAATGATGTTCTTCTTGTTCATATAATTTATGGCATCGCTCAAAGTCCCACTCCTTCCCTTTTAGCCCACCTGGCACCTTTTGTCTATCCATTTGGGACGGATGCCTTTCTTCATGATTGGTATGGCCAACAGTTAGATGGTTGCAGGTATAGAAGAAATAAAAGATTTTCATGTTGCAGCACTATAACTCAGTGGCTTACCAGAAAGCTATAAAATGCTTGTCAGAGTACTTGATGATGAACTGACATTGCAATATGTTAAGGGCAAGCTTGTGGATGAATATAAGCGTAAAACAGAAAGCATTATAAGTGACGGTGCTTCTGTCACAGAGTCTTTTTAAAGATGAAAAATAGGAAATAAAACAGTAACATGCAACAAGAAACGTGTGAATGTTTTGTTTGCAGTAAACAAGGTCAGTTAAAAGCAGATTTCGGGATCTGAAAAGCTAGAATGCAAAAACAAGCTAAACTACAAAATGCCAAAAATGTGCAGGAAGAAACTGATTTTGCTTCAGATAAGGAACATGTTTTTCAATCCAAAAGTTGCTCCTCACCTGTGCAGGCATGATGTGTTTATTCAGGAGCTACGAGTCATATGATAAATGACAGAAATGTATACCAGAGTAAAACAGAAAAAAATCACTACAGCTAATGGGCAAATAATGGAATCAGTAGGAATAGGATACGGCTTTCTAAAATTTTCTATTTCCCAGAGTGTCACCAGAAAGATACCTGTGAAAATGTTCCCTATATCCCTGCTCTTGAAACTAATCTTTTGTCAGTGAAGAAGCTTACAAAACAAGGCAATGCAGTGACCTTCCAAGGTGACAGCTGTGCTATAACAAAAGGGAATATCCTACGTTAAAAAGCTAAAATTACAGATGAACTGTATCAGTTGAAGTGCAATGAAGTGGTTAATACTGCCAGGGAGGAAAAACATTCAAACTGCATTCACACATGGCACAGATGACTTGGGCACAGAAGTCCTGGCATAATAAAGAAATTAACTGAGAATGGCTATGCAAGTGGAATACAATTTAGGCCATGTGATCAAACAATTAAATGCATCAGCTGTGTAAAAGGGAAAATTACAAGTAAAGCCTTTCTAAAGCAGAGTAACAGCAGATTGAAGAAACCTGGACATAATTCTTTCAGATCTTTGCAGTCCAATGGAAAAATTGACTACAAGAAAGAAGAGGTATTTTCTCACTTTTATAGATGATTACTCCAGGTATACTACACAGCATGTGGCTCAAGTAAGCAACAAATTTGGTAAAATGCAGAGTGTATTGCGCATAGACAATGGAACTGAATATACAGGAGATAACACACAGGGGATTCTCAAAAAGCATGGCATAATATTTCAAACTACTATACCATACAACCAGGAACAAAATGGGGTTGCAGAAAGAATAAACTGTACTCCGTATCTCTAACATCATATTGCCAGAATGAACATATTTAAAATGTTTAGAAACATTGGACAGGTTTTTATCAGAGACACCATGAAAATGTTCACTAATCCTGGCTCTAAGAGGTCTCGATGTGCAACCCAGGTACTGTTTATTGCAGGAGTTACATTCCACAGCATATATAACATTGCTGGTGCCGCAATTAAAAAAAAACTACTGAATCAAAAATTATTTTCTAGTGGCATAAAAAACAACATTCTTATGAAGCTTGGAATGTTTGTCACAAAAATGACAGGTATTCAAACCACAGCTGTATGAGCCTGTGGCATGTCACCCAGAACACACCATACAATCAATATCAGTAGGACTAAGGATAAAAACCTGTACAGTTTCTAAACATTTTAAATATGTTCATTCTGGCAATATGACATCTTTTGTTTTGAACTAACACAAACATTCAAACTGAAGGAAATTCAACATCAGTTTCACATTAAGATAAGCAACAAAATGACACAGTAAAAGAAATTAACACAGACAATCCAAATACTGTAAGGACGGGTTCACACCTAATTCGGCCGTGGCTCACAGCAGGGGTCCGGTGCGTCCATGTTCACAGTTTCAGGGACGAATCAGGCCTAAATTTTTGCCTGAATTCGGACCTGAAATGGAGCCAAAGACACACAGGACTCCTGTGCAATGCGCTCCACGGCCATCTTGGAGATGGGTGAACCCGCTCCATTGAGAGCCGGTCACAATCTCCTTTCATGCGAATTGGATGCGGATAAACCGTCCCAGCCAAAATGTCTGTCCTATGTTGCTCACGTAGCATTAAAACCAGGGCCAGAATCATGGGATGAGATGCAAAGACTTCCAACCCATGAGAAACAAAAGTGGATCAGATGCATTTAAAAAAACCACTTACAAGAAACATACTGCATTTATAGAACTTAGATCCGAAATGGGACTAATGTAAGGAGTAGTTGTTGAGTGGAGGTGTTGGAATACAGAATTGTATTTTGTGCAACAACTACTGTACATCAGTACTTAGTAGAGATCTATTTTTCAACTAGTACATGGCAGTGTTTATAGGTTTTTAGCTGCACCTATGGTAAACTCTATATTTTTTCTCTGTAATAAAGTACCTGTTTCCTGTCTGTACCTAAACAGCAAATCCCATGTGGATTGTGCACTTTTTTATTGTAGGGTTATATTTCTAACAATAATCAAAAAATTAAAGTGCCCCATGTATGTGAGAAATGTCAGAATTGGCTTGGGCGCCTTGTACCTGCAGGTATCAATATTTTCTAAAAAGGACCGTGAATCCAATTCAGCTAAAATACAGAACGTATAATTTAAGCCCTACTCTCTGTTGTCCTTAGAGATGGCCATTGTAAAGCACGGAGTTATTTATCAGGAGTTTGCTTTTTTAGCTAGATTAGATGTGAATGCAATTAATAATATACCATTTTAATTGTATCACAGCAGTAATTTTCAAAGTAACAATAACAGTACCCTGTATTATATTACTTACTAGCTGGATTTGCATTTTGAAAGCGACTTCCGTCCTTGTGTTCTCCCTTCCCATAGGGAACTGTTTAGAGGGTTCTTTAAACCCATTTTAAGCAATGCACTTCGAGCACCATACCAATTTATCATTACACTAAATAATAGTTAAAACCCAACTGGCATCAGTATATCTAGGACCTTGCTATAGGGATACCATCCCAAATTTCCAGTGTATTGGACTGTCATGTTCCAATGGGGAAATAAAAAGACTAAGGCTGGGTTCAAACTTGCTGCGGCCACGACTCACAGCAGGGGGTCCTGTGCGTCACTGTTCATCTTTTAAGGTGCAAATCAGGTCCAAATGTTTGCCTGAATTCGCACCTGAAACAGAGCCAAAGACGCACAGGACACTTTTTCAATGCGGACCCTGGCCCCCCTGGACCTCTGTGAACCGGCTCCATTGAGAGACGGTCACACTCTCCTGTCATGCAAATTAGATGCAGGGAAACCTGCATCCAATTTGCAGCAGTGTGAATCCAGACCAATAAAGAAACTGGCACATTTTATCGGGGATATGAATAGGAAAAAACCCATGAAGCCAGTTAATAAGGTCTGAACCCCATGAACAGGAAATAAGATCAGATCAGGGGAAATGCTACTGGAGAGAATTAATTAAAAAACAATTTCTAGTTGTAGATATTTTGTTTTTGTTTTGTTTTTTTTTTGTGTTATAAATGTAGAGTTTATATTTTAAAAAATCACACATAGTAATTATATTATACATATGAAAGTATGAATTTGTCTCTGGTTAGAAAAAAAAAGAAGATTGATGGCAGTTTTGAATGATAAATCAATAACAAAATCTATACCGATTCTATGCAAAGATTTTGCTAACAAACACTCATGTCTTTTGTTCTAATTGTTAATTCTTTACAAAGCTAATTCTTTCTTCATTACCAAGTAGGAATTCTACTTAACATAAACTGTGATATATTTAATGCAATAGATTAAATTGCGTTGAAAGTTTTATTATGGCTCTATTCTGCCCACAGACATATTAGAAATATTATAAATTAAAAATGGATGTCTTCAGCAAATTAACTAGAAAAAAAACTTGGAAGACTGGGTAAGTTAATTTGAAGTCTTCATGTGCTATTCATTTACCTTTTTAATAAGTTTGATAGAATTAAAATATTCACTGCTACTATTTATAATTTTATGCTATTCCTGTAATTTTCAACTAGTTGATCTTTGTGTAAAAAGTTCAAGTGGTTCTGTCTTATTTTATTTTATATTTTCTTCTGGAAACAGTGAGTTGTTAAAGTACCATAGAAATAACAAGATTAGATCTCTTATATTTTGGTTGATTATTGGGTTTAGTGTTTTCATAGGGCCTTTTACACGTATGTGCATGCAGTAATGTGTTTCAAACATGATTTTTTACATATATTACCATGCTTATTTATGTCATGCATCGGGACCTTTCTTAAACTGACCCAAACATAAGGGAGTACTCCTTCCACTGACCACCAATGTAAGAGAACACCAGGCCACAGTAAGAAGGATCTGACAGTGGGAATGGGGGTGAGCTTATTGTCACATATTGTGCTGTTCAAGTATGATATAAATTTAATTGACAGTCATTGTAGCATAATATTTTATGTTGAGTGATATATTGTGATATTGCAGTTTAATGATGTACAGGCAGGTTGATAAATATGTATTATTTTTTAGCTTTAAATTACATGTGGTGGTACATTTATAGTCCTATTTTTTTGGATGGAGCATATAGTATTTTGTTGGATGGTGCTCCCAGAGAAACTAAGTGTAATAAATATATTTATGGGAACCCATTACCTCTTTAAATTGATGTAGTAATGGAGTAGGGTTATTGCTATGTAGGAGCTCTTTCCTGGAGATATTCCCTTATTTCTTCCCCCAGTGTTCCTGGAATAGGAAATAGGGGAAGAAACTCCACAGCAGTGTCACAGTCTTGAATAATAAAGCTTGTCATGAAAGGTTTCAACTCTTTTTATATGTTCCGTGGCTCATTTTGGTAAATATAGCAGTTAGTGCATTTCTTTAAAAGCTATTAAAATTAAACTTTCAAGCTTTGTCATTCCCAATGTCTCTCAAAGTTTTATTTATGCTCCTGAATTTGTGTGCAAGGTGACATTTCAGAGATTCTGTAGACACTTCTTTATGATAAATACATGCATAATACTCTTGAAACAAATCAAAAGATTTAATCCTCAGAAGAAAAGTGCAAGATAATGGCTACCTTCCAAAGTTTAGCTGAAAAGGACATTCAAAAACGGAAAAGAGGACATACAAATCCAATTTAACATTGACAAAAAGAAGGGCACATATACATTTTAAAGGTGAAATAAACATCATTTAAAATAAAAAGTATGGTACTTGATAATAGTTTACTAGAAATTCCAATGTACGAAGTCTGGAAAAGTTATATATGGTTTATAAGACATTATGTAGATCAAAAAAATGAATAAAGCATAAAAGTGGTTTTCCCTACAGCAACCAGTCATATTTTACTTTTGTTTTTCTTACCTGTGCTAGGAATCAGATGGGAAATTGAAAAAGGAAATGGTTTTTATCACCTCTTTCCTATGTGCTAGATTCTCTTTATAATTCCCAATAAATATATAAAGCCCAACTCTGTTACTTGGAACTTATAGAGAAGTTTATGTCTTTGCTCTTGAATCTGGCATGTACAAATTGAGGCATTAGAGCATCACTGTTGCTTTTCCCTCCATATGGAAACCACAGGTTCTCATTAAAGTTTAACTCAATGCAAATGGCTAAATACACAGTTTAAATAAATATAAGGGAGCTGTTCAGCCTAGTAAATGAGTTGTATTTAAGTCCATCCAGTTCTGAGAGGTAACAATTCTGTGGCAATGCTCTGCCACACAGCGCAGTCTCATAGGGTAGGAGACCTGATTTGTCTCTGCTGCAAGTAACCAATACTTACAGGTCTTGTCCACCTTCCATCCTGAGACACAACAGAAAAGGGAAAAAACAGCAGACTCATGACTCAGACTCACGCATTTAGAAAAACACATTTAATGTTGTATTAATTAATACAGAGCTACATTAATTTGTGTATTTTATATCGGCCTAGAGTTAGGCTTGGTTCACACCTGTTGAGCTGCATTCTTTGTGTAGAGCAGCCCTTTCATTTCAATGGGTTTTCCTATCCACAGAAACTCAGGGAAAGTCATCTTTGACCCTTTTTTTAAATTACATGGGGCAGAACAATTTTCTGCGTGATGCTGGCATTTTGCCGATGTGTGGAGGTGCCATTAGGAATTAATGGCACCTCACACATCTGCTAATGAGTTTTGAACTAAAAGTCTTTATTAACCTAAAATAGGACCCACATAGATTTTATTTTCAGCTATATAAATATTGTCCATGCTAATGTACCATGTGGAGATGAGCAAAGTGAGTGCCCATATAGTATGAATAGAAACAGGTAATACAGGAAACCACATATAGAGCAAATAGTTATCACATACAAAGTGTGACAAGGTGCCTTGAAGGTTAGCTAAGGAATGACCTTAGCTATATGTCTGTACAAGACTTGAAAAGTGAGCGAATATAGTGCGATATTAAACAGACCAGTCCATAGTAGAAAATAGCAAGAGAAGAGTCAGGCAAGTAAAGTGATGTGCCAATCCGCAGAAAGTGGCGAACAGATCCCGCAGAGAGCCGTGCAGTCGGGAGATCCAAGTTGGTGAGACGCTTACCTTGAGTACTGAGATCGAGTGGTAACAAACAGCCGCGCCACTGTAGTCGTGGCCTGTTTGTACCATGCTGTCACATATGGTTCCTTGTATACTATGTATCTTTATGCACTGAATTATTATCACTGTCTGTGATTGTTTTTACAAACATTGTAATAAAACCTTGTTATTTTATTTTGTCTCATTATTATTTATCTATTATATACCTCAGCAAGCTTCACCTTCAAAATCCCATTTCTGGTTCACACTCCTAATTTACGGTCTCTCTGGGGCCCAACAAGAGTCCGCAGGGTGTGTCATACCGTTTTCTTCTCCAATATTCACTACTTGTCTGAGGAGTCAGTTTATGAATGTCTACTTAGAAAATTCACATTAGAAAAAATCTTAGGTGAAAGTTGTGTGAATCTTGAATGAAATCATTTTCAAAAGAACCTTTAAGTCTTATAGCGCAGCCCACACCTTTGGATATTTGCTCTCTTAAAATTAAGTGTTTTTATCTATGTGCTTGTTGCTTATGACATAAATTAAAGTAGAACTATTGACATTAAAGGAGAAGTACAGCCAAAGCCAATTTGGCTGTATTTCTCCTATGGATGTGACACATTTTCAGCAGACAGTGGGCTGAAATCCATTGTCAGCTGACATTTCAGGCTGGAAAAGATTGCAACCCACGGAGAGCCTAAGCCAGCTGCTCCCGCCCCCACAGCCCAGTTCTCCAGTGAGCGTGGGGGGCAGAGCAGAGAGTCGGTGACTGACAGTCAGCAATTCTCTGCTCACAGAGCACTGAGAAATCAGCTGTCATTGATTGCTTAGTTCTCAGCCTTAGAGCCAGAGGGGGACCGATGCTGCATTCACCTAGGTAAGTATGACAAAAAAATGTCTCTTTTAAAGTAGAGCTATGGACTCCCATTAAAAATATGTGCCGCAGCACTTAATTATAAGTGCATTTGCACTTACAGTTTTCTCTTAGTCCTCCTACAAAAATACCTGTTGATCCTGCCAGTGAAGTTTCCTTAATAGAGCTTTCTACAGCGGTGTGGCAAAGATGCTGCACTGCTCCTGAATTCAGAGCAGAATTGCCACTTTCATTTAGGCTGTGCCTGCTTGCATTACAGACGGATGAGAAAGTGGTTTTATGGAAGGTGTGGTTATTAGCATTGTTAGTGCTGATTCACAAATCTGTAGCTTGCCAGTCAGCAGCTGGCCGGATCTAACCCTGTCCACTACATTCTGAATTGACAGCACTGCCTCTGATCCTGAAACCCTCCTACTGTGATCTTCATTGTTTGGGAGAGGGGACATTTGAGAAACAAATAAAGAAGGATTTGGATCAGTCAGGGAAGGTAAAGAAAGTTTTTGTTTATTTTATTAGGCTTGTGCATCGCATAGAAATTGCTACATAGTTCAAGTCAACACTGGTGCGATGCGGGAAATCCTGTGATCCAGTGCCGATTCCTGCATTGCACCTGAATCGCACTCTGCTCCACACTGAGGTCTGTGAACCGCTAGGGGTGTCAATGTAAAGTTAATGACACACCAGATCGGTTTGCAGATCTCAGTGCGGACTGTCAAATGGTGCAGGAATCAGATTGCATAGGTGTGAACACCCAAGCAATCCGATTCCAGTGCAGACCAAAAAAAGGGTCCTGCACCATTTTGGTGGGAATGCAATGTGATTTCAGCCATACAGTTTGTATGGCTGAAATTGCATTGCACAGACATAACATTTGATCTGCACAGCAATGCCGTGCGAATCACATGCAATGTCTGTCATTGTGTCAGCCTGACACTTGTTTAAACTTCCAACAGGAGACTTTAGTTGTACTTTAAATCTTGTTATGCTCACTTACTCCAAGATTTTTCTTTATATGATCATTTGTAACAATCTCTGCTTTCTTTTAGATCAGCAGGTCCAGTTGAGCATCATCTCGAATTGGGGCTTTTATTAAATGGCCCACTGTCTTGTAATAAGTTTAAAATGTCTGCTCTTTCAATGTTCCAATGCTGCTATTACATCAGTCAATTTCTCAGTTAAACTCGCCCATTACCATTGGCCCAGCCCATTCAGCCTTTCCTTTCTATGTAAAAAAATATTTTATAACGAAAGTTATTTTAATTCCTCACAGCTGCCTGTAAGATTCTTACTTTTTTGGTTAGTCTACACTAGTAAATGAGAGCTGAAATTTGGTTGGTTGCTTTGGACAATTTAGAAAATCTCTGTATACACTGTTGGCATAAAGTCTTCCTATTGGACTACCCCTTTCAATAATTTTTCCTATGTAGAACTCCAAACCAATAGAAATAGCAGTAGAAAACATGTTTCTGAGCAACATAAGAAACGTTGAGGCATTTTAATATGGTCTCTACAAAGACATGTTGTGGTTACTGCTGTCTGGTTTGATAAAGAATGAAAATGGTTAAGTTGCCCTCAATACATTCTTTGTTGTTTGGCTCCTTTGACACACTTTCTTTTTTTATTTAAAAATAATATATCTAACTGTTACTTGTCTTTCTGTCCAGTCTATTGATGTCTCAGAGGTAGCAAACATTTTGAATTGATTGTCGCTTTTCACTATTAGCAAAGAAAAAGAAAGCAAGACTACGCTAACGATTTTCCTTCCGATACGTGACCATTAAAAGAGGAAAAAATAAAAAAAGAGAAAGTGTCCACACTTTTGCCTTTTAATTGGGGCATTTAACAGGACAAAGTTGGAAAGCAATTAAGGGGAAAAACATTTTTGTCCTGTCGATCAATTAGGTTTCCAAGTAAATGGCAGAGAGGTAATGATTATGTCCATGCCAGCAAATTATTGTCCTTTCTTTCTCTCTTTTTTTTTTTTTTAAAAACAATTTATACGTTTAATTCAGCCCTTGAAAAACGGCTGCCCTGCCAATTATCTCTCTGTGTGAAGAGAATTAGTTGGGTCTACTTCAAATTTCTCTTCATCTGTTGCCTACTTTCTGATTCTCTTTAATGATAGACTAATGTGCTATGTGAAAAAAGGGAGGATCTTCCGAAATATGTGAAGTGTCTATAGTGGCTTTTTGGTACCTGTGAAGAGGCCCCTTGAAGAAGCTTAAAGGACAATGGAATATTGCGGCTGTCTGTGGTTTATTTTGTCCACACGATTCATTTCACACGCACCCAGGCAACTGATGAATGGAGGATTAACACAAATCTTCACCTTATTGAAATGAGTGATTCATAGCAAACAAATGGGACTAGCTGGTTTGGAATATGAAATTAAAGATTTTCTCAGTTCTTTTGTCTCCTAGAGGTCAGGCTAAAACTGTGTCTAAAAATGAGAACATCAGACGGTTGTGTTAATGTTTCCTCTATCAATAGTAACCTCTGTTCAGTGGTAACTATGTTGCATTTATTTTCCTGTATGCAGCATAGACATTAGAGATGAATGAATTGTTTTACCAAAATTGGGATTTTACCTGGACCAAGCCAGTTCTCAGAATTCTGCAAACTTTTGGCAGGTGTTAGTAAAATTTTCTGCCATTTTGCCTCAATGTGTAAAATTTATGGGCATGATTGTGCGCGGTCAATGTCTCCTTGTATAAAAGCAGCATAGTAGTTGTCATATTTGTTGTGTAATTTTGTCTGCCCCAGTTAACTCTGTACTGAACAGGAAGGTGGGGGGTGCTGTGCTAAGTTATTATCATTGTCTTCAGCAAATCAGAGTTTTATAACATGTCAGTAATTGTGCAGAGATTGCTGGGCTGGATAGTGCCACACACCCAATTTAGGTAGGTAAAAAAGTTGAGCTGCTTAAGGTAGAAATATGAGCAACATAAAAGATGACGATGATGATATGATGCAGCTGACCGTTGCATTAACACACTAGCAGTTTTTGTTTTTCTGAGTCCCCCCTGTAACATAGTTTAATTACCTGTTGATCCTGCCAGTAGATCCATTTTTTTCCCGCTGGTAATAGGGTGACATTGCTGTTCTTCTGCAGTGGAAATACTGCAGCATTGTCAACCTATGGACATGATAGCCATAGATCAAAAATGCATTTAAATTAATTTGTGTAAATATAGCTAAAGGCAAAACTTATTTTTAGTTTTGAATAGAGTGGAGAGGGATCACTGCCAGGTTTTATTGTTGTTGATGTACCTTTCTTTCTCTCTTCATTTGTCCTGTTATCATTATCATTGAATAGTGAAAGTAACTGATAATGTCAAATGTTGGGTTGTCCCCAGAGAAGTAATAGATGGGAAGTCTTCCAATGGAGACAACTTTACTTTGCGTGACCTGGGGGTAGGGGAGGAGGGGGCAAAGGATTCCCTAAAGTAATTGTAAAGGCTAGATTTAAAAAAAAAAATAACATACATGTTTTTCTTACCTACTCTGTGCAGTTGTTTGCACAGAGTAGCCCCGATCCTCCTCTAATAAACCTTATGCCTATACAACCACTTTAATTTGCAAGGATTTCCACTTTGTTCCTGTTTTGGTGATGGGACAGAAAGTCAAGGTAAATCTCCTCAATGGGACACAGACAACAAAAAAATGACAGGGTTTATACCATCCTGCTCTATGCAAGATTCAGAAGAAAAGGTAGCAACTCCAGAATCCAGTAAAATTAATAATCTATATTTCTACATATAGGTGGATAAAAACAGCTTACATGTTTTTCGGCACAAAGCCTTGATCACAGCATATTTTACAAATGAAAGACAAACATATATAGACACTACACACCTCATTTGAGGGTGGATAGTACAATAAAAATTAATCAATTACTTAAAATCAAGTCTAATCAGTGGACAGAAAAAAACGCAGCACTAGATAGTAATCACATGGTATGTGACCCATTATGGGGAAAGGAAGTACCAAAAAATGTGAAATGTATTCACCCATCTAGAAAACATTATATTGTATTATTGTCTATCTAAACAACATTCCTCAGTGATACAAAGATGCCTCAAACTAAAACAGACTCAGAAAACTATGGCTATAGAAGATGACTTCAAAAATAGAGCTATATCACAAGAAAGAGAATCCTAGTATTCAAGGAGAAAATGCACCAGATTTCACTCTCGAGGAGTCTGTGGTGGAGATCCCCTCCTCGAGGAAGTTTTTTAACCCTCTCAAGACCTTTGAAAATAAAAGAGTCCATGTTCCCTGCATGCACATACTTAACATGATGAGAAACATTTGACACATTTTTGTCACTGGAGTATGATGCATTGTAGTGTTCGCTTATTCTAACCCTAAAGGCTCTAGATGTACAGCCCTCATACTGTAGGGCACATGTGGTACATTCTACCATATGCACTACATATTTTGTGCTGCAGTTGATGAAGCCACAAATGTTGAGCTCCTTGCCTGTAGAACAAGAGATAACAGACTTATTATTTCTGTCATGTTTATTGCAATAGCAGCATGTTTTTAAACCACATTGAAAGGAGCCATATGTGTTTGTCTATTCAAGATTAGCCTATAGCTCTACTTTAAGAACGTGTAATTATACCATTTCCCTGCATATTAAGACTATTACTAGTAATACAAAAAATACTAAATGGAAACAGTCCGGATCAAGTAGACATGTAGTTTTAATATTTATTTAAGAATAGTTAAAACATTTAAAAATGCTCCAAATATTTTAAATAGTTAGTATTTAACACCCTGTAGATTACCTAAGATGTTCTCTATTTGTGATTCCACTTGTTGGAGATGTAAATGCCAAGTATGAACCCTACATCATATGTTTTGGAGTTGTAAAAATCTTCAGAGTTTCTGGAATTCCGTACCGTCATTTATAGTGCCCCTCATGGGTGTTATAACCCCACTTACACCGTCAATGGCACCCTTAAGCTTAAATCTAGATTTACACCGAATACAACTTGGAACTATTGTTATACAAGTAATTATTGCTGCTAGATTTACAATCTCGAGTCTGTGGGAATCTAACATTACACCCAATCTATCCAAGGTTATAGATAGTTTAAATACTCAGAGTAACTTTGAACTCATTCTTGCATATAAGAATTATAAACTTAATAGATTTCAATTATTATGGCAAGTATGGATCTCTCATCCCAAAGCTTCTAAACAACTTAGAGAGCTTGGCAAAACATGATACCATTTCCCTTCCCCTCTTTGCTTTATTTTTGATGGGGAATCTTCTACGAATTAGGATACTTTCCTTAATAAATGTGGCATTACTTTGTAATCTAATGTATATTTCTTAACAATTGATATACCTGTTACAGTGTGAGCCCTGTTGGGGTAATGGGTATTTAGATTACATTAAATTGCATTATTGCTCATTATTGAAATTACCATGAAACTTACTACTATATTGTTTTGGAATGTTTGTTACTACCTTATTGTTTGTTACTACCTTATTAAATGTTGGTATTGAAGTTAGCCTGAAAATAATACTGACTCGTTTTGCACCGCAATTATTTTAGGGCTTTCACAACAACGTACTAGGTTGTTTCAATCATGTCACTGTGCGCTTTTCAAAAAAATCACTATAATGTTTGCCACAGAAACCCATTTTTTTTATTTCTGAAGAATAAAAATATATTTTATTGAACTGTGTTATAGTTGGAAACATTACTTACTCTTAAATCTGATTAGGGTTCAGGAGCAAGAGAAGCTGTATGAAAATGCGCAACGTATTTTAATGAGATGAGAATTTCAGGAGAGGTGAATATACAGGAGGAGATACTTAAAGGATAAGTCCACCCTAAAATGAAAATCCCTGCATCTATAGATCTCCAAATTCTAACACTAACCTATCTAGCCCTTTAAAGAAGAAATCAGTATTTTTTTTTAAGCCGATCCAACCCGACCTTCTGGCTGAAGCTCTGTGGAGGACACGGCCGACAACGGTTGTGAAATGATTGGGATGTGACGTCACCCATAGAGTTACTATGGGGCTTCCGTTGTCAGATGTGTCCTTTGCACCTGCCTACACATGAAGCCGCGGCTGACAGCTCAGCGTGGGATCAGGTCGGATCGGCTTCAAAAAAGATAAATATACTGATTTCTTCTTTACAGGGCTAGATAGGTTGGTGTTAGAACGGGAAGATCTATAGATGCAGCGATTTTAGTTTTAGGGTGGACTTATCCTTTAAGTGTGTAACACTTTCTGTTTGTGGTGTTATTGATACCTTTAATGGTGATGACAAAAGTGACACATTTTGGAAAAAAGGATGACAAGGAGCAAATATTAGTTGAGATGCATCTGAATATGTCTTCTGTAATGATCAGCCTTGTGCCTTTGCTACCTGCCTGCAGCTTATATATCTGCAGTGCACACCTACTCTAATCAGGAGTTTTTAAGTAGACTGTTGGTCATTCAGCCTGTGCCCTATGAACAAGTTAATCTGTCACTTATTATCTGGATTCATGTCTGTCTAACTTCTGCCTGCCTGCTTTTGTTGTGAATTGCTTGTCTATATTGACTGCATCTGTACTCAGTTTGTCTGTGCTTATTTTGATTTTTGATCAGTTTCTCTGCTATTGTCAGTCTGGATTGGTCGGCCTGCATCTTTATAATGTAGGAATTTACTTTCTAAACTACAAATCCAAATAGACTCTGAGACTCGGGAGGAGCAGGGGGACACAGAACTGCTGCAAAGCACGCTGGGACATTTAGTCCCTTGAAGAGACTGCAACACTGTGGAATGGCTGCCGAACTAGGGGGTAGATGGGGGAGATTCTCTTTACTGTTTGCCTGGGAAAAGTTCATGACCTGGTGACAGACCTTGGAAGAATGTAGACATCCAGGAAAACTGCTGAGCCCTATGGAATTCACCCATCAGTGCGGCCTACTCCTCTGCACCCACAGCCTAACAGAGTGGGTTAGCCAGTCATCATCTACATCCACAGCCATACAGAGTGGGTTTGCTGGTCATCGTCTGTGGCTGCAACAATACAGAGTGGGTTTGCCTCTGCCGTCAGTACCCACAGCTAAAGCACATGATTAGTGAGAGAGTTGCCAACCCACCACACGCTTTGCTCCACAAAACCAAGCAAGTGTCTAGCTAACACGGTTTCCCATCCGGTACCTTAGACACTACCATACTTATGCAGCATACCACTGAGCAGCGCTACATCACCTATTCTAGATTAACCGGTTAACTCAGATCCACTTAACTCCCCTACACTTGCTGCTTGCCCTTTTCATTACTGTTAAGCCATGTTAAAAATACTCCTGCCATGGGTCTTCATCAAGTCCTCACCTTCTTGACCTGGTTGAATCTGTAAGCCACTCAGTATCATCATTAGTGCATCACCAAAATGACTCCAACCACACAGGCAGAAATAATGATTTTTTTCCCACTTTTTTGGAGATTTTTCCTACCTCTTTCATAGTATGTACATAGACTTTAGCAATTTTTCACCTACCTTAACACCACGTACTGCAGGCAGACTTGGACCTAGCATATTCACTTCAGGGGCCTAAGGCAGCATAGTCTCATACGTTCAATTTCTGGCTGCCCAGTTACTTATAATCATCCCACATTTTAGGTTTCTCACTACCATTGTTATTCATTTCACCTTTTACTCTTGCATGCCTTTATCCCCTTTATTTTATGATAATTTATTAAGTGTGTCTTACTAATTGGTCGAGTGCTTGAATTCTTTAAAAAAGCATCTTAGCGGCCCACTTATATCACTGTCAGTGATTTCTCTGTGAAATTGTGTGTTTGTGTACTCAGCATTGTGTGTCAGAGGGGCTGGGGTCTTTGAGAAGGTTAAGGCAAGCAACAGAGGACCCATCATAACTAGTGGCTCCTAAGGGGGTACTGCTATAATAACAACAAACATTCAGCAATATATTTAGCAAACTAGAAGGGAGAAAATAATGAAAGTTGGGGGGGCGTGTCCTGGACATGGCGGTGTGAAGTCGTGTTCTGAGTGAGCTCCGGCCATCTCCCTCGTTTACAGCTCTATTTCATACCTTCATCCACGTCGGGCATGAACTCTGGCCGCCGCAGACGATCCCGGAAGCCCCTGCGATCATCCCCGAAGTCTGATTTGCATCGGTTCTTCCCTAAGACAAGATCGGCTTCAGCCCGCGCTCACGCGGCCGACTCCATTGCGGCTTCCTCCCCCTCCTCCAGCATGGCACTGGCGCCGCCGTCGCCTACCACGTCGGTTCAATCAGAACCGTGGATGCTATCGGGCACTCCTCTCCCTCATGGCTCTCCGATGGGACGCCCGCCGGCGACGCCCGAGCATGGTATGGATGCGGACCTGCGGGCTTTAATCCGGGCCCTGCCGACCAAGACGGATATGGAGGCAATGGTTCAGCGTGTGGAGGAAGCCCATAAGAGGGACTACCAGGCGGTTTGAGCAGACCTTCAGCAGCTGACTGACCGGGTCTCAGAGGGCGAATCCTCGTTCTCGGCGCTGGAGGCCCGGGTGTTGCTGCTGGAGCAGGGCCACTCGCTGCACTCACAGTATGTTACTGCTCTGCAGCTGAAGATGGAGGAGATGGAGGATCGTAGTAGGCGAAACAACCTCCGGCTGCGAGGCCTACCTGAAGCCACCGACATGGACTCGCTCCGGCCTACCCTGCTGTCCATTTGCCACAATCTGGTGCCTGATATCCCCCAAGCCGAACTAGAATTCGACAGAGTTCATCGTGCCCTGGGCCCGCGCTCTCCGGACGTTGCTAGACCCCGGGATGTGATATGCAGACTCCACCATTACTCTCACAAGGAATCCATCCTTAGACGAGCCTGGGACATTGGAGACATAGACTTTGATGGCGCCACCCTTAGAATCCTTCCGGATCTCTCGCGGGCCACGCTGCAGCGCCGCGCGCTGCTGCGTCCCCTCCTGGACAAGATCCGCCACAAGGGCTGCACCTATCGCTGGGGGTTCCCCATTTCCCTCACAGTCCGTAAAGGCTCGTCTTCCTTTACTGTGTCGCACCCAGAGGACCTACCGGCACTTTTCTCCTTCCTGGAAGTGGACCCCTTCAGCGTCCCTAACTGGCTCCAGCAATTGCCGAACCCACCTCGCCGGCCCCCGGGCTCCTCTAACCGTGGCGGTGGGATGCCGCCGCGTACCCCTAGAGGCAGGAGGAGGCTGGTGCCTGCGACACCACAGGAGGTAAGAGAGGTCTGAGATGTCTACTCGTCCCTGCTTTCACCCTCTGACTGTTGCCACCCCACCCTAGCTGTTTGCCAGGTTTCAGCCACAGGGTCACCGAGATGTTGGTTTTATTTCTGCCCCCCCGACTTGTGGCCACCGGTTTGCGCCCCCCCCCCCCGATCTCAATCTATTTGCTGGTGCCTTGCGGACACGGTGCACTTCACCCCATGAACGCCGCCTCTGGCTCCGGAGTTGCCTTTGCCCCGGCCTCCCCCCCCGCCCCCCCCCTCCCCCGGGATGCCCCCCTGTGACTCCTAGGATGAGACATGTACTATCCGTGTTGGCTGGACACTGCTGGATATTTGGAACCTGTTTTGACCTGCACCATGCTGGAGAACTCTAGACTATCCCCCACTCGGATCCATGATGGAATGCGGTGTGCCACCTGCTATCAGATCCCTTCCATAGCTGCCCCTACTGGCAGTGCCTTGTACTGGTATCCATGTTTCAGTTTTGATGCTCTCTTGTGGGGGTTGTCTGGGGGGGGGGGGTTGGGGGACGTCCTGGGGGGACGCTTGGTTGGCGGTTGGGACTTCCAGCTTGTGCCCCTGGGGGGGAGTGGGGTTGTCCGTCCCCTTCTTCCTCCCCGGCGGCTCCATGCATGGACCTGAGCTCTAAGAATTGGGTGTATGCTGGGCTCCTGCAATTGCATATGGGGGGTTGGGGGGTTTGTGACGCAGGGGGATTGGGCCCTGGCTGGGCAGGGGGGCGGCCTTGGGTTGTTGGCTATGGGGCATGCGGAGATGGCCTCTGGAGGGGCACTGTAGTGCCTGGGAGTTTTCCTCTCTGAGTACATCCTCGACTGCCCCCCCTTTGTGGCTGGCCAAACTAAGTCTCGTTGGGGTGTGGTGTGGTACTTTGTTGTTGCCATGGCGACGTCTGGAATGGTGGCTCCTGGGTCCCCCATGGAGCGCGCCCTGAGTGGTTTCCTCGGGCCTGCTTCGTGGTCTGCTGTGGACCCGGACCCCACTATACAGAGCCGTACTGATTTTATCGTTTTCCTGCAATTCATGTTCTGTTATATTACATCGAGTTTTGGTATGTTATTTCATTGACCTTTGTTTTCATAGAGGGAGCTCTGGCCCCGGAGCTCGACTCGCTTGCTGTGTTCAGTTCTACCCCCCACTTAGGCCCACGCCCTAGAGGGTTCCTCCCCTTATTAGGGTGTATTTCATTTTTGTTGTTTTCTCTCCTTACCTTCCTCTTGATCTCCCCCTCTTGTTTCCTCTCTTGTTCACCCCTACCTTTTCACTCCCACAGATTTCCGCAGCGCGGTACCTCTACTTACTTAACCCCCCCCTTTTCTTTCCTCCCTCTCTCCCCCTTTTCCTCCGCCCCTTCGCCCCCCTTCTCTCCCCCTGCTAACCTCCCTCCCTGACCATTATGGACCCCGTGCGAGTGTCTACGTGGAATGCGAGGGGCTTAAATGTGCCCGAAAAGTGGCGAATGCTTATGGGAGACCTCCGACGCTCTCGCTCTGACATCGCGTTCATACAGGAAACCCATTTTAGAGCTGGAGGCCTTCCCTTCCTCCAGAACAGATTCTTTCCTACTGCCTATCACGCTACCAATGATGTCTCTAAATCCAGAGGAGTATCCATCCTGCTTTCGAGCAATGTCCCATGGTCTCTGCTTGATAAACGGACGGACCCGCACGGACGTTTTCTTTTCCTCAAGGGCCGCGTTGGCGGCCGGATGGTGACACTTGCGAATGTCTATGCTCCAAATTTACACCAGGACTCGTTCCTGCGGAAGACCTTACTGGCCCTGATGGATTTTTCCGAAGGGACCCTGATTGTCGGCGGGGATTGGAACATCCCCCTGGATCCCCTGGTGGACACATCCTCCGGGGTTTCCTCAGTGCCCCGGGGTGCCCGTACGCAGGTGGTCAAGCTGCTTCGGGAACTTCAGCTGGTGGATGCCTGGCGCATCCTACACGCTGGAGAACGCGATTATTCCTTCTACTCTACCCCTCACAATGTATACTCCCGGATAGACTTTTTCCTGGTCCCGCACCGCCTGCTCTCCTCGGTGGAAAGCATTGAAATTGGTTCCATCACTTGGTCGGACCACGCTCCGGTACTTCTGGAAATACGCCTGGGGGGCCCGGGCAGGGAGTCGGACTGGCACTGGAGGCTAAACGAGAGCCTTCTGCAGGACCCTGAGGTGCTGGCGGATGTTTCCCAACAGCTTCAGGACTACTTCCAGCTGAATGACACCCCAGACAGCGACCCCGGAGTGGTCTGGGAGGCCCATAAGGCCGTCATCAGGGGGGTGCTGATGGCTCATGGCGCTCGAATTAAAAGAGACAGGGAGAAGCAGCTGAACACCCTTATGGCGGATATTTCTCGCCTGGAGGATCGGCACAAGAGGCACCGGGGGATTGCGGAGGGTACTGAACTGGCTAACCTTCGCTCCCAGGTAGCGGATCTGTTGCAATACCGCGCTAAAGCGGCCTTGCAGCGATGCAAGCGCTTCCAGTACGAATCAGGCAATAAGTGTGGCCGTATGCTTGCACGGGCTCTTAGGGACCAACGGGCGGCCTCTTATATCCCCTTCGTGACTACTGGTGACGGCCGTAAGCTGCATATGCCCAGAGAGATTGCACAGAGATTTGGAGATTTTTACTCATCTCTGTATCACCTACCCCAGGAACGATCCCATGACGCGGAGGTCGCCTCTTATCTAGATTCCGTGGTCCTGCCCAGGTTCTCCTCGCCGGACCGTGAGGCTCTGGAGGAGGAGTTCTCGGCAGATGAACTTGCTACGGCCCTTAAGTCAGCGAAAAAGGGCAAAGCCCCGGGACCGGATGGCCTGACGGTCCTCTACTACAAACTGCTCCAGTCACATTTGCTCACTCCTATGCTTAAGGTGTTCAACGGGATTGGGAAAACCACCGCATTCCATGCCGACTCCCTACTGGCGCACATATCTGTAATCCCTAAGGAGGGTAAGGACCCTGCGGCGTGTGGGAGCTACAGGCCGATATCCCTGTTGAATTCCGACCTCAAGCTGTTTACTAAAATGGTGGCATCTAGGCTGCAGCCTCTTCTCCCTGGCCTGGTCCATTTGGACCAGGTCGGGTTTATATCCACCAGAGAAGCCAGGGACAACACCATCAGAGCCCTGAACTTGATCCATCATGCTAAGGTCTCCGGCGTCCCGACAGTGTTTTTGAGCACGGACGCCGAGAAAGCCTTTGACAGGGTGAGCTGGCCTTTTATGACTGGGGTGCTGGAGCGCCTTGGTGTCGGCCGTCGTATGTTGGCTTGGATCATGAGCGTTTACACTTGCCCGCGTGCGAGGGTTAAGGCGAATGGGGTTTTCTCGACGCCTTTTTCCATCTTCAATGGCACTAGGCAGGGGTGCCCCCTCTCGCCCCTGTTGTTTGCCCTTTCCTTGGAACCCTTTCTTTCCAGGGTTCGCCTTAATGCTGATATTGCTGGGCTGTCCGTGGGTGCAGTCTCCCATAAAATATCGGCCTATGCGGACGACCTCCTCTTTTCCTTAACCAACCCTGTGATATCCCTGCCGAATTTGCTCCGCAAATTCAATCTCTACGGGGTAGTGTCCAATTTTAAAATCAATTACCACAAATCAGAGGCGATGGGGATCTCTTTACCACCTCAGATACTGGACTCTCTCAGCCACAGTTTCTCTTTCAAGTGGACTTCGTCGGCCCTGAAGTATTTAGGGACCCGAATGCCGCCCAATCCTACGGACGTTTTCCGGCTGAACTTTCCACCTCTTCTGGCTACGGTACGGGCCCTCCTGAGTAAATGGTCCGCTGGCTTACATTCTTGGTTTGGCCGCTGTAATATCCTAAAGATGTCAATACTGCCGAAGTTCTTGTTTCTGTTTCAGGCCCTCCCGGTTTTGATCCCTGCCGCCTTTTTTAAGCAAGTGAACGCAGTCTTTACCGAATTCATTTGGGCTGGACGTCGCCCCCGACTCCGGGGATCGATCCTTACGATGCCGAAGTCGTATGGAGGTGTGGCGGCCCCTCGACGTCAAAAGATATTATCAGGCAGCTCATCTGACCCGTCTGGTAGACTGGTGCAGACACCCCCACCTGAAACTCTGGGTGACTCTTGAGGCATCCCATTGCTCGATACATCTTCCGGGCGCCCCGTGGCACATAGCGTCAGTGCCGCTTGCCGTCAGCCGTCATCCTGTGATCGGCCCGACTCTCAAGGTCTGTGCCGCGGCTCTCGCGGTGGGAGACTCCCGGAAGATAGCCTCGCCCATGTTCCCGGTTTTGGGTAACCGAGCCTTTCCATCGGGATGTGACGACGGTCGATTCCGGGCCTTGCTGGAGCTGGGGAACTTCCGAGTGTCGCACTTCGGTTCTGGAGGCTCTTGGCCCTCCCTCACCCAGCTGACGGCACCGGGGGGCCGTTTTGAGTTGACCCGGTGGCAGGCTCTACAGTTGTTACACTTCCTCCGGGACCTGGGCCCACGGTCCGCCTTCGAGAGGCCTTTAACAGCTTTGGAGGCCCTTTTTACTCACGACACCCCCCTTCCGCACGCTTTATCCCTGATCTATGCCCTGCTTTCGGAACCCCGGGATGACTTTGTTCTTCCCGGCATCCTGAAATGGGAGCAGGAGTTGCAGAGGACTTTTACTCTGACTCAACGTCGGAATATTGTTCGCTTCTCTCTGAAGTCTTCTATCTGTACGCGTCTCCAGGAGGTGAACTATAAGATTTTGATGCACTGGTATTATAACCCGTCGCGAATAGCGAGTTTCTTCCCGGAAGCGTCAGACAGATGCTGGCGATGCCGTGCGGATCGTGGGACGATGTTGCATGTCTTCTGGAGCTGTCCGGTCCTGAACGACTTTTGGAGGCGGGTTAAGGAGATCTCCCAACGCATGACCGACTTTGTACTCAGCGATGACCCTGCGCTCTTCCTCCTCCATTGCTCCTCCATCAAGCCTGAACATTATAAGAAGTCCATCCTCCGCCACCTCTTTAACGCAGCGAAGGCCTGCATTGGGGCCTGTTGGAAATCCGCCGCCCCGCCGTCCATGCGGCTCTGGCTATCCAAAATCAAGCAGATTTGTGACTTTGAGGACCTGGTGCTGACCTCGCAGGGCAGGAGGGAACTCTACTCAGCTACGTGGGGATATTGGAACGTGTTTGTCCTGTCGGACGAGGGCAGAGCGCTCCTGGACTCCTACTGATCATTCTTTCTGGCCCTCAGGGCCACTGCCTCGCACGGGGCCCGCTGACCATTGTCCTTCTACCATCCTCCTTTCCCCCCTTTTCTCCCCTCTTCTCCGATCTGTTGTCTATTTCTCTCTGAGGGCTCAGCGATGGACGCTGGGCAGGTCTTACGTTTAAGAGTTTATTATCCCCTTCGATCTCCACCCTGGCCCCTCTTCTTTCTCCTCCCCCTGCTGTCAAGTGTCCCCTTCTTTCTACCCCACCCCATCATTGTCCCCCCTGTATCTTTGTACCCTTTCCTAATGTGTTGTATGCTCACCTTTTCTGATATTATTTTGAGGCAAGCTACTCTCCACTGTTTACGAAACTGTTGGGATTACGCTACACGTTGGCCGTTTGCTCTAGTAGATCTCTACATGTTCTTATATGTTATGAACGGACCTGCTGTCTATTTACCCTGTTTGAAAAAAAGAAAATAATGAAAGTTTATTGTTAGGGTTTACGTGTTAATGTCATGCTATGTGTTAACGTGTGTTGCATTAAGTAAGCCTACTAATTTGAATGGCCTACCTAACACCCCAAAATGCACCAAATAAAAGAGCATGCCATAATTTGTTGTAACAACAGACCACACAACACGGTAGAGCATTACTGTGTATTGGGGTGCTCTACACCGACATTTGGATACTTTTAGGAATAAACGACAATGCAGCTCACCTACCTCAGCACAGCACAAAACACAACCTGGCCTGAGTACTTGCAGAGAAGATAAAGCCAATAAGTCATCATGGAAAAGCGTGGCTGGAATATTAGCAAAACTGTTTGAAAGTTGCTAGCTTTAACTGAAAAAAGAAAATGGAAAAAAACGGTGCTATTTGAGAAATGATTGTAGAGGTTTTTTTTCTACTGCTCTCAGCCCCTCAAAACAATTAAAAAAAGTTAAGCCCCCATAGTGAAAAACAAAACTTTTGCAGTTATATTGTGCAGGCACCTAGAGGCACCTGTACATGTATACATATACATACTGCAACCTTCAAAACCATCTCGTCACAGCCAAATCCCAGACAGTTTTGACAGGCAAAGCTCTGCAAATTCCAAGCAGTGTTGGAGCTTGCCAATAAGCCTGCTCCTAAAAATTCATTTTGGCCCATCACTATAATGGACAGCCTCACTGGCCAACTACAATGTGCAGAAGGCAGAAACCGACTGTCAAACACTATCTTTGACAAAGTGAGGCAGCTACAGATTCTTGCAGTCACAATAAAGTGTCTGCAAATTATACCTGTAGCTGTTGTGGTTGTTCCCCATGACAGAGTTGCTTTAAAATGAGTCATGGACTCAAATCTGGTTAGTCAAAGATTGCCTAATTCTTCTTTTTTGTTAAGATGGCTATTAGTAGACACACATTTCATATAAAATCGATAACATAAATAGTCCGCTTTTGGGTGACTGATTTAAAGAATCTATAGACCAGTACGATCGTCACTTGCATAGTACTACAGCATGTTATATGCACTTGACATTTCTTTTCCTGTTTGTAATCTGCAGCAATGAAAGCAGCAAACCCCTTTACATTACATGAGAACCATCTCCTCTAAACAAAGCAAGTGGATGGTAGAGGATTCGTCAAAATGCCTTTAGTATTATGGCTGCATGTTTTCAATAAAAATGATTGCCTGGGATAAGCTTTATTTCCTGCCACAATGTCAAAACTTTACTTTTACATTACTCATGTCTGTGTTCTGCATGAAGCTCTCTTTTGAAATGTAAGAATATGTTACTCTACTTTCACCCTAAGCTCAGACTGACCTACCCTGGTCCAACAGTCCCAATTATTACAATCAAAGTATGTCTGGCGTTTTGTATTATGTCATATAATGCATGTTTAAGAAAGACTGACATTGTTTCCATTTTGTCCTTTATTAATGCTACATATCTGTATTCAGATGATTTCGCATACTCATTATAACTGTTCATATTCATACAATTTAATTATTGTGTACAAAAAAAAAGAAAAGAAATGCAGTGTAACCGGATATCATGTATTTAAATGTACCGTAATTACTAATTTTCTTTTCATAAAAAATAGATAATTGAAAAAAATAGCATATATCTTCCAACAGGCTGGGAAGTGTCTGTTTTGGGGCTTCCTCATGTCAGCAAACCCATGGGTCACCTCAGACATCTTCCCCCCCCCACACTATAAGACCACCCTACTAGATCATGAATCTGATTTTGTTACCTCCTCTTTGTCCTTATTGCCCTTGTTTCATGACTTTCCTGCTAGCTGTACAGGAATAAGAAGAATAAATAAGAAGAATAAGAATTGTCAAGCAGAATAGTAAGATCTATGATTTCAAGAGTTCCAAACAGTTCCCCATAGTCTGGTGATTACCAATCAACAAAATCTGTTGATTGCAATTTACAAACTCAATCTCTACAGCAGATCTTTAACATTTTACAGATAATCACAGTCAATGCTTTCACAGGCTATCATAGTCAATTCTCGACCACACCATAGGTTACCTCCCCACCCTGTTCTGGGTGTTTGCCGGGTTTGTAGGGCTATGGCTGTGCTCTCCAAGTGAGTAAGCAGAAAAAAAAAATCTTAGGAGGCTTGCTCATTTTTTTTACCTGGCCGTGAAGGAAAGCGTGCATACATATGTGTTTTCAAAGTCACCAGAACCTGAGAGAAGGAACCTTGATCTTTGTGGGCTACAGGGACAAGCAGGGGACTGAAGACAGTCCACTAGACTGAGATTACTAATCTATGTGTTTTTGAATTTGCCTTACAGTAGAACTCCAGGCTAAATACAAAACTTCTATAAATAAACAATATGCCGTTATTTTTACTATTTTAAATTTTCTGTCCTTAATGTCCCCTATGTTTTAAAGTATTTACCTGTTGATCCTGCCAGTTCTCCTTTTGTGGTCTAATTTCCCGTGTAAGGCCAGTAACACAGCAGTCAACCAGGTTAATTTATATCTTTGCCAGCTTTCAACACTTTGTCCCCCCAGTGATGTCATCCGTCATAACACTTATGTTGTTGGCAGGAAGATTGTGCTGATAATACGCAGTGGTTTCACTTTATGCTCCCTCACTCCTCCTAACCTCTTTATTGCCCACCCACTGCCTGGGTTGCAGAAGCTCTTGTAAAGTATGGGGGGGTCACATAGCTGATAACAACACAAATAAAAGTGCATAAAAGAGGTTTTTCTAAAGAGGCGATCGATTGATGAACAGGGCTATTGATAAAGGAAGTAAGACATGTTTCATTATATGCCTGGAATTGAAATGTAATCCATCCATATGTGACTGCAGTGAAGGAGGCCTTGAGAGTGCGTACAGCAGATTGTCAAGCTGTACATAAGTAACATCCGTGTCTAAAGGCGTTAGTTCCCTCATTCCTGCTTATGCCACAAATAAAGGAACTTATTGAAGAAAAATGACAGAACTTGAAGAAAAGATCTGCTCGCCAAAATGAATTTACAAATCTATATCCCTTTTGCTCAAAAAAACATCCCTATCCTCTATTCTTATGGTAGATGCCCTACAATAGATGGGAGTAACATGTCAATTTTTTTCTCTGCAGCCTTTAAAGATCCAATAGAAGAATGCATCAATGCAAATTTAAAAAATCCCACAGACCATCTCTTGCGCTGATATTAGTGGCCAGAGCTTTAAAGAAGTGGATAGAGAAAGATAAAGTGGTTCTGCAGTAGACAAACCATCTATAGTGATAGCTTTGGAAAAGTTACAGCCAACAGCTGATTTTGTGGACATGATTCATGATTTTGGGCATGCTTTACATATTATCACTCTTAGGATTCATTCAGTTACTGCTTAGAAAGCCCTCTGGCTGAAGCATTGGGCAGCATATCCCTCACCTAAACAGGGCCTTTGTGTTATTCCATATAACAGGAAGGCTCTGTTTGGTAGGACCTTCGAAGATATGATGCAGTAGATGGTAATAGGTGGAAATTCAGGGTTAATACCCTTGGACAAAATAAGAAAGCAGCAGTCATTTCAGTCCAAAGGCTATCATGGTCAATCTCAGAAGATTAACCAGGGTAGGAGTTTTTAAGATCCCAGTGGGGTGTGATTCAAGGATATTTTCTCAGGTCTATAATGCATAAGCAGTCCTTTAAGAACATAGAAAAGTTGTCCTGAAGATCTGCCCACCCAGAAGCTTTTAGGTGGTAGCAGACTCTCTTTGTTCCTTAGGGTCTGGTTGGATAGAAATTCAGATCATTGTGTTGTTGACATCATGCAAAGAGTTTACTTTATCTAGTTTGTCAAGTAGCCTTTCAAAGATGTCTAAACAGAGAAGTTGCTACCCATATACCCAGAGAGGAAACCTTTAGATTGTACAGTACTATGCAAAAGTTTTAGGCAGATGTGAAAAAATGCTGTATATTAAGAATGCTTTTCAGAAATAGAAGTGTTAAAAGTTTATTTTTATCGATTAACAAAGTGGAAAGTAAATGAAGTAAAAGTAAATGAAGAGAAATCCAAATCAAATCAGTATTTGGAGTGATCACCCTTTGCATTCATCATCAATTCTTCATTTCTTCTAGGTACACTTGCACATAGTTTTGGTAGGAAGGTTGCTCCAGACAACTAACCACAAATCTTGTGTGCCTCAAACCCTTCTGTCTCTTCTTGTAATACAGAGAGACAATTTATTTTTAAGATCGGGGCTCTGTGAAAGCCATACCATCACTTCCAGGATGCCTTGTTCTTCTTTACACTGAAGATGGTTCATAATGATATTGGCTACATGCTTGGGGTCATTTGTCTTGCTGCAGAATACATTTGGGGCCAATCACACGCCTCCCTGGTGGTGTGGCCTGATGGAGAAGTATCCGCCTGTATTTCTCAGCATTGAGGACACTATTGATCTTGATCAAATCTCCAACTCCATTAGCGGAAATGCAGCCCCAAACTTGTAAGGAACCTCCACCATGCTTCACTGTTACTTGCAGACAAGTATTGTACCAGTCTCCAGCCCTTCACAAACAAACTGTCCTTTGCTACAGCCAAATATTTCAAATTGTGACTCATAAATCCAGAGCACCTGCTGCCATTTTTCTGCACCTCAGTTCCTATGTTTTTGTGCATAGGACATGGACACAAGGCTAAGTGACTCAACTATGTTCAATACAAAGGAAATGGGGTGCAGGTGCATTTAACCTACATTTTACTTCCTTCTAAGATGCAGCAACCTGCTTCATGGTGCATTTATATCCCCATTCCCCTGCATTGGGGAAAGTGGTTCTAATGTGAACAAAAGCCTGTCCACACAGACCCTTACGCAGGTTTACAACTATTTGGCAAGATGCTGAGCAAATAGTCAAGGAGGACCCTGTTGGTCTGCTTGGTCCAGCACATTACGTTTTTTTTTTTAATGTTATTTTACTATATAAATCATTAAAAATGAAATATTTTTTGTGTTTTCCATAGCTCTTGCTATGCCTCTCAGTATCTTTTATGTGTTTAAATGAGTTTCTATTGTTTTAAAAGTGTGTTTAAAGACCTTAAAATGCTTTTACACGTACAGTGACAGTAAAAAAAAAACATGCCTACAATGCATTTTAATAGGGTTTTTCTATTTCGCGGATTTTCACTTTTCGCGGCTGGGTCCGGAACGTAACCCCCGCAATGGAGGGGGGTTTACTGTAGTTCTCAAATTCATTAACCCTCCACTGGCACGCTCATTTGGCTCTCTCTCCAAAGATGAGCTGAGTCAACCAACAGCTATAACTGTTGATGGTGCACATTGTAAATCTGTAATTCTGTCCTATGCTGTTTACGTTTATGGCCTTCCATTAGTTTATGTGATGTCTACATCTGTTATTGTAATGGTAACATTGAGCAGTATTGGGGTCTAATGTCATGTAAGTTTTTTTTACATGAAAGAACAAATTAATAATCTTGATAGAGTCAATATTAAAGCATTAATTACCATTTCCTATAGACAAAATGTACATTATAAACCCAAATGGTAATGAATTGCCTTGCCTAATATTTGGTCTTGCTTTTGCCAGTTTCTCCTTTGTTGTGTATACAGCAGCTGCAGGTAGCCTGGTTTGCCTAAACACCTGCAGTGGTATAACCTCAAGGGCTTAAGTCAGTCAAGGGCCAGATGTACACAGTATATGGATGACACATTTAACAAATACTGTAGTACAATAAAAATAATAAATTGGGCCTAGCATCCGATAAATGTTGTCATGGTAGGCGCATAGTTAGTAATTGATAGGTATAACATGTCCTGGTATTTATTGCAAAGGGGGATCCTAGTACTCCCCCTGACAATCTCTTGATCTGCTTTTCTCTCCAAAGGACAGAGATATCAGGGTCTCCATGTGGACTGACATTCTAAGCACCTAATTCCTGTACATATTCAGTTCTTGCACATGTTTATAAATATATGGCACAGATCAGCCACTTCTGCAAACTCTCACTTTGTGACTTACTGTAGTTACAATTTTCCTGTCTAATCAATGTGGGAGAACACACTGAGGAAATGCTTCCTCCTGCCTCAAGCAGACTGATGACGTAATCTCAGATAGGCCATGTCACAGTTTTGGCGATGCCAGCATAAGAGAACTCCCACCTATGCACATCAGTGACAAAAATGGCCAAAGGTCGGTACCCGAAAGCCAACCAGTTGAAGATTTCAGCCGCTAGTGGGAAGCTCCAGGATACTGCAGCACTGGAAAGAAAGTGTATATAGTTCTGCTTTAAAATCTTTACACAATTGTTTTATTTTTGCAAGGCTTTAAGATTTAGGGATTTATCAAGAAGTGCTTAAAATAGTTAAATATTTTACTCAATAGATTTACTGTAACCTTTCCTGCAAGGTTTAGGTTTCCATGTCAATGAAAATTAACCTTAAAATGGATGTATACCTGATTCAGGAAATTTGACCTAGGCACATATATCTGTAGTGTTTTCTTATCTCTCTCTAAAGCCTTAAGTACCGTAGCTTGCTCCTGCTCCATTCCTCTGTTATCAGCATGATAATTTCTGACAAGTTCTCCATCAACTAAGATAAAACCAGGCTGAATTTTGTGTCGGGAGGGATCTATAAATAGATTAGCAGAGAGCTGGTCTATTCACAGCACATTCTTTTCTTCCTATGCCTATGTGAAGTGGGGAAGTGTGCCTTTCCTCCAATCCTCTTTCACACAGTGTATACCAACACAACCCTCCCAGTGCTGAACAGGAAGAGAAAATTTCTAACATGATGTGCACTTTCTAAGGAATATATAAGGCTGGAGACAGCAGATATACATGTAAAACTTATGTAGGTAGATCTTTTAATCTCTGTGTATCATCCCAGGCTGTTCACTTCTCTGGGTATATGTGAGGGTTTACATCCACTTTAAAGCGGAGTTCCACCCTAAAATTATACTTACCTTCATCTTCTTGCTCCGGGTCACCTGAAAAACAAATGGATAATCGCAATTGTTTTTTTTTTTTTTTACTTACCTTGTTTAGAAGAAAATATACTCACCTAACTTCCTCTTCCTCCCCTCGTCAGCCACTGCGATTCGTCACTTCCTGGCTTGCAATGATTCCTGGGAGCTGAACGTCATCGCTCCCAGGAGTCAATGTGCCTGCACCGGCCCCGACGTCATTTCCGGTGCAGGCGCCCATCATACCTTGCTAAACAGCTTCTGGGCATGCCCAGAAGCTGTGCAGGGATGACGCTGCGGCACCGGAAGTGACGGCGGGGCCGGTGCAGTGCATCGTGGCACCGAAGAAGAGGACACAGAAGAGGATCACTCTGGCTTCAAGCTACCCACACCTGAGATGGCAGCGCTGGACAATACATTTTCAAGGTAAGTATTTCTTCTAAAAGTTAAGTACAACCCGGGACAGTTCAGAGGCTAGCCATTGTGGAATGCACTAGCCCTGACTGTCCCGGGGGTATTTTTATTAAAAAAAACGTTCCCAGGGTGGAACTCCGCTTTAAGTGAGTCAGATACATTTTTGCCAGATACAGACTGGGGTCTAAACCAAAAATTTTGAATAAATCTCTGGATTACTACATGGAAGGGGAGGCCCAAAGGTTACAATCTGAAATGTAATAGTGGCTTTTGGTCTATTCTAAAACACAGGGAGATTCAAATACTGATGACTGAAAACTCTTGTGATGCCATTATGCTCTATGAGAAGTAAAGGAAAAAGTCAAGTAAGTGAAAAGTAATACGTTTTACTAAAAAGCGGTATTACTGAAACAGTGTTTACCATTTAAAAGTTAACATTTTATCATGCACATATATAAAAATCAAGAAAATAATTTGCCTTAAGAAGTAGAGTTTACAGCCTACATACATGTTTTGCTATACTATTATCTTAATATGACTTTACTTCTATACAGAACATCATTTAATTATTTTCAAGTGTGTCATTTTATGTTTATTATACGTAAATATCCTAACAGGTTTTTTTTGGAGAAAAAGTCCACTATTTCAGAGGAATATATGATTATAGGGAGCAGTTATCTCCATCCTACATCATCAGGGGGAGCTCTCATTTAGGACAGTATTTAGAGATCTCATTTGTGCATTTGGAGAAAGGCTTAAAGTCCCCCAGTGGGGCATAGGGAGATGAGGAAGTACCACCCCCCCCCCCCAGTATATTTCCCAGCAGAGGTTCATGAGACTTTGAGGTGGCACAGTCTATACCCCAAGCATCTTCATGTGGATGGTAAAGGGAATGTGCAGATGATCCACTCAAAGCGCCCCCTAAAAATAAAAGATACATTTTAAAGTCACAATTTATACTCGCAATAACATTAATTTGAACTAAATTATACCAGCATTATTTCAGTGCTTAATTACTCAATTGTTAAAACCCCTGCCATTTGTGTCCATTGGGGAGCTTTCCTTTCACTTCCTGCCCTAAAGACAAAACAAGAAGTAAGTAAAAATCTCTCCAAAGTAAAGGAAAATTCCCTCCTAATTTTCCTTTCTGGCAACAAAATATTGGATTTTTCCTAATTTTGAGCCCCCAGTAAAAATGGCAACTAGAACATATAGGGGAAGATTTACTAGAATCTGGTGCAGTTGTGCATAGTAACTAATCAGCTTCTAGGTTTCATTGTCAAATTGAACAAGCCAAAATTATACTTTGATACAACTTGGTTACTATGCACAGCTGCACCAGATTCTGTTTACACCCATTTTAGTAAATCTCCCCCATAGAAAAAGTAAATCTATGTAATAGGGGCAAAGACAGCAACAAACACCTGCTAGGGGTTCTAATCTTTTACTACTCTAACCAAGTTGGCAAAACATGTTTTGAATTTTGACACACTTACAGTTTTCTGTACAGTTTAAGCTTCACATACCTGAAAAAGGCAGCATTAGTGCACAGAGTTAACCTGAACATAGGTAATAAACATTTCCCAAGTGTAAAAAGTACATTCTGGGAATTGCTTTATTGCTTCACCTTTTCCCAAAATGCCTTGATTATATAAACAAAAAACAAAAAAAGAACAAATCTTTTACATCAGCGATCACCCACATAGCAATATTGTTGATCACTAAGTTAACCCACTTAATTGTTTATTAGTTTAGTTTTTCCTTCTCACTTTATTTCTGCCTCATTTAGCATAATAGGGTAATTGTAACAAAGAAATGTAATGGGACCTAACATAATATGTACATGGAAATGGCTATAAAGTGTTTTTTTTTTTTTTTTTTTAATTACCTGCAAAATCAAAAATGCAGCTATTTTCTGCAGTGTTTTAGCCTCTCTTTGAGTATACTTCAGTTACTGGACAAATGTATGTATTTTAAACACAGTACTATGTGTATTCTTCCACAATATTGTCTACTTCTGCTTAATTGACCACAGTAAAAAAAAGCCTTTGATTGTGTGGATCAAAAAAGATGTGGCAAATACTCAAAAAAGTGGAAATACCAAACCACCTCACCTGTCTTCTGAAAAACTTGTATACAAGTCAAGAAGCAACAGTTAGAACAGGATATGGAACAATTGACTGGTTCAAATTGAGAAAGGAGTGTGGCAAGGATATAAGTTGTCACCCTACTTATTTAACTTCCATGCAGAGTACATCATGTGAAATGCAAGGATCAATGAATCACAAGCCAGGATTAGGATCGCAGGGAGAAATATTAACAACCTGAGATATGCAGATGATACCATACTAATGGCAGAAAGTGCAGAAGAAATAAAGAGTCTAATAATGAAGGTGAAAGAGGAAAACACAAAAGCTGGCCTGAAATTGAACATTAAGAAAACTTAGATCATGACAACCGGTCCCAACACTCCTAGGCAAATAGGAGCAGAAGAAATGGAAACAGTGACAGATTTTATCTTCTTAAGTTCCAAGATCATGGCAGACGGTGACTGTAGCCATGAGATTAAGAGACGCTTGCTTCTTTTGAGGAAAGCAATGGCAAACCTGGACAGCATTATAAAAGACATCACCCTTCAGACAAAGTGCCATATAGTCAAAGCTTTGGTATTTCCAGTGGTAACCTATAGCTGTGAAAGCTGGACCATAAGGAAAGCTGAACACCGAAGAATTGATGCTTTTGAACTATGGTGTTGGAAAAGTCCCTTGGACGGCAAGAAGATCAAACCAGTCAATCCTGAAGGAAATCAACCCTGAATATTCACTGGAAGGACAGATCCTGAAGCTGAAACTCGAATACTTTGGCCACCTAATGCGAAGAGAGGACTGGAAAAGACCCTGATGCTGGGAAACATGGAAGGGAAAAGAGGAAAAGGACGACAGTAAACCAGATGGATAGAAAGCATCATCAAAACAATGAACATGAAGTTAAGCAAGCTCTGGGAGGCAGTGGAGGACAGAACGGCATGCTATGGTTCATGAGACACGACTAAACGACTGAACAACAACAACAATGTGTATACTATTGGTTTTCCATTACTATGTACAGTGATCTTATGTGAACCCTCCAGTCCAGCCTTTCTCAACCTTTTTACCCCAAAGGAGTCCTCAAAATAATTCTGAGGTCTTGGGGAACCCCTGCTAAAATGAATTAGTCAAAGATCAATGGGAAGAATGCCACTAATACAGTGGTGGTCAGAATGCCACCCTTACAGACAGGTGAAAGTTGATTGTCATCATGCTGCTGGCTCTACCAAATGGCTTTGGGCATAGAATTATTCAGGCACCACCAAATGGGAGGTCAATCAGCCACAGCTCAATGAAAAAAATTAAAATAGCAGTGTGGCTGAAATTAGCAGTACGCGGGAGAAGGCAATAAATCAAGTCCACTATCTCACTAATTAGTAGTGTGGATCAAGTACCAAACTAGCAGCATAATAAAAAAAAATGGACACTTTGTTTGACCCAAGTAGTTTGACTATAAAGAGTTCAACTTTATTTGGACAATGTACAAAAGTACAAAATGTAGTTACTGGCTTGCGCCTATGTAGAAAAGACCTCCACCCTACACCTTAAAAAGCAATGACAACATTGTCAGTGATAAAACCAAGAAGTCCAGACTGAGACACGCTCACACTAGCAGTACCTATCATAGTGGACAACGCCATTGGTTCCCTAATCCCAAAGGTAACAGGGATATTGAAGTAATATGTGACGATACAACAGTAACTAGGGAAAAATACTGAGTGGTCCACTACGGTAGCCCTTAGTATTTATTGACTCTTTTTAAATATGACAATCTAGCAGCATTAAATTAAATAAATCAAGCACAGCATTAAAACCAACATGCATAAAAAGATCAGTAAACTGTCGTAGGCTAGGCAATGAGCTCAGTATATACATAGATGCCAAAAGCTGTCAGTATTGAATCTGAATCATTCAGGTGCTCTACGCTAGGCTTAAAAGCCAGTGAAATTTTTCCTAATATAAAAATTCTGAGCAGGGAGGCACAAGTTCAATATTTCCTGCATGGTCATAAGATTGTCCTTGAGAAAGAGGACTTTGTGATAAAGAAGGTCTCGCCTTCGCAAATCTGTGTAAGGAAAGTAGACATGGCAAATAGAGTTGGTGAGGATGTACTTTGAGCATATATTGAAGAGTAGACCTAGTTATAGGTAGGAGGTGGTGGTACGGTGATTGCCCAATGAGCAAGTGGCATAATCTGAAATTTGACTACTGAGAGCTTGTCAGCCGTAAAGGATTTACAAATCATTATATTGGCTAGCAATGTGGTCCTTTTTCTGTTCATTCATCTGGTTCATGGAAATCATTTCACCAGCCTCATCCTTGCAAAAGTTGTCTTTTTTTTTGTGTTGTTTTCATTTTTTGAGGCTGACTTCTTACTACCTCCTTCTCTGCAACCTTAGTTGTAGGTATACACAACAACAAGAACAAAATTAAATCAGACTGTACAGGCCAGAAAAGGAGCATACATCAAATTAAGTACTAATATGATTGGTCTTCATATCCCGACGCATTTCACTAGTTAATGCTTCATCAGGGCCAAGGAAGACCATATAGTACTCACCTACAAGAGAGAAAACATAATTTACAAACATAATTGAGTTACGTACTAAATGTGCAGTCAGTATTCTCTACTTGCAACTATATATTCAATGTGCATGACCCACCCATGTGTGTCAGCACCCTGGCAGGCATTGGATCACCGAAGGAGAGGCTTGTCCGGAGAGATCTAAATACCAAATATTAATGGTAAATATACACCCAATGTCCATCCATCTAACAGACAGACAGCATTTCCATGTGTAGAACTTACTATGGGCTAAAGGACACTCAAGTCAGGCGGAGTTTGAATCGTCCAATGGTGTTATGTATTGTAGGATGCAGGAAGTAGTAAAGGGGGACAAATGCCTAGAAGGTGTACTACACTCAGAGAGTGTTGCCTTTAAAACAAGATAATATAATAATATGAGTCATAAAGAATTCAAGGGTATATACACCTTACTTAAACATAGGGGTGTGTATTAGAACTCCATACCTGTGTTAATTTACACCTATACATATATTTGCAGGGATCAATGTGTTCTTAATTCCACCTATCTGGTAATATATATATATATATATATATATATATATATATATATATACGCATCAGAATAATATCAGAAGTACCCGACACGCCCCCCTAAATTATATATATATATATATATATATATATATAAAAATAAATCTTACTAATGAAATTCCCAGGCATGCACAGTTCCCTCAAAAAGCAACGGCATCAACCACTAGGATGGGACACCCACTATTATGTAACAGCCATTGTATATAAACATTTTGGGTAATAAAAGAGAGGTACAGGCTTATACTTAAAACCCATCTAAGCCAATATAGATACATCAGTGCCTGATTGAAGATAAAATATACCTGCCTACTGTACATCCCATTCAATTCCCTATCCTCTACGGTCAGCTGATGGAGGGATCCGCCATCTATCCCTTTATGCTCCCTTCACCAGGTTGACTCCCCCATATGGGGTGTGTCACGCTGTGGCACCCCCAAAGGGGGGGTCAAGACAAGTCCGCGTCATTATCACGCACCGACGCTTGCGTGTCATGTGCGCATGCGCCAGGTGAAGCGGTCCATAATACTGGACAGCATAAGCCATGCCAGCACCCAAGAAACCACGTCCACGTCATTGGTCATGTGACCACCAAGTGGGCGGAACAGTGTCCCCGCACGACGGCGCAGTAAACTGCCCCAGTCCCAGACCATCCTAGAATAAAGGGGGAAGGAGGAACAAGGCGATAGGGAAGGAGCCAGCTGGCTCCCTCTCCTATTGGACACAGCATACTGTTAGCATGGGCCAAGCGCCCGCAATAAGGAACACATCCCACATGCGCGGCTGCATCCAGGTGACCCCTGCACATGAATAGCTGCAAGTTGCTTCCACGTTTCCACAAAAAAAAACGAATCAAATAATATTCACAAATATAAATATTATAGATAATTTTAAATATCTGCACACCAATTCACATAGCTACCTTGTTTGATATCATATCACTGAGGATTGATCAACACGCCTATTGTATCAATCATCATAACTAGCATATTTTTGTTGAGAGTAAAAAAGAGAGAAGAGAAAAGAGCAAAGGACCATGTGAGTATATCACGCATCACCAGATTATGGTCACGATGTAACATAGTCTTATAAGAAGGGCTTATAACTTAGCATGTCATTCAGTCCAGTCCATGTCATTAAGTCTCAATCTGCCCTGTGAGAAGGGAGGCAGCCGCGGATCTCAAGCACAGTGCTGGATCGAGATCGGGCTCAGGTAAATTTTTAGGGGGGGGGGGGGGGAAGCAGAGAATGCATAAAGGTAAAAATCCTTAAACCTTTACAACCATTTCAATGAGAGGTGCAGATTTAAAAATATTTTGAAGTTACAGAAGCATGTTAAATCTTACATAATATTTTAGAGGTTTGATTTACATACGTATACTTTAAGTGCAACTAAACCCAAATAATAGAAAGACCTATTTGATGTATTACCTTTACCTGTGCATGCACTGGGAGTGGCATGTGAATTAAACCTTTGTTTTCATTGTTATCATGGAATACAAAAGTAGTTATTTGATGCAAATTCGACACTCAAAACCTCCGCTCATGACATCTACAAAATGCAACTTCAACATCATCACCCATACTTTTGTAACTGACAGTGTCAAGTGACTTGGAAGATACCTGCACAACTCAATTGTGCAAACTGAAAGTTAAGCCCCGTACACACGTACCGATTGTCGGCCGTAAATATTCGTCCGGAGACCGATCGGCCGATTGTAGGCCTGTTAGTATGATGCTTCCGACAGCCGACAGCGCACTTTCGGCCGAAAAGAATCTGTCGTGCAAGCATTAACATTTTTGTTGGCCAACACCAGAACGGCCGATTGTTCGCCAGTCAGTACAGAATTCGGCCGACAATCAGCAGATTTGCAAGACTGGGCATGCTCATAAAAGAAAAAACACAGGGAAAGTTAACCCTCACATGACATCACTTCTGCAGTCGGTGGACAAAATTTGTGTGCAGTCTTTTGCACTTTTCAGTGGACAGGACAGCCCTGGACAAAAGACGGCCGATCGGTCGGCCGACGATCGGTACGTGTGTACGGGGCTTTAGGGCTAGTGAGATGTGCACGGCAGGTAAAACTACACGAGCCATGGCTGAGGGTTTATTTGTGCTTTAATCATACTAAACACTATGGAAACCAATGTACGTCTCTGTTGTGAATATTCATGTTTTGGTTACTCTCCAGGATTGCAAAGCTGGCCATATACATAACAAATTTCATCCTATTCTTAAAACAAGGCAGAAAAGGGGGGAAAGGGAACATTGTGGGACTTTACAAGAGACTCGTGCAATTGAATCTCCATCCCTATATGCAATAAAACAGAAGAAACACAAAAGTGTTCAAAATAATTGGGACTTTATATGAGGTGTGACTAGTTTACAAATAATGATAATAGACCAAAAACAATAATAAGGATAATGAAAAATCGTCCAAATAATGATATTGTTAATGTGGGTATATATTTGTAAAAATTATTTCCAAATAGTACATGGTTAAATGCATGATGGAACCTGTGATTATAAAAGTTGCCTCCTTGGAGCTCAACGCATTTCGTGAAAAGAATTTCACTTCATCAGGAGCGGGCACAATTAAGGTATCTAAAACGGACACATATACATGAACAACAATGTATAAAATGAGAAAATAGACCTAAATTTCTAATAAGAAATGTAACTTACAGTTAAATGTTAACTGTCACTAAGGTTGTGAGTCATCCAGAGGCATGTCCAAAGCGGGAACTGAGGGAGCGAGGTCTGCACATAAGACCCGTGTGTAGAAAAGGGGTCTCCATAAAGGGTCTAGAGAACCTCAGCTCAATAAGCAGGTAAGACTCTATACAGATGTATGAAAAAGTGTATATATATATATATATATATATATATATATATATATATATATTATACCAAGGACCATAATGTTATTTCAGTGAGGTTGGATAGGGCCCAAAACCAAAGTACCGAGGGGATAAAACCAATAAAAATGATAAAACATTACCGCCAAATAAAGCTGCATAATCATCAAAAGTAGCCATCAAACGGTGCAGAAGGAAAGAGAAATAAATGAGATGCAATATGTGAATGCCACCAAGAGGGATGTTGCAAAGAAGACCAGCAATAGTAAAGTTCAAGAGTACTAGCTGGTGTGAACATAGATGAATACTAAAAAGGTGATGTGCATAAAATATGGGTAAAAAAGAAGAGTGCAACCTACGCTGATGCCTCAGCAGGGAAAGCTCCCAGCGTCAAGTCTGTTCATACAATTGGGAAGCCACAAGGCAGGCATAAGCCGTCCAGGATGGCTTCCCTCAAATGAACACTGGTGGACCTCACGTGTCGGGACACCGACGCCAACAGTGACGTCACGTCCCGCAGGGAATGGTGTGGCGCCGATGAGCTGCGGCCGCGACTCAGTACTTTGGTTTTGGGTCCTATCCAACCTCACTGATATAACATTATGGTCCTTGGTATAATATATATACACTTTTTTGATATTTCTTTATAGAGTCTTACCTGCATATTGAGCTGAGGTTCTCTATACCCTTTATGGAGACCCCTATTCTACACACACGGGCCTTGCGCTCCTGCCTTATGCGCGGGCCTCGCTCCCTCAGTTCCCACTTTGGACATGCCTCTTGATGACTCGCAACCTTAGTGACAGTTAACAATTAACTGTAAGTTACATTTCTTATTAGAAATTTCGGTCTATTTTCTCATTGGATACATTGTTGTTCATGTATATGTGTCCGTTTTAGATACCTTAATTGTGCCCGCTCCTGATGAAGTGAAATTCTTTTCACGAAATGCGTTGAGCTCCAAGAAAGCAACTTTTATAATCGCAAGTTCCATCATGCATTTACCCATCTACTTTTTTTTGGAAATCATTTTTACAAATATATGCCCACATTAACAATATCATTATTTGGACGATTCTTTCAGTATCCTTATTATTGTTTATGGTCTTATTGTACCATTCATATATTTATTTATGTTGATTTTCATGTATTGGTTTTTATTCAGATGTATTGATGTTATTAGTAATGGATGTCTCAATAAATCTATGATGCTATTTATATATTCTTTTGTGCTTATCAGCATATTTTTATGTAATATTACTATTATCCTTATTTGTAAACTGGTCACACCTCATATAAAGTCCCAATTATTTTGAACACTTTTGTGTTCCTTTTGCTTTGTTTTGTCCTATTCTTGATGAACCAGTTGAAATCTGCAATGTGGGTGACACTGACCTCCTACCAGCACCTGCATCCAATCAAATGTAGGCATTCTGACAGCTGTCAGAGCTAGCTGTTACAATACAACAACTGCAGCGGGAGGTTCCTCCATCCACATGTGTAGCTTGGATAAAGGGATCTGCTAGATTCTGTGTGGGAATCTTAAAAACAACACTTGTAAGAATACCATATTATGATAACTATATGTGGTAAATACATGTAATTATTATTCATTTCATATGTCTTTTGTTTATGTTTTGCTCTCCATTTACATTTACGTAGACTAAGGTGTCCAGCAAAATGACAGTGACAGAATTGAGAAAAACTGAATTTCAGTAGGTATTTTACTGTAGATTTTGGAATGGACACATCTAAAATCTTTATTCCCACAGGAAATTGTATTCGTCTTGTCTACCTGGCACACATCTTATTAAGGTTTTATCATCACTCATTACATGTTTCTAAAACAAACATTAAATTGGAGACCTTTATTATATCAACATATAATCTGCCTGTAATGTAATTTAATAACAGTCTACCAACCTTTCATTTGTATGAGAAAGCTTTCTGTAAACATTGGAGGTGTAACATTATCAATCCAGCTGCTTCCTTTACCATTAGATGTACCTAAGCACTGTCTGCACAATAATTCATACTTTCTAGAACAAGATTTTTAAAGATATAATAACTCAAAGAACTGAGTGTGATTATGATCACCACATTATAGATCTAGCACAATTAATCAGCACCGCTTTCTAAATGTCCTGGCATTTGTTCTTTTGTTTCCTGTATACCCTTTGTAGGAGCAGCTGGTAAGGATGGGTCCTCTATTCTTTGCTTTGACCTCTTTAAGAATTTCAGCCCCTCTGACACACTAGGTAACAGTTCAAAGCATGTAATATCACAGAAAACTACTCAAAGTAACATTTTATACCCAGTAGTAGTAGTACTACATCAAAGAAAATAGGCACTGAGCCAATTAGTAAAGGCAAACTTAATATATTGTCACCCGATATGGTTGGTAATGAAGTAAGCATAGAAAAGGATCAGCAAGTGTAGTTGCACCATTTATAATACCGGGTGATTAGTAAAAAGGACTAGGCATAAGATAGCACTTGGCATCCAGATCAGCCTAAACAGTAGCAAGATCACCTGGAGTGAAGCAGTGGGAAGGAATAAAGTTTGATTTACCGAACACAGAAACTATATTGCCAAAATGCACTAATGTCGACTATGCTAGGCTTAGACAGACTGGATTTGTACTGTCCATAGAAATGAAAGAAAGGGGAGAGGGGAGCAAGGGGCCTTGCAGGAGGGTATAACAGATTGGGCAGTGCTTAGGTTGTTCTTCTGCTGGCTATTGTTGGGGTCCTTTATGAAGCATTGGTGCACTTAACAACAGTTTTAGTAAATCAGCATGCATTATAGATGCAGTAAAGGTGCAGTAGGGGTATGGTATAGGTACAGTTGTAGTATCAGTGCGGTGAAGATGCAATAAAGGTGTCCTGCCTTCAATAACTCAGTCCCTGAAAGTGTGAGCAATGGGCAGTGAGCCCTCTACACAGTTCCTGTGGTGCAGCTGGGAACTGTCACTGTAGAAAGGAGGGAAGGAGGGCACCTTAGTCTCTCCAAAGAATGCTTCCAGAATTTGAGAAGTGGGAATTAGAGGATGAGAGGATGCTCTGCTTCCGCTACAGCAATGGTGCAGATGCAATCGCTGTGGTCTGTTCTGCACTGCCTCCAGTGTCTCCGCTGTTCTGGCCTCTCAGCAGTATGCAGCTGTCAGGAAGGGCATGCCAGCAGATAAGATGGCTCCCTTGGGCAGATTCCTGTTCATGGCTCTTCATGTGTACATAGGCAATGTGCACATGCTCGTGCTTATGCATACGTGCGTGCACATGCGTGTACACATAAACGCGTCAATGTGCATAGGAATGCTCGTAGATATGCGCGAGCACGCATTTTCTTGCGCGTACACACCCCATGACAGATGTTGGCGCCAAATGGACTACTTAAATGGACTGGGCTAGTACTTAGGATCAGTGCTGTCTTGTCTACAACATTCCCGTGGTAACCTGCAACCTGTTACCCTGCATCTGTCTCCAGTTATTGACCCAGCTTGCCTTGACTACTCTTGAACTCCCCCTGCATCAACCCTGGCTGGTCCCTGACCTTGCTTCTGCCTATGGGCATTACTGCTACATTGCTGATTTGTAACTGACCTGGCCTGTACTGTGAATTTGCTCCTGTTTCCGCATCTGTTTGCTTGTGTATGACCCGGCTCATCTGACCCTATCCTGTCAAACATCTGCCTGTTATCCACTGGTGCCTGTTTACCTGCGGTAACCTGCTTGCTGTTGCCAGTGCCAGCCTGCTTCTGCTTACAGTTCATCAGCTGCTTCCTGGTATATCTGCTTGCTGTGATTCACTGATGACCATCCACTAGTAGATCCTGTCCAGTCCTGCAGCTAGCAAGACCATTGGCACTCGTGCCACTCTGCACTCCTGCACTACCTGTCTACTCCATCAGGGGTCCAGAGTCAGAGGTGCAAAAGAGGCGTTTCTCTTCTTATCAGGCTCTTCTACCTCTGTATGTGACAGCAACAGATGTGCTTTTATCGCTTCCCTCGGCACCCAGAGGAGAGGGGTGAGGAGGACTTAGAACAGTCTGTTAAAAGGTATTCCACCATTTCCTCAGTGTTCTATAGAAACTGTAGTGAACATTTAGTATAAAAGCAAAGTGAAAGTAAATTGATTGTAGAGAGAGAAATGTCCCCTTCTCTATGTTTCTGTAGTCCAGCACCTGGCTACACCTGATAAAGCTAAAGGAACTCTTTATGTTTATGACAGTCTGCTTTCTTATGTGTTAAATTATATGCTTGATCTCCAAAAATAATCCATACACATCCACACATTCACACAAGTGTGTGTTGCCCTAAATATTCATTGTTTTCTATGTGTATGTTCACATATGTGTATTTTAGAAATCATGGTATCTATCATTTCATGTACTTCTTCAATTTGAAGTATCTGAAGTACCTCCCAGTCACCTTTCTTGCTTGTTCTAAATTAACCACACAAAGCACAGAAGCTAATCTTTGCTAGTATGGTTTGTTTTCATCCTTTATTGCCATTCAGAGATCACCTGTATAGTTGCAAACATGTAAAAATAGTTAGGAAGGACACCTTGAAATGGTTAGGAACACCTAGAGGCATGGCCACTAAAGTGGTTGTTGCTTTACAGTGTATAGCTTGTAGCGTGGGAGTAATATAAGCCCCATTATTGGTTTCAGGGACAGCATTTGTACCCCTAGCATTGGTGTGAGTGAGCGCAATCATTTTCCCTTCATTGGTTGTTAGGGATTTTAAATCCCCAATATTGTTGGTCAGTGGCAGGTTGTAATAATAACCTCGCCTCCTCGAATTGGGGCTCAGTGGCAGGTTAAGCTGTAAAAAAAACCACCATCATTGGTGGCAAGTGGCTGTCATAGTTAGTATCCCCCCCCCCCCCATCACCCCCAACGCAAGTGGTCTGTGGCAGGCTAAGGCTATAATAAGACACACTACATTTTAAACTTCACTTTATCTACTTTCCATCAATGTTATCTTTTACAGTATGTTGTTAAAATGACAATAAACACCAAAAGATCAAAACAGTCCTACTAATCTTTCTCCAGATTTGATAGCCTGTGATTATGTAGCTTGATGTTTTGTTGAAATAGAAACACAGCTCAGTTTCCTTCTTGTTCTGTGGATATTTAAGTTGTCCACTGTCCATTGCCCTATATGTGTGTTTTGTCAGGCAGAAAGGACCTCAGCACATTAACCGCATAAAGAGCTGTATTTAGACATTATACTGCCACAAGAATACCTGAATGATGGCACCCTTTAGTACAACCTCTGACCCTTGTATCAGGCAATTATTTTAGTCTAAAAGCTTGCAAGATTGTGCTACCTTGGGACTAATGCCATCTGCTCTATATTCACAGCTATGTTTTTACTATACAGACTGATGGAGAGAAAAATAAGTGAGATCTCACGCTCTACAGTGAGTCTTTTGACTCCTCTCAATATGCCATGCACACACTTTCCCTGTCGCAGTCAGGGGTCAGACTCTGAGACCAGTAGCTATAGCAGTAAGAGACTCCCCCAGGATATCTATACAAGTAGGTCACCCTGGCGAATGAGGCATGCTCATATAATGTGCGGGTTCTAAGTACTAGCCGGTATTCACTAGAGCTCCTGATGGTGTAGATGGGTTTTACTGTGTGTTAGTACCAGGTCCCGGTCCTCAGTATCTCCCCACAAGGAGGTGAGCAAACAAGGGTCCAGTAGCAGATGTAGCAGGTAGG